>NC_041381.1:171509837-171532661 GCF_002162155.2 Triticum dicoccoides
AAGGAGAAGAAGAAGAAGGAGAAGGAGAATGTGAAGGAGAAGGAGAAGGAGAATGTGGAGGAGAAGAAGAAGAAGAAGGAGGAGGAGAAGAAGAAGAAGAAGGAGGAGAAGAAGAAGGAGAAGGAGAAGGAGAAGGAGAAGGAGAAGGAGAAGGAGAAGGAGGAGAAGAAGAAGGAAAAGGAGAAGGAGAAGGAGAAGAAGAAGGAGAAGAAGAAGAAGAAGAAGAAGAAGAAGAAGAAGAAGAAGAAGAAGAAGAAGAAGAAGAAGAAGAAGAAGAAGAAGAAGAAGAAGAAGAAGAAGAAGAAGAATTGCACCTGCTTTGTTAGGGTAGCAATGGCGCATCAGCTCTTTTTAATCTTTTTGCTCTGTCTTCCCCCCTCCTCCGCTCAACACCTACCGTAATGTTTTCGGCCTTAAAACAAACATAGTACTGCGTTGTTTTTGGGACTTGATGAAAAATCGAGTGATGGTTTCTGTAGGTTGGACCGCCCAGCAAGTGGGCTGCTGGTCCACCACGGACTCGGAGGCTAAAAATACAAGTTGTATGGTGCGGAGGCAAGTAAAAATGCCATCGAGAGCCATCCACTGAAGAAAAAATCACTCCTAATGTGCTTCTTCAGTCGCGCTGCCGGCCCCCTCTTTAATCTAGTTCACTCGGGCATCTAGCTGGTATCATTTTTTTCTAGAGGGCGAACAAGTATCAGCTAGGCCTAGGTTTTGTTTTTAACATGCGTAGCCCACGACATACGGAGACAGTGGTTTCAACTTATTTTTTGAGGACCATGAGGGACTCCTGGATTAGGGGGTCTCCGGACAACCGGACTATATCCTTTGGCCGGACTATTGGACTATGAAGATACAAGATTGAAGACTTCGTCCCGTGTCTGGATGGGACTCTCCTTGGCGTGGAAGGCAAGCTTGGCAATACGGATATGTAGATCTCCTCCCTTGTAACCGACTCTGTGTAACCCTAGCCCCCTCCGGTGTCTATATAAACCGGAGGGTTTAGTCCGTAGGACAACAACAATCATACCATAGGCTAGCTTCTAGGGTTTAGCCTCTACGATCTCGTGGTAGATCAACCCTTGTAATACTCATATTCATCAAGATCACTCAAATAGGAAGTAGGGTATTACCTCCATCGAGAGGGCCCAAACCTGGGTAAACATCGTGTCCCCCGCCTCCTGTTACCATCCGCCTTAGACGCACAGTTCGGGACCGCCTACCCGAGATCCGCCGGTTTTGACACCAACATTGGTGCTTTCATTGAGAGTTCCTCTGTGCCGTCAACGTGGGGCTTGATGGCTCCTTTGATCATCAGTAACGATGCGGTCTAGGGTGAGGTTTTCCTCTCCGAACAGATCTTCGTATTCGGCGGCTTCGCACTGCGGGCCAACTCGCTTGGCCATCTGGAGCAGATCAAGAGCTATGCCCCTGGCCACCAGGTCAGGTTCAGAAACTTGAACTACACGGCCAACATCCGCGGAGATTTCATCTTCGACGGATTTGAGCCCATGCCAGGTGCGCCGCACGATCACGACGAGCATGATTTAGCTCTGCCATCGGACAGTGTTCGGGAGATCGCACCTGCAACTACTCCGGCCCTCAATCCGGAGCAAATTGCTCCATCCAAGGACGGGTGGATAGACCCCGCCATGGAGGCCGCACTCTCAGTGGTGATGGAGCCAGATACTGACTTCACCCCTCACGAGAGCCGTGTTGCCGAACTACTGGATTCGTCCCCGGCCATGGACTCCGAGCCGCCTGCGCCCGCGCCTATCAAATCCGATTGGGTACTGATCATGGAGTTTACCTCCGCGGATATTTTCTAGCACTTGCCTTTCGACGACGTGCTAGATTCATTAAGGTCCCTCTCCTTGTCAGGAGAACCTTGGCCGAACTATGTCCGGCTAGAATGGGATCCGGACGACGAAGAAATTCGCTGCCCACCCACCACCCACTTATTAGCCACTGTCAACGATTTAACTGACATGCTCTATTTCGACTCTGAAGACATCGACGGCATGGACGACGATGCAGGAGAAGAACAGGAACCATCGCCCACAGGGCGCTGGACAGCCACTTCATCACATGACATGTACATGGTGGATACACCCAAAGAAGACAGTGACGAGGAACAGAAGGATGCAGCGAAGAACAGCTCCATCGAGAAGCCAACAAAGCGTCGGCGTAGGCGCCGCTTCAAATCCCGCCTCGGCAAAAACAGTGATAACAGCGAGAGAGAAAACAACACCCCAGTCGACTCCAGGGGAAACGATGACCACATCGACCCAGCGGCAGAACAGGATGAACCAGCAAACGGAGAACATAGTACGGATCCGCTGTCTGAGCACGGCGACACCGAGGATAAAGCTCATCAATCCCCCGCCGGAGAGGAAAATAGTCCGGACGAAGATGCAAACATCATCCTGGAAGAGCACTTCGAACAAGAGAACCTCCGCAGAAGGCTTATTGCCACAAAGAGGACTCTGAAGAAGCAGAAGCAAAGGCTTAAGGCCACACAAACTACACTCAATAGAAGATGGAACAAAGTGCTCGACAATGAAGAAAAGTATGGTGGAAGTTACCACACAAAGAGCTATCCAAAGCGCAAGCTATTGCATGAATTCGACGATGAGGCCCTCGATCCCACATAGCCGAAAAATAAAACGGCCAACCGGTCGAATCAACCACCTTATGGCCGCGATAGAGTGGCTAACAAGGCCACACATAAGTCAACACACGATCCACGTGAGGACTTGCGCCAAAAACCTAGTATGACCAGATCCATCTACGGATCTAGGAAGCGCGCTTCGGCACAAAAGGAAAACCGAATACTACAACCGTCTGAACGCCATGATACATTAAAATACAGAGGCACCGCACACCCCCTATGTTTCATCGATGAGGTGCTGGACCATGAATTCCTAGAAGGATTTAAACCAGTGAACATAGAAGCGTATGACGGGACCACAAACCCTGGGGTCTGGATTGAGGACTTTATCCTCCATATCCATATGGCTCGCGGAGACGATCTCCACGCCATCAAGTACTTACCCCTCAAGCTTAAAGGACCAGCTCAGCACTGGCTAAAAAGCCTCCCCGAAAAGTCAATTGGAAGTTGGGAGGAGCTCGAGGATGCTTTCCGGACTAATTTTCAAGGGACTTATGTCCGACCTCCGGATGTAGACGATTTAAGTCATATAATTCAACAGCCCGGAGAGTCAGCCCGGAGAGTCAGCCCGAAAGCTTTGGAACAGGTTCCTCACTAAGAAGAACCAAATCGTCGACTGCCCGGATGCCGAAGCCTTAGCAGCTTTCAAGCACAGCGTCCAAGACGAATGGCTCACCAGACACCTCGGCCAAGAAAAACCGAGAACAATGGCAGCCCTGACAAGCCTAATGACCCGCTTTTGCGCGGGCGAAGATAGCTGGTTAGCCCGTAGTAGCACCAGCGATCCAAGCACATCCAAAGTCAGGGATGGCAACGGAGAACCACGATGCAGTAAAACCAAGCTTCGAAATACATAAGACATCCCAGAGAATACGGCGGTAAACGCCGGATTCAGGGGCTCTCGACCGGGTCAGCGGAAAAAGCCTCTCAAAGGCAGCAGAGATGGACCATCCAGCCTAAAAAAAATTCTAGACAAACTATGTCAGATTCATGGCACCCCCGATAAACCTGCAAATCACACCCACAGAGAATGCTGGGTCTTCAAGTAGGCCGGTAAGCTAAACGCCGAACACAAGGGGAGGGAGACACCAAGCGAAGACGAGGGCGAACCTCGCCAGCAAAGCACTGGGGGACAGAAAAAAATTCCCACTAGAGGTTAAAACAGTCAACATGATCCACGTGACGAAGGGGAGAGGCAAGCATGCACTTTGAGACATAAGCGCCGTAGAGCCCGTCACCCCTAAGTTCAACCCCTGGTTGGCCTGCCCGATCACTTTTGATCACAGGGATCACCCGACAAGCACCCGACACGAAGGATTGGCTGCCTTGGTGTTAGACCCAATAATAAATGGATACCATCTCACATGAGTCCTTATGGATGGCGGCAGTAGTCTAAATCTGATATATCAGGACACAGTCCGCAAAATGGGGATAGACCCGACAAAAATCAGCCACAGTAATACTACCTTCAAGGGAGTAATACCAGGCCAAGAGGCCCGCTGCACGGGCTCTCTACTACTAGAGGTTGTATTCGGTTCTCCCGACAACTTCTGAAGCGAAAAGTTAACCTTCGACATCGCTCCATTCCGAAGTGCCTATCAAACACTACTCGGAAGAGCGGCTTTTGCTCGTTTCCATGCAGTACCGCATTACGCTTCTCTCAAGCTTAAGATGCCCGGTCCATGAGGCATCATCACCATTAGCGGAAACATTGAACGTTCCTTACGAGCGGAAGAATGCGGGACGGCTTTAACAGCCGAACACTAAATGGCCCCTCCAACCAGAATAAAGGATCGGTCGTCAAGACCGCGGACACGGCTAGACGAGTCCGGCCCATTACTATCTATAACAACTTAGATAAACCCGAGATTGGTTTGATGGTTATACCCCCATAGATGGCACCAAGGGCTTCCCGCATGTAATCAGGGCTAGTTCGGCTCAACTTGACTTATCTTGAATTTTAATGGTTTATTGAAAATAACCAATTTTTTTGGCACGACAACTTTCACCTAAGTTCTTCTCTTTTACAGATGATGATCATGCCACACCCGTTCAGGATACGGCACAACGGAGACACAGGCGCAGACGTGCAGCAGGGACCCGCTCAAAGGTTTCTTTTTAGATTAAGACCCTGCGGAAACCTTTTTTACTATCTCTTGTTGTTCACATCCTCCAAATACTTAGTATAACTGAGAAGGATGCCGACGTTATTGGCATTTTGCCATGTCAGAGCATTGCACATACCTAGACACTAGGGGTTCATTATCAAGGGCATTGCTCAGACTGACATATGTTATAAAGACCGAATACCTTATGGAGTGTTCGGCGTCGCGAGTTTGACCTTATATGCATCAGCTCCGAATCATGTCTTTGGTCAAATGTTGGGTTTGCCCAGCTCCCGTGTTTTGCTACCTTACGTTCCGCTCTATCGGCTAAGGCATCACCGGGAGAACTACTGCGATTGTGCCCTGGTTCATCTGGGTGAGCACCTCAGTAGAGAAAGCAGAAAACTGACTGTCATGATATAGCGCGAGACTGGTCAACCACTCGATGACTTGTTCCGCATTAACGAAGGGCCGTTTCCCGGTCATGCCCGTACGCGCCCTGTATCCGGACGAGCGTGGAGGTACCAGGGGCTATATAGTAGTCCCACCGTCAAACTCCTATGGCTAAGTGAAAGTGTTAAAGCAATATAGTTCGATTGCCTTCTTCGCTACGCTACTACCTCCTTAATGGACCAAGACGTTGGATCAAGTGTGAATACGCGTTTTTTGCGAACACCCCTGTCGGTGTCAAAACCGGCGGATCTCGAGTAGGGGGTCCCGAACTGTGCGTCTAGGCGGATGGTAACAGGAGACGAGGGACACGATGTTTTACCCAGGTTCGGGCCCTCTTGATGGAGGTAAAACCCTACGTCCTGCTTGATTAATATTGATGATGTGTATTACAAGAGTGGATCTACCACGAGATCAAGGAGGCTAAACCCTAGAAGCTAGCCTATGGTATGATTGTTGTAATGGATGTTGTGTCCTATGGACTAAAGCCCTCCGGTTTATATAGACACCGGAGAGGGCTAGGGTTACACAGAGTCGGTTACAATGGTAGGAGATCTACATATCCGTATCGCCAAGCTTGCCTTCCACGCCAAGGAAAGTCCCATCCGGACACGGGACGGAGTCTTCAATCTTGTATCTTCGTAGTCTTGGAGTCCGGCGGACGATGATAGTCCGGCTGCCCGGACACCCCCTAGTCCAGGACTACCTCAGTAGCCCCTGAACCTGGCTTCAATGACGATGAGTCCGGTGCGCATAATGTTCGGCATTGCAAGGCGGGTTCCTCCTTTGAATAATCCATAGAAGATTGTGAACACCAGGATAGTGTCCGGCTCTGCAAAATAAATTCCATGTTCCACCGTAGAGAGAATAATATATACACAAGTTCAATCTGCTGACGTATTTTGTGGCACGACGTCACACCACTACCAAGCCTTTACTTGAATCGTTTTTTATTATACCGCCTCAGCGCGTTTAGCGAAGCGGTTTCCTTGGCACGTCTTGTCGAAGCAGAGATCGTGTTCCCCTTATTCCGGGATTCTCATCAATACGGACATGGGTAACCCAACCGCGCCATTGATGGTGGCGCTTGGGAGATAAGCGAGTTTTACCAGGCCGGTGGGGACGTATAGTCTTCGTTCGCCTACATATATAAGGGGATAAGGATCCACCTTTTCACCTACGCCTTCTTCCTCCTTTGCTTATCCATCTCCGCGCACTCGAGCTCCAACGGCCAAGTTCGCGCATCTCATCTCAACCTTCTCCGACCATGTCCGGAGCGGGAGGTAAATGGTTGGCCTCCACCGTTAAGGAGGAGCACATCGCCAAACTGCGCAGCGCCGGATACCTTTTCGGCGACATCGCGCACCGGCTGCCCGACAAGGGGCAGCTCATCCCCACCCCCGGGCCCCATGAGAGGGTCGTATTTCTCCCCCACTTCCTCTGCGGACTGGGCTTTCCACTTCACCCCTTTGTCCGGGGGCTCATGTTCTACTATGGCCTGGATTTCCATGATCTGGCGCCGAACTTCATCCTCAACATCGTGGCGTTCATCATCGTGTGCGAGGCCTTCCTCTGCATCCAGCCCCACTTTGGCTTGTGGCTCAAGACCTTCAACGTCAAGCCGAAGGTAGTGAAGGGCACGCAGGCGGAGTGCGGAGGCGCTATGTTGGGCAAGATGCCCAACATCCTCTGGTTCGAAGGGGCCTTCATGGAATCCGTCAAGGGGTGGCAGTCGGGGTGGTTCTACATCACCGAGCCGCGCGACCCTAAGTGGGCGGCGGCCCCCGAATTCAGATCGGGTATCCTTGTGCAGCCCACCTCCTGGAAAGAGAAGGGCTTGCTATGGGGTGATTCGAAGGAGCTGACGGGACTCCAAGCCTGTATCCATAAGCTGGTGAACAAGAACCTCAGGCTTGTTAATGTGGTCCAAGTCATGCTCGTCCGCCGGATTCTCCCATGCCAAGAACGGGCATTCAATCTGTGGGAGTTTGATCCAGCATAGCACCAGGCGCTGAGCGGGCTCTTCGACACGACATACGAAGGTGCCTGGAGGGTGCTATTTAAGGGCGCCGAAGCCCCCGCATCCGCGACGGAAGATCGCGGATTTCACTCGCAGCATCCAGCTGACGAGGTAAGTAATTCTACCCCTTTACGGGACACTTGTTGTTAATAGTTCGACCCTAAGCGGGTTTCAATCTCCCTTTTCCTTTGACAGGAATGGATGAAGAAGGCCGAGTAGCTCATCTACCCGGCTCCCATGCCAGATGATCCAGTGGACGCCCGTCTAGCGGGGCTGCTGGTTTTGGCACCGCACGTGGTGCCGGAGAAGAAGGCCAAGAAGGTGGCCACGGGTACTCGAAAGAGTTCCTGTTTTTAGGTGTCCGACGACTCCGAGGCGGATTCCTCCCCCGAAGATGATGAGGAGGAAGAAGACTCTCTCCCAGTGGAGGGAGAGAGAAAAAGGAAGGCCTCCCCAACAGGGGAGGCCGAAGGGTCCAAGAGGGGAAGAACTATTCCCCCGGACACCTCCGCCACACCAACATTGGCGAGGAAGAGTGGCCCTCAAGGGCCAGGCCTCAGGCGAGATCGTAAGTATCCGGATTCCTGAATGATCTGCAATTTCTTTTGTGTCACATAGTGTCCTTCTAATGCCGCATACTGCCTGCAGTCCGGCCGACGATGATCTCCCTGCTTCGTCGAGCGGGTCGTTGGCTGCGTTGGATGTGGATTCCATTCCGACTGCCTCCACCCCTCGCGCCGCTGAGGACGCCGAGGTGGGATCCCGGGAGGGGACCCATCAGGAGGAGGCTCCGGAGGCGCCGCAAGGCAGCCTCCTGGACTTTACGCCGGGCTCTAGCCGGAACCTACAGTGGTTCCAGAGTCCGGCAGGCGGCCCCTTCGCAAGAAGGGCAAGACCGTGACACCGGCGGCCCCCGTCCAACAGGAGGCGCCGGACAACTTGTTGGAGGTGCTCAAAGGCGCTTCCATCGAGGAAGAACACCGCACTATCATGAGTGCGGTGATTCAGAAGGTTCAGCTCGACAAGAGCGGGCTGACCGAAGCCTGCAGCAGCCTTCTAACAGGCTTTGAGGTAAGAAGTTAAAATTATGTAATATAATACCACATAGACAGTAGCCCCTGATGCTCGGTTCGGTGTTCGGAAAGAAAATCCGGACTGAGGATCTAAAGAAGATATACGCAGGGTTGCTAAAAATTATTTCAATATGGGTTTGCAGGCTGCGCTGCTGACCTCTGTCGCACTGACTGCAGAGGTCGGTGCATTGAAGCAGGATCTTGAGCGGTCCGAGCAGGAGCTCGGCCGTGCCAAGAAGCAGCTCGAGGACAAAGAAGGTGAGTAACACCACTTTGAAAATTTACCTTACAGAAAAGTATTTAGGTTGCAATAAAAATAACAAGGATAACGTGGGTACGGCAGGGGCCACGAACAAGGTGGCGACCCAGAAGGAGGCTGTGTCCGCGGCCAAACGCAATGCGGCCGCGGAACGGGCAGAGCGAGAGAAGCAGGAGGCGCGGGTGGCGGAAGTGCAGCAAGAGCTCCAGGCTCTCATGGAAAAGCATGAGAGTTTGGAGCGCGACTCAAAGACTCGAGAGTCCGAGCTCGCCTCGGCTCTCGAAAGTGCCAAGTCCGCCAAGGACGAGGCCCGTAAGGCCCTTCAGGAAGTTGAAGATATGAAGAAAATAGCGGCGGGTAAGGAATTTTTCATGCAAAGCAAGCATGTTAATGTAAACTACCTGACACTTACCCGAATTCGGAGCTCTCCAGGGGCGTTTGCAGATCTTCCTCGCAGTGTATCCGATGCCACCGCATTCTACCGTGGTGAGGAGGGGAGCTCAACGGAGAAGGTCTTCTGGTCTCAGTACGCTGAGGCCGGCCATCCGGTGCCCCCTAGCGACCAGCTGAAGCAGCTGGTCGAGCTCCACAAGGTGGCGGAGGAGGCCATGAAGGGCCTCATAGTCCGGCTATGGCCTGGAAGGGCCATGCCTGGGAGCTACTTCGGCCTCGTGCGGCGGCTGGTGGATGCGTGCCCCTGGGTGGAGGTCATCAAGCGCTCCGCCTATATTGAAGGTGCTCATCGGGCCCTTGCCCGCGCAAAGGTGCGCTGGGGCAAGCTGGATGCGGAAAGGCTCATCACTAACGCGCCACCAGCGGGCAAGGAGTATCGTACGCCCGAGATGTACTATAAGACTGTCCTGAAGGGTGCCCGCAAGATTGCGGATGAGTGCCCCAAAGATGTAATCATTGAGTAAACTCGCTATGTATTATCATGTGCGCTGAAAACTTTGTTCATATGAGCTAAGCAACGCTTGTTTGATTTAAAATATTACCTTCTGTGCGGCCGTTTATAAAATCTGAGAGATGGCAAGTCGTCGGCTTCAGCCCCAAGCCACGAGTGCTGGGGTATTCGGGATAAATTTGAGCACTCTTGTTCCCATTTTTGGGTCCATCTAGGGAGGCGCTCAACACAACGAACAAGGCAATCGGACTTATAATGCTTGAACACTCTCACTTAGCCATAGAATTCTATAATTTTAAATTTCGGCGAAGCCCCTAGTATTCGGAAGACCGAATTCGGGGCGCTATCCACGCCTTGGCCGGACATTATCTGGTTCTTCGCTTGACGCGGCATAAGTCTTTAAGGACTCGAAAAGACCTCTCGAACAGCGACCAGTCTCTCGCCTTATCATGATAGTCAGTTTTAGCTTTCTCCATTGAGGCGCTCACCCAGCTCAACCGGGGTGCAATCGCAGTGGTTCTCCCAGTGCCACCTTAGCCGACAGAACGGAACGTAAGGTACCAAAACGTGGGAGCCGGGCAAACCCAACTATTGACCTAAGACATGATTCGGAGCCGATTCATATGATGCTATAAGTTTGGGGTGCCGCACTTGTGAAAGTGTTCGGACTTATCACACCATAATGCGGGGAACATAAGCCCCTGGTGTATTCGGCCGTACCAAAATATACGGGTGCACGATGTCATTAGTGAACATATATATGTAAAGTAATGCAATACCAGGCAAAAAGTGCTGCATTATTTATTCAAGGGATTCTGCTATGAGTGCGAAATGATACAAATAGTGCAGTAAGCAAGGGATTGCACTAATTAAACATGTCCCCCTCCAGGGGTGGGCTGCGGACTGGTGTATATAATCAAATTTAATGCTCGTAATGGAGACCACCTAAGTGTTTGTCGCAGCCTTCTTCCCTCCCTGGCTGTTGCATCGTGAGTTCGGCGGGTTCACCGCCGGACAAGGCCTCTGGTGAACGGAGTCCTGTGTGTACAAAGAAAGAAAATAATAAAAAAAAGAGCGACACACTTGTGAGCCCCTGGTGTGGTCGAGCCGCACTCTGGGTCTGTTGTGGTCATGCCCCTCCCCCTAAGCCCATGGTATCTTCAGAGCTAATGATGTATGCGGAGGGTTGGTCTTGCAATTATGCAAGGGCTGAGGTTGGGGCCGCATTGCTACGCATGCTCGGATCGTGCCAGGTGGTCTTGGTTGATGTTGCTTCGAGCGTGTTTGGCCGTGTCCGGCCGTTTAACGGCCGTACTCGAAAATTGCCTTAAAAGGCTGCTCTGTACTTCTGCTACGAGAGCCGCTGTGTGTTCCTCCGTTTGGAGGGAGCGTTCCATTTTTCCGTTGACCGTGATGACTCCACGAGGGCCTGGCATCTTGAGCTTGAGGTATGCGTAATGCGGCACCGCGTTGAACTTTGTGAACATGGTTCGTCCGAGCAGAGCATGATAGCCGCTGCGGAACGGGACTATGTCGAAGATTAACTCCTCGCTCCGGAAATTGTCCGGGGATCCGAAGACCACTTCCAGTGTGACTGAGCCTGTACAATTGGCCTCAACAACTGGTATAACGCCTTTGAAGGTCGTCTTTGTAGGTTTAATCCTTGAGGGGTCTATGCCCATCTTGCGCACTGTATCCTGATAAAGCAGGTTCAGGCTACTTCCGCCGTCCATCAGGACTCTTGTGAGGTGAAATCCATCGACGATCGGGTCTAAAACCAATGCGGCGAATCCGCCATGGCGGATACTGGTCGGATGGTCTCTTCGATCGAAAGTGATCAGGCAAGAGGACCATGGATTGAACTTAGGGGCGACTGGCTCCATTGCATATACGTCCCTTAGTGTACGCTTCCGCTCCCTCTTGGGTATATGGGTTGCGTATATCATGTTTACGTCCGCACTTGTGGGGGGAAACCCTTCTGTCCTCTACTGTTCGGCGGTCAGGTCTCTTCCTCGTCGTCGCTGTGCAACCCCTTGTCATTGTTTTCGGCAATTAACTTGCCTGCCTGCTTGAATACCCAATAGTCTCTGTTGGTGTGGTTAGCTGGCTTTTCGGGGGTGCCATGTATCTGGCATGAGTGGTCGAGTATTCGGTCCAAATTGGACGGACCCGGAGTGGTTCTTTTGAATGGCTTCTTCCGCTGACCGGGTTTAGAGCCTCGGAATCCGACGTTGACTGCCGTATCCTCCTTGTCATCGCTGTTAACGTGGCGTTTATTTTTGCTTCGACGCGACCTGCCATTGTGGTCCTTTGTGTCCGGACTGCCAGCATTTTTGCTGAGGTTATTGCTGCGAGCTAGCCAGCTATCCTCTCCCGCACAGAAGCGGGTCATTAATGATGTGAGGCTGCCATGGATTTCAGCTTTTCCTATCCTAGGTGCCGAGCTAGCCACTCATCGCGGATGTTATGTTTGAAGGCTGCGAGGGCCTCTGCATCCGGACAGTCGACGATTTGATTTTTCTTTGTTAAGAACCGTGTCCAGAATTGCCTAGCCGATTCATCTGGCTGCTGGATTATGTGGCTTAGGTCATCGGCGTCTGGTGGTCGCACATATGTGCCCTGGAAGTTGTCGAGGAATGCGACTTCCAGGTCCTCCCAACACCCAATTGATTCTGCGGGCAGGCTGTTAAGCCAATGCCGAGCTGGTCCTTTAAGCTTGATCAGGAGGTATTTGATGGCGTGGAGATCGTCGCCGCAGGCCATATGGATGTGAAGGAGATAATCTTTGATCCAAACCACGGGGTCTGTCGTGCCATCGTAGGATTCAATGTTTACGGGTTTAAACCCTTCAGGGATTTGATGATCCATTACTTCGTCAGTGAAGCATAGCGGGTGTGCGGCGCCTCTGTATTGAGCAATATCACGACATAGCTCAAGGGAGCGTTGTCTGCTGTGTTCGGCCCGGCCGGGGTTGTTGTATCCAGCTCGACGGTATTCGTCGTGGGTCGTTGGGCGCCCACGTGATCCATAGATAGATCTGGATTGTCTTGCTTTGTCCTCCAATATATCTCGCAAGTCCGGCGCGTTCCCTCTTGCCTTTTGGAGCGATGCCGGGGTACGGTCTTGATGGAAGGCCTGGATGCCTCTCTGTCGCGACCACGGGGTGGTCGGTCGGCCGTATTGTGCGCTGGTGATGAAGGTATGTATGCTTCCTCCTCTAATCGGGGGAGCAACTTGCGTTTTGGGTAGTTTTTGGAGGGGCGCTCGAGTTCATACTCTTCGGCCGCGAGGACCTCGGTCCATCTGTCGGCCAGCTGGTCTTGATCAGCTTGAAGCTGCTACTGCTTTTTCTTTAGGCTATTTGCTGTGGCTATTAGCCTGCGTTTGAAACGCTCCTGTTCAACGAGATCCTCGGGCACGACGAATTCATCGTCGTTGAGGCTTGCCTCGTCTTCGGAGGGAGGTATGTAATTATCATCCTCGACCTCTTCGTCTGCCGCTCTCTCGTGAGGGCTTGCTTCTGCATCCTCCTGCGCTGAATCTTGCAGGAGGGGATTGTCTTCGGCACTATCTGGGGTATTATTATCTCCTGTGCCGGAATCTCCATTCTTGCTGTGGCGGGATTTAGAGCGGCGCCGCTGACATCGGCGCTTGGGTTGTTTCTTTAAGGAATCTGCCTCCGCTGCTTCCTCGCTGTCCCCATCTTTTGGGGTGTCCACCATGTATATGTCGTATGACGAGGTGGTTTTCCAGTGCCCTGTAGGCGCTGGTTCTTGTTTGTCTCCGGCATCATCGTCCAAACCATCGATGTCTTCGGAGTCATAGTCTAGCATGTCGGTTAGATCGTCGACAGTGGCTACAAAGTGGGTGGTGGGTGGGTCTTGAATTTCTTCGTCGTCCGCATCCCAACCATCCTGGCCATAATCTGGCCAGGGCTCTCCGGATAGGGAGAGATGCTTTAGCGAATTTAGGATGTAGCCAAAGGGCGAGTGCTGAAAGATGTCCGCAGCGGTGAACTCCATGATCGGCGCCCAATCGGATTCGATTGGCAGGGGCGCAGGAGGTTCGGAGTCCGGCAGGGAGTCCGGCACCTCGGAGTCACGAGTTTTATAGGGGACAAGGTCAGTGTTCGGCTCCATCGCCGCGGAAGTTGCAGCCCCCGAGGCGGTGTCCAGCCACCGGTCCTCGATCTGTGCGATCGGCTCCGGACTGAGGGCCGGAGCAGATTCGTGTGCGGCCACCAAGGCACTGTCCAACGGCAGAGTTAAATCATTCCCACCGTGACAATGCGGCACGCCCGGCTGTGGCTCGAGTCCGTCAAAGATCAAGTCCCCGCGGATGTCAGCCGTGAAGTTTAGGCTTCCAAATCTGACCTGACAGCCAGGGGCGTAGCTTCCGATCTGCTCCAGATGGCCAAGTGAATTAGCCCGCAGTGCGAAGCCGCCGAATACGAAGATCTGTCCGGGGAGAAAAGTCTCACCCTGGACAGCGTTGTTGTTGATTGAAGAAGCCATCGAGCCTATCGGTGACGACACAGAGGAACTCTCAATGAAAGCACCAATGTCGGTGTCAAAACCGGCGGATCTTGGGTAGGGGGTCCCGAACTGTGCGTCTAGGCGGATGGTAACAGGAGACGAGGGACACAATGTTTTACCCAGGTTCGGGCCCTCTTGATGGAGGTAAAACCCTACGTCCTGCTTGATTAATATTGATGATGTGTATTACAAGAGTGGATCTACCACGAGATCAAGGAGGCTAAACCCTAGAAGCTAGCCTATGGTATGATTGTTGTAATGGATGTTGTGTCCTACGGACTAAAGCCCTCCGGTTTATATAGACACCGGAGAGGGCTAGGGTTACACAGAGTCGGTTACAATGGTAGGAGATCTACATATCCGTATCGCCAAGCTTGCCTTCCACGCCAAGGAAAGTCCCATCCGGACATGGGACGGAGTCTTCAATCTTGTATCTTCGTAGTCTTGGAGTCCGGCGGACGATGATAGTCCGGCTGCCCGGACACCCCCTAGTCCAGGACTCCCTCAACCCCCGCATTATATGTGCGGGGGCTGAAGCCGACGACTGCAAACTTTCAGGTTATATACACATATACATTAACGGCCGCACATGAGGCATCATAATACTTTCAGGAAAAAGTATAAACATAGCCTTTATAATTCAATAAAACATTGTTTTTACAATGGGAATACATGTCACAAGAACATAATATTCTTCGAGCACTGAGCTTCTATTGAACGAGCGCCTTCAAGGACTTCTTCAAAGTAATGCTCGGCAGATACTCGGCCCACGGCCGAACTCAGGGTTGCAATAGCGGCAGCCTCCATCTCTGACCAGTATGTCTTGACATGGGCAAGTGCCATCCGCGCACCCTCTATGCACGCCAATCTCTTCATAGCGTCGATGTGCGGCACTGATATGTCCATTTTGCATCATGCTTTTGTGTCAATATTTATTGCATTATGGGATGTTATTTCACGTGATGTCACAATACTTATGGCTATTCTCTCTTATTTTACAAGGTTTACATGAAGAGGGAGAATGCCGGCAGCCGGAATTCTGGGCTGGAAAAGGAGCGAATATTGGAGACCTATTCTGCGCAACTCCAAAAGTCCTGAAACTCCACGGAATATCTTAAAATAAATAAAGAAAAATCATTGCCAAAGATGAAGGCCAGGGGGCCCACACCCTGCTCACGAGGGTGGGGCGCCCCCCCTGGGGCGTGCCCCCCTACCTCGTGGGCCCCCTGGTGGCTCTCCGACGCCCATCTTCTCCTATATGAATTCTTTCGATGAGAAAAAAATACAGGGCAACCTTTCGGGACGAGACTCCGCCGCCACGAGGCGGAAACTTGGCAGAACCAATCTAGGGCTCCGGCAGAGCTGTTCCGCCGGGGACACTTCCCTCCGGGAGGGGGAAATCATCACCACCGTCATCACCAACGCTCCTCTCATCGGGAGAGGGCAATTTCCATCAACATCTTCACCAGCACCATCTCATCTCCAAACCCTAGTTCATCTCTTGTATCCAATTCTTGTCTCCAAGTCCGGGATTGGTGCTAGTAGGTTGCTAGTAGTGTTGATTACTCCTTGTAGTTGATGCTAGTTGGTTTATTTGGTGGAAGATCATATGTTCAGATCCTTTATGCATATTATTACCCCTCTGATTATGAACATGAATATGCTTTGTGATTAGTTATGTTTGTTCCTGAGGACAAGGGAGAAGTCTTGCTATTAGTAGTCATGTGAATTTGGTATTCGTTCGATATTTTGATGAGATGTATGTTGTCTAGCCTCTAGTGGTATTATGTGAACGTCGACTACATAACACCTCACCATTATTTGGGCCTAGAGGAAGGCATTGGGAAGTAATAAGTAGATGATGGGTTGCTAGAGTGACAGAAGCTTAAATCCTAGTTTATGCGTTGCTTCGTAAGGGGCTGATTTGGATCCATATGTTTCATGCTATGGTTAGGTTTACCTTAATACTTTTGTTGTACTTGCGGATGCTTGCAATAGAGGTTAATCATAAGTGGTATGCTTGTTGAAGTAAGAACAGCACCCAAGCACCGGTCCACCCACATATCAAATTATCAAAGTACCGAACGGGAATCATATGAGCGTGATGAAAACTAGCTTGACGATATTCCCATGTGTCCTCAGGAGTGCTTTTCCTATTATAAGAGCTTGTCCAGGCTTGTCCTTTGCTACAAAAAGGATTGGGCCACCTTGCTGCACTTTATTTTACATTTGTTACTTGTTGCTCGTTACAATTTATCTTATCACAAAACTATTTGTTACCACTTATTTCAGTACTTGCAGAGAATACCTTGCTGAAAACCGCTTATCATTTCCTTCTGCTCCTCGTTGGGTTCGACACTCTTACTTATCGAAAGGACTACGATAGATCCCCTATACTTGTGGGTCATCAAGACTCTTTTCTGGCGCTGTTGCCGGGGAGTGAAGCGCCTTTGGTAGGTGGAATTTGCTAAGGAAAAATTTATTTAGTGTGCTGAAATTTTCTGTCACTTGTTACTATGGAAAGTAATTCTCTGAGGGGCTTGTTCGGGGTATCTTCACCCCGTCCAGTAGAGCAAAGAGTTGCTCCTCAACCTACTGAACCTACTAAACCTATTGAAAATGAAACTCCTTTTGAAATTCCTTCGGGTATGATGGAAAAACTGCTAGCTAACACTTTTACAGGAGATGGAACAAAGCATCCTGATGAACATCTACGCTATGTGGATGAAGTTTGTGGACTATTTAAGCTTGCAGGTATACCCGATGATGTTGTTAAGAAGAAGGCCTTCCCTTTATCTTTGAAGGGAGACGCATTGGCATGGTATAGGCTATGTGATGATATGAGATCATGGAACTATAAAAGATTGAAGTTGGAATTTCATCAAAAGTATTACCCTATGCATCTTGTTCATCGTGATCGCAATTATATATATAATTTTTGGCCTCGCGAAGGAGAAAGCACCGCTCAAGCTTGGAGGAGGCTTAAATCAATGTTATATTCATGCCCCAATCATGAGCTCCCAAGAGAAGTAATTATGCAAAGTTTTTATGCTCGGCTTTCTGATAACAATCGCACCATGCTCGATACTTCTTGTGCTGGCTCTTTTATGATGAAGACTATTGAATTTGAATGGAATTTATTGAATAGAATTAAACGCAACTCTAAAGATTGGGACCTCAATGAAGGTAAGGAGTCAGGTATGACACCTAAGTTTAATTGTGTTAAATCTTTTATGGATACAGATATTTTCCGTAAGTTTAGCACTAAATATGGACTTGACTATGAGATAGTGTCGTGGGAACGAACACCTATGGGGCAGGGCCCCTTTCGGTCCGGCAGGGAGCGGAGATCGCATGAAGAGCGGATCAAGGCGAAGCACACGAGCGATTTTACCTAGCTTCGGAGCCCTCCGGAGAGATAATACTCCTACTGCTGCTTTGTGGTTGTATTATGTTCTTGCTCGAGAGCGTGGGAGTGTTCTGGTTTCGAGTGAGTCGAACCCCCTCTACATTGCGCATGGGCCTCCTTTTATAGGCTCAAGGGGTCACCGACAGGTGGCAATGCATGCAGGGGTAAAAGTGTAAAAGGTGTGGTTGGTAGAACTGCTTCTACAGTGGATCCTACCTAACTCTGACGGCAGGGGACAAAGGCATTAAATGCCCGTCCGCATCGCCCAAACAGTGCAGAAAAACGACCATTAGGGGCGCCACCGTTCGCCACGATGGCCATCTCGTCATCTCCACTTGCCACCTCGCACCGCTTGGCTGCACAGCTTCTCGCCACGTGCGCCTGGAACGATCATGTGGCGACACGTGGACGGATGCGCTGGAGCATGGGCACAAAGTGGTGGCTTCGCCGCGGCAAGCGCCTTGCCGCGGTCGTTGTCTTGTCGCGCCCGGAAGCTTGTCGCTCGCCGGGTCTTGCCGAGACGCGCCGCGCGTCGCAGCAAGTTCCTTGAAATGCCTTGGTTGGACTTCCCGGCAAGCTCCTCTTGCCGGGGCCTTGTCTTCTCAGTTAAAACACTTTGTTCTTGAATGGCTCCAATAGGAACTATGGAGGATCTTGGCGGGCACCTGGCAAGTCTTGCCGCGGGGCGCTGCGACTGCCCGTGCACAAGTTCGGGATACTAAGGTACCCCTAATTTAGTACACCGACAGGAGCCCCCGGGCCTGGGCCACACACGGTGCCGAGCGCTGTTGGGCCAGGCCCAAAACAAGGCACGGGCACGCGCGGCCTGGGTCCACACCGTATCTAACTCCGTATCCACCGCGCCCTCCCGTAACGGCACACGTCAAATGCGGCGTCGTGGGAGAGATCGTGGGTGATTCTTTATTCGGAAAAAGCGTAACGTTCGCCTCCTCCTCTTTATAAGCAGGGGAAACAGGGGCAGTTCCCCCACCTTCGCCACTTGCGGTTCCAATCTCAGAAATCTCCGCCACTCTCCCCCGCTTCCAAGGCTGAAAGAGAACAGCGCCCCGCCCCCATCATCACCGTCGCCGCCAACACCCTCGATCTCCCCCACCGCCTCCGCCATGGCTCCGAAGACCGGGAAGGGTGCGAAGTCGGCCGAGGCGCTGCGGCTTGAGGCGCTGCGGAAGGAGCGGGCACTCTTCCCCCCTGAGCTCTCCGCGAAGGAGCTGAGGGAATGGTTCTATCTCTTCTGGTTGACGGAGATGCGAGCGCATCCGCGTACGAAGGTACTTTCCGCCGCCGCTTCCACTTCAAAACGGGCTCCAAAAGGATAACCCTTCTTCGCGCTGTTTTTCTATTGCGGGCTCTGCCCGCCCTTCTCCGATTTCTTCTGTGACATCATCAACACCTACGGGTTCCACCTCCTTGATTTCACCCCCAACGCCGTTCTGACCATGGCGGTTTTCGCACATCTCTGCGAGAACTTTGTTGGAATCCACCCAAACGTAGCCCTTTTCCGCCACTACTTCATGCCCCTGGTCGAGAGAGGAGAGCCCTTAGCTGGCGGGATCGCCTGGATCTCAAGAGCCGGCATGAAGGAGGTCTATCTGGAGGGGGAGCTTCGCAGCAAATGGGAAGAGTGGAGAGCGGAATGGTGCTGGATTGTTGATGAGAACCCGCAGCCGTTCACTGCCCTGCGCCAAACTCCAGCAGTGCACGGCAACGATTGGAGCGCCCTGGCGGCGGACGATGCTAGACTGAAGATCGCCACCATCTGGATCTTGCGACTCAGGCTTGCCGGGCTCACTGTAGGCGCTGTTGGCGCGGACTTTCTTCGCCGCCGCATCACCCCTCTGCAGGAGAGGGGGAGACCCGCCTGGCTGTTCGGGGGTCCGGCGGATATCACGAGGCTGCGCCCGGGCCTCAACTTCAATTTTACTGTCTTGGAGTTGGATGGGACGCTCAAGGAGCTGTTCAAGCACGACCCCAATCATCCCGAGTGGTTCAGGCTGCCGCAGGGCGTCGTCCCGTTGTGCAACAACTCCTCGCTCGATCGCATCCGCGCAATGATGCCGGAGTGCGACTCGCATGGAATTATTCCAACTTGGCAGGAGCCCGCCGACGACGTAGTGCAGCAGTTCTTTGATAGCTTGGTGGAGGTGGTGGTCCACACCGACGAGCAGAGGATCCTCTCCCACGATACCACCGACGATGAGATGCGGCGCATTGCCACCAGGGCGGAAGAGGCGGCGGCGGCCACCGCCGCGGGCGAATTTGGGTTTACTGTGGAAGAGGCAGAGGCAGCCGAGGCGGCAAGCCTTGTCGATCGAGACGAGCTTGTCGGGGAAGTCGTCGGCGAGGGAGGGCCCGAAGCCGAATCGAGCGAGCCCGCCGAGCGCGCGAGCGGCCAGCCGTCTTCAAGCAACTTGCCGCAAGCGGAGCTCCCAGTGCAGCCCCCAGCTCCACCAAGAAGGCGCCTCCGCAGGACCGGAGACATAACGGGGCGACAGACGGGTCAACAGCCGCCGCGCCGCGGGACACGCTCCACCGCGACAAGCACCGTTGCCGCGGGAGCATCTCACGCCGCGCCGGCAACTGGAGCGGAGTCCTCTCGGGCCGCCGCTTCTGACCCTGCCGCAGCTCCCGCTAAGCGGCCAAGGGAGCCTACTCCTCCGCCTCGTCGCGCCGAAAGAGTACCGGACTTCGACCTCTCCGCGCTCAGCTCCGATGAGGAGGAAGAAGAGGAGTAAGTTTCTCTGTTGTACTTATTTTTGTTCAATTCTTGCTGTTTCTTGTTTTGTATCTGATCTGCTTTCTTCTGAACCTTGTTCCTTTCCAGGACTCTGGCCCAGAGAGCGGCGAAGAGGGCCAAGGTTCCCGTGGTTGTCATCGAGGACGATCCTGCTGTGACAACAGAGGGCGCGTCCGAGACCACCTTGTCAGACCTGGCAACTACTCCCCGAAGCAGCCCCCAGCATAGCCCCCAGCATAAGTATATAGTTTTACTTTCCGCTGTCAGGCGCGCGTGGGTGTTCTTTCCTTGCTGATATCTTGATTGTTGGTTTGCTTGTGTAGGAGTAGAACGGGCTCACCAGGAACAACCAGAAGCCGCCCCTGAGGTGCTATCTGCTTCGACTATGCCGCCAAGGGAGGATTCCCCGGCAAGGGAGCGCTCTCCGGTAAGGGAGAGGTCCCCGGCAAGGGGCAGTTCTCCGGCAAGGGACGGGACCAATGATCCCTCGGTGGTGGAGCCCATGACTACAGAGCCCAGCACGGGTAATCCTTCTTGTCAGAAAACTTCCCTTGGGTTCTTCTTCTGATCTTCTTTTTGAATATTTGGTTGACTTCTTCTCCCTCTTCCTGCCTTCAGATCCTCCCTCCATGGAGCCGATGGAGACCGAGGCCACTGGCGAGGAGAACGTGCGCGGCAATACTGACGATGCCGCTGCCACCGAAGAAGAGGCCGGCGCTGATGATCCTGCCGACGAAGAGGCCGCCAAGGCTGCTGGCGCAGGAGCTGGCGAGGGGTCCGGCGATCGCACTGACGACCCGGGGGCCGCAGGAGCGCAAGGCGCTACGCCGACCGCCGATCCCTCCGCCGCTGACGCAGCGCCAGGCTCCGAAGAGCCCCAACCCAGCGCCTACTTGAAGGCCGGCGATGGTATCTTCATCAAGCTTCCCTGGGCTTTGAGCTCCAGGGCGCCGGTCGAAGGAGAAGTTTTTGATGGAGAGGTGCTTGCCTCCGCTGGGTTGACAATGGTCGACGCGCCAAGCAGCAGCAGCGGTGAGCCTGAGGAGGAACAGCTGCTGCGGAGGCTGCTATCACTCTACCGCGCCCGACAAGCCAAACTGGAGTCCCAGGAAGCGCTTGTCACGCAGGCGGGAGTGGACATTGAGAAGCATGCGGAGGAGCTCCAGAGCCGCAACCAAGAGGCCCTCCGGTCCATTGCAGAGGAGAGGGTGCCACTTGCCGAGGCGCGGAAGGCCTTCCTCCTCGAGAAGGCTGAAGCCGAAGAGCAGCAGCGGCTTGCCGCCGAGGAGATGTCCGTGTGAGAAGGCGAGCTGACGCAGCGGAAGGTCAATCTGGACAGCTATGAGGAGGAGCTTGTCGCGCGCGAGGAGACACTTGGCGGGGCCCTCAAGGAAGCGAAGGATGCTGCTGCAGCTGCCGAGGCCGCCAAGGAGCTGGAGATGAAGGTGACGTAGCTAGAAGCCACTCTCAAGGCGAAGAATGAAGAGCTTGCCGCGCTCCAGCGCGAGCGTGAGAAGGACGCCCTTGCCCATGGTGAGCTGCAGGGTCGTCTCCTCGAGAGGGGCAAAGAGCTGAGTGCCGCCAAAGATTCAAATGCTGATTTGGAGCTGAAGCTGGCCACGCTGACTGAGACGTTGGACGGCGCCAAGAAGCGGGAGGAGGACTTGAAAGAGGAGATCAAGGCCGACGAGGCGTTGCTGACGAGGGCCGCCGAGACCCAGAACACCTTCAGGGACACCGTGGAGCTCTGGACAGAGGGCCTCGTGAACATTGCTGCGGTCATCGACGAGGAGCTGGCGCAACTGGAAATGGAGGGCTTCGGGTACTCCTCCGACGAGAACCTCCAGCCCAGCGCCAAGCTCACTCTGTTCTTCAAGGGTGTGTCGACGGCCCTCCAGCAGCTCCGGGAAAGGATCCCAAAGCAGCTGGCCGACGAGTCGCGCACGATCTGCGCCAGAGTTCTGGAGAAGGTGTTGGTGAAGGTGGTCTTCCGCAACCCAGGCCTCAACCTCACCAACGTCCTCAAGAAGCTGCCGGCGGGTGCTGATCTTGAAGAGCTCAAAGCCCTTGTCGCGCCCATTGTGGACAAGGTGAATGAAGTCAGGAGGGTTGATGGCGGCCGCGTAGATTAGGCTGCATGTTTTCTCCTTTCCTTGCCGCTGCCATTTATGTTACGAGAACAATTCAGTCAGTGCTGCGACAAGTTACCTTTGTAATATAACTTTATCTTGGGCAGTATTTGCTATGTTATCTCCTTTACTTGATTCCTTCCTTTGTATGTTTTTACCCTAGGCTTTCAGGAACTTGCCAGTGCAGGCACCCTTGCCGCGAGCGCTGAGTGCGGAACATCAGCAGCCTGCTGGCGGTGCTGCTTCCGGCAAGAAACCTTGTCGCAACTAGTCGCGGCACACTTAAGTTGTTGAGCGGACTCGAAACAAAGTAAGGGCGCAACTAGCTACGGGTTGGTTCCTCCGCGCACAGGTTTTCCATACAAAGCACGGTCGTTCAAGGAAGATAACTTAAAAACAAAATTAAAACTGATTGTGCTCAAACTTTGGCAACTTAGCTTTTCTGTCGTCTGCGTCCCGGCAAGGCGATACTTTCTTGAATGACGCCTGGTCCACACCATTATCTTCCCCT
>NC_041381.1:171533092-171587731 GCF_002162155.2 Triticum dicoccoides
AAAGAAAGAAGAGAAAATAAAGACATGGAGCCTTAAGGCTCGTTATTGCTTACCGGGGGTAAGTGCTGCACAAAGTGTCAGATAACACATGCAAAAAAGAAAAAAGCATGAAATTTGACAAGATGTGCGGAGCACATGAGCTTTATTTATGCACGGGATTTGCGCCCGGCTTTGTACAAAGGGTTACATGCAACAGCGGCAAGGCTTGTACAAAAGGTGGTTGCCGGAATAGGTTCCGGCAACCACGCCTTATGGGTAAAACTTACGAAGATGCTCAATGTTCCAAGAGTTGCTCACCGGAAAGCCATCTTCAGTCTCAAGGCGGACAGCGCCAGGCCTAGTGACTCGCTTCACCCGATAAGGGCCTTCCCACTTTGGCGTCAACTTGTTGGAATTCTTGGCGGATTGAACGCGCCGAAGAACAAGGTCGCCTTCCTCGAGACTTCTGGCATTGACTTTGCGGCTATGGTAGCGGCGCAAAGCTTGCTAGTATCGAGCAGCTCGTACAGCAGCCTGAAGACGATCTTCCTCAAGGAGCAGCGCGTCATCTTGTCGCAGCTGCTCTTGCTCAAGCTCATCATAAGCGAGCACTCGAGGCGATCCGTATATGAGTTCCGTGGGGAGAACTGCCTCTGCTCCATAGACTAGAGCGAAAGGTGTCTGGCCAGTGGCTCGATTTGGCGTCGTCCTGATCGACCAAAGAACCACCAACAGCTCCTCAATCTAGTTCTTTCCGCACTTTTGCAGCCTGTCGAAAGTCCTGGTCTTGAGCCCGCGCAGCACTTCAGCGTTTGCCCTCTCCGCTTGACCGTTGCTTCTCGGGTGAGCAACAGAAGCGAAGCAGACCTTGGCGCCAAGATCTTGGACGTACTGCATGAAGGTGTGGCTCGTGAATTGTGTGCCATTATCGGTGATGATCCTGTTAGGGACTCCGAAACGGCAAACAATCGACCTGAAGAACTTGACTCCTGACTGTGCTGTCACCTTCCTCACTGCTTCCACTTCCGGCCACTTTGTGAACTTGTCGATTGCAACGTACAAGTACTCAAAGCCCCCGACAGCTCGGGGAAAGGGGCCGAGGATGTCGAGCCCCCGGACCGAAAATGGCCAGGATAAAGGGATCGTCTGGAGAGCTTGAGCTGGCTGGTGTATCTGCTTGGAGTGGAACTGGCACACTTCACACTTGGTTACTTGTGCAGTTGCATCCTGGAGAGCTGTCAGCCAAAAGAAACCTTGCCGGAATGCTTTGCCGGCAAGTGCTCTTGCGCCAATGTGATGACCACATATGCCTCCATGTATCTCCGCCAACAGCTCATGTCCATCTTCCCGGGGAATGCACTTTAATTTCACTCCGTTGAATCTTCTTCTGTACAGTATGTCGTCGACAAACTGGTACATACTTGATTGCCGGGCTACTCTCTCCGCTTCTTCTTGCTCTTCGGGAAGTTCTCCTGTTTGAAGGAAACGGACAATCTGCTGTGCCCATGCCGGAGCTTGCGGCTCAACAACAAGGACTAAAGGCACAAATGCTGCTGCGGGAACATCTGCTTCTACGGCAAGAACCTGCGGCTCAGCCGGAGCTTGATGTTCCCCGGCAAGCTTGCCGGAGCAAAACTTGTCGGGAGCGTCTGCTTCAACGAAACAAACCATAGGGCTTGTCGGAGCAGACTGCTCCTCAGCACCCTTGGTGTTGATCCTGGGGACCTTCTTGGCGGCGGCTTCGGGAAGCTCTGCCGGAAAATAATCACCAGAAACTAACTTCCTCTTTTTGCTCTGTCCAGATGATGGTGTTACAGATGGTTGAGTCAACTTGAGCACAAAAATCCCTGGTTCCACAGGTAACTTTAATGCAGCGCATTTTGACAGGCCATCGGCAACATCATTCTGGGCTCTTGGAACATGTTCCATCTGCAAGCCGTCAAAATGCTCTTCCAACTTTCTCACTTCATCAATGTAAGCTTCCATCAACGGACTCTGGTAATCTTTGTTTACTTGGCGGACGACAAGCTGCGAGTCACCCCTAACAATAAGCTTCTTGATCCCAAGGTCTGCCGCGATCCTGAGTCCGGCAAGCAAACCTTCATACTCTGCAGTATTGTTTGTCGCTTGCTCCTTGGGAAAGTGCATCTGGACCACATACTTGAGGTGCTCTCTGGTGGGCGCGACAAGTAACACGCCCGCACCGGCGCCTTGCAGCGAGAAGGCACCATCAAAGTACATGATCCATTCTTTGCTTGCTTCCTTGACGGGGATGCTCGTCTCTGGAGTTTCTTCATTAGGTGTTGGCGTCCATTCTGCTATGAATTCTGCCAATGCTCGGCTCTGTATAGTTGAAGTACTCTCAAACTTGAGGCCAAAGCTTGACAGTTCCAGTGCCCACTCGACAATCCTGCTTGTTGCTTCTGGATTTTGCAATATCCTCTTCAACGAAAAGCGAGTGACAACTGTGATTTCATGTGCTTGAAAGTAATGGCGTATCTTTCTCGAGGCCATGAGAAGGCCGAAAAGCAATTTCTGCACACCAGAGTACCTTGATCTAGCGCCCTGCAGAAGGGAACTGACAAAGTAGACTGGGCGCTGCACCATCTTCTTCTTCTTCTCTTCTTGTGGCTGCACAAATCCATCCTTGTCGGGACCAGAGCTTGTCGGGGAAGCCCCCTGCTTGTCGCTGGACGCGCTTGCCGCTGGCTCATCATCCGCCTCCCTTTCCGCTACTAACGCAGCACTAACCACTTGATTGGTTGCCGCCAGATATAGCAGCAACTTCTCTTGCGGCTTAGGTGCGACAAGTATTGGAGTGGAGGACAGGTATCTCTTCAAGTCCTGCAGCGCAGCCTCCGCTTCCGGAGTCCATTTCATTGGACCTGCCTTTTTCAATATTTTGAAAAATGGCAGGGCGCGCTCAGCAGACTTAGAGATAAACCTGCTGAGAGCAGCCATGCACCGGCAAGCCTTCGCACATCCTTGACGCGCTTTGGTGCTTCAATCTGCTCAATGGCCTTAATCTTGTCGGGATTAGCTTCAATCCCCCGCTGAGATACGAAGAACCCGAGAAGCTTGCCGGAAGGAACTCCAAACACACACTTCTCGGGGTTGAGCTTGAGGTTGATCTTGCGCAGATTTGCAAAGGTCTCGTCCAAATCTTGGATCAGAGTTGCTCTGTCTTTGCTCTTGACCACTATGTCATCCATGTAGGCTTCTACATTTCTGTGCAACTGTGGCTCAAAAGGTTCGTGAACTACCCTTGCAAATGTTGAACCAGCATTCTTTAGTCCGAAAGGCATCCGTACAAAGCAGTATGTGCCACATGGAGTAATGAATGCGGTTTTCTCCTCATCCTCTTCTGCCATGAAGATCTAATGATATCCTAAATATGCATCAAGAAATGAAAGCAAATCACGTCCTGCCGTGGAGTCGACAATCTGGTCAATGCGCGGCAAGGGAAATGGATCTTTGGGACAAGCTTTATTAACATCAGTGAAGTCAATACAAATCCTCCATTTTCCGTTCGCCTTGCGCACGACCACAGGATTGGCCAGCCACGTAGCATGGAGCACTCCTCTGACAAGGCCTGCTGCTTCCAACTTCTTGATCTCTTCTGCGATGAATTCTTGGCGCTCCACTGCTTGCTTTCTGACTTTCTTCTTGACGGGCCGCGCATGAGGACAGACGACAAGGTGGTGCTCAATTACTTTCCTGGGAACACCGGGGATGTCAGATGGTTGCCATGCAAACACATCGACATTCGCCCGCAGGAAAGCAACGAGCGCGCTTTCCTATTTAGGGTCAAGCGTGGCACTGTTGGTGAAGGTACCACCAGTGCCGTCCTCCTTGGCGGACACCTTCTTGGTTTCTGGCGGAGCTGCCTTCGCCTTCTTACACTTGCCGGTGGAGCTCGATGGTGCGTCCTCGACGGTAGCGCAGCACTCCGAAGAGGTGCGCTTGCCGGAGTGGGCATCAGAGCTCTTGCCGGACTTGGTCTTCTTCTTCCCCCCGGGAGCTTCAGCGGCAAGTGTCTTGCGATCTGCTGCGGCTGCTCCTTCCCGGTAGATCTTGTCGGTGCAGATAAGGGCATCTTTCTTGTCTCCAAGGACAGAGATGACACTTATCGGACCTGGCATCTTGAGCACGTTGTAGGCATAGTGAGAGGCTGCCATGAACATGGCGAGCGCTGGACGGCCGAGTATCCCAATGTAGGGTAATGTAAAATCAGCAACGTCAAAAGTGACCCTCTCAGTCCTGAAATTTAGCTTGCTGCCAAATGTTACCGTCAACGTGATCTTCCCCTTCGGCTTGCTCCTTCCCGAGTTGATTCCTTGGAAAGTACCGGTCTCTTCGAGCTCGCTGTCGGGGATGTGGAGCTTCCGGAGTACCACTGAGGAGATCAGGTTCAAGCCGGCCCCGCCGTCAACTAGCATCTTTGTGACCTTGAGGTTGCAGATAGTTGGTGAAACCAACATCGGCAAGCACCCAACCGCAGTTATGCGGTCAGGGTGGTCCTCAATGTCAAAGATGATAGGCGTGCTAGACCACTTCAGGGGCTTGCGTGACTCAACTGGTGGTTCTGCTGCATTAACTTCCCGCACCCACCGTTTGAGCTGGCGGTGTGAAGTATGAAGAGAAGCGCCGCCGTCAACACATAGAACCTCTGTTGCTTTCTGAAACTCCTGCTCGTCGGCCTCGTCATCATCCATATCCTCATCTTCGTCTTCATCTTCATCCTTGTCGCGGCCGCGGGGAGGCCTGTCTCCTTGCCACTGCTTGGCCTTGCCGCGGCGTGCTCCCCGGCCGGGGCGCTTCTTGCCGGATCCGCCAGTACCTTCCTAGGCCTTCTCCTTGTCGCGTCGCTCGTACTCAGCTTTCTGCTGCTCGACAAGCTGCTCAACTTTCTTGCAACTCTGGAGATCATGGCCCTTGGTGCGGTGGATCTTGCAGTATTGCTTGTCAGAGCCGCCCTGCTTGTCGGCGGCCGACACAGGTTCTGCTTCCTTGGCGCCACCTCCGTTGCCGGACTGCTCAACAGCTACCACATCTTTGCCTTTCCTTCTTCTGTTGTTCCGCCGCCGGTTTTTCTTTGCCGGGGCAGCATCCTCACTGGCAGACTCCCCTGTTCCTGTGTTCTCTCCGGGGAGTTTCCTCCCTTCTTCAGCACGTGCACACTTATCGGCCAGGGCATATAGCTCACTGACGTCTCTGATCTTGCACATCGCCATTTCCTCCCGCATCCTGCGGTTACGCATGTTCTGATGGAACGCGCTGATGACCGCGGCAGGGTGGACGTCTGGGATGTTGCGCTGCACTTGGCTGAACCTTTGAATGTACTTGCGCAGGGGCTCACCTTCCTTCTGGGCGAGCAGATGAAGATCGCTCTCCTGGCCATGGGGCTTGTGGCCGCCTGTGAAGGCACCGACAAACTGATGGCACAGGTCCGCCCATGAGGAGATGGAGTTATCCGGCAAGTGCATGAGCCAGGATCTGACATTGGGCTTAAGCACCAGTGGGAAGTAGTTGGCAAGGATCTTCTCGTCGTGCCCCTCGGCAGCTTGCACCGCGATGGTGTAGATGCTGAGGAACTCCGATGGATGCAGCCTGCCATCATACTTCTCCGGCACATCTGGCTTGAAGTTCTTTGTGCTGGGCCACCGGACTTGCCGCAGCTCACGAGTGAACGCAGGGCAACCTACCGCGTACGGCAAGTCGCCTGGTTCCCCTGGCGCATGCATGTCAACAGCGGGCCCAGTGCGCTAGTCTGACTGACGCCGCGCTTCTCTTCGACGCTCGATGCGAGTGCGAGCGTCTTCCTGTTGTCGTTCTTGAAGAACTTAGCGTTGATCGCGATGAGCTCGTGGATCTGACGACGCCGTGGAGTCGGTGTCGAGGTTGACCCGGCGAGTCGGTGATCTTGGCCTTCGGGGCGGGGAGTGCACGGTGGTTGCACCCCCACCAGTCTTGTCGCCATTGGCTCGCGCCTGGGGGTCTTGCCGCGGCTTCGATGTGCTCGGTTGCCGGGGAGTGTCGCCGTTGGCGAAGCCGATAAGGCTCTGAATGGTGGCCCTCCAACCGTCGATCTTGTCCGCCGTCAGAGGGTAATCCAGGAGCAGTTGGGCTCGAGCCAACGCTTCTTCTGGAGTCTTTGGTGGCGGTGGCGAACGGTGCCAGGAGCGGGATATGCTTGGACTTCTAACTATGTTAGAAGGAGCAGGATCCCGTCCAGGCGATCGTGTCTTGCTCGTGCCAGCAGGCTGGCGTGCATGCTGGTCTTGAGCATCCCGAGACCCACCAGCTCGACCTTGGTCCAACGAGCGTATGGTACTGCGAGTACCATGACACTATCGGTCTCGCGCCTCCTGAGATGGGCGCGGTGTGTGTACGGACGCCGAGGTTTGTGCGGCCTTGTCCTTGGACCTGGCGGCAGCTGGAGCTTCCTCGTCGGCGCCCGTTCGCCCGCCGGCATCTACCCCATCACCCGTTTGCTCCGGTGGCGGTAGGATCGACGCGGACGGAGCAGCCACCTCCGAAGCCTTCTTCTTCGGTGGCATGTCGATGCAGATGATGAAGATCTGGCTCGCGTGAACGCCGGATCGGGTTCACACAACCTCGACGCCCCTACCTGGCGCGCGAAAGATGTCATGGGAACAAACATCTATGGGGCAGGGCCCCTTTCGGTCCGGCAGGGAGCGGGGATCGCACGAAGAGCGGATCGAGGCGAAGCACACGAGCGATTTTACCCAGCTTCGGAGCTCTCCGGAGAGATAATACTCCTACTGCTGCTTTGTGGTTGTATTATGTTCTTGCTCGAGAGTGTGGGAGTGTTCTGGTTTCGAGTGAGTCGAACCCCCTCTACGTTGCGCATGGGCCTCCTTTTATAGGTTCAAGAGGTCACCGACAGGTGGCAACGCATGCAGGGGTAAAAGTGTAAAAGGTGTGCTTGGTACAACTGCTTCTACAGTGGATCCTACCTAACTCTGACAGCAGGGGACAAAGGCATTAAATGCCCGTCCGCATCGCCCAAACAGTGCAGAAAAGCGACCGTTAGGGGCGCCATCGTTCGCCACGATGGCCATCTCGTCATCTCCACTTGCCACCTCGCACCGCTTGGCTGCACAGCTTCTCGCCACGTGCGCCTGGAACGATCATGTGGCGACATGTCGACGGATGCGCTGGAGCGTGGGCATGGAGTGGTGGCTTCGCCGTGGCAAGCGCCTTGCCGCGGTCGTTGTCTTGTCGCGCCCGGAAGCTTGTCGCTCGCCGGGTCTTGCCGGGACGCGCGGCGCATCACGGCAAGTTCCTTGAAATGCCTTGGTTGGCCTTCCCGGCAAGCTCCTCTTGTCGGGGCCTTGTCTTCTCAGTTAAAACACTTTGTTCTTGAATGGCTCCAATAGGAACTACGGAGGATCTTGGCGGGCACCTGGCAAGCCTTGCCGCGGGGCGCTGCGACTGCCCGTGCACAAGTTCGGGATACTAAGGTACCCCTACTTTAGTACACCGACAGATAGTAGCTTCTTTCTGTGAATCTTTTGCTACTTATGTTGATATCCCCAAGGAGAAGTGGTTTAAATATCATCCTCCCATAGAAGTAAAAGTAGCTGCACCTATTAAAGTTGAAGAAAAGAATGTCACTTATAATGATCCTATTGTTCCCACTTCTTATGTTGAGAAACCACCTTTCCCTGTTAGAATGAAGGATCATGCTAAAGCTTCAACTGTTGTTCGTAAAAGCAATATTAGAACTTATACACCTCCTGAGCAAGTCAAAGTAGAACCCAATGTTGCTATTGTTAAAGATCTCTTGTCTGATAATATTGATGGGCATGTTATTCAATTCCGTGGTGAAACTGCTGGAATTGCTAAACCTTGTGCTAGATATAAACATAGACCTGTGGTAGGCGTGCCTGTTATTTCTGTTAAAATAGGAAACCATTGTTATCATGGCTTATGTGATATGGGTGCTAGTGCTAGTGTTATACCTATTACCTTGTATGAAGAAATTATGCATGATATTGCACCTGCTGAGTTAGAAGATATTGATGTTACAATTAAACTTGTCAATAGAGATACTATATCTGCAATGGGAATTGTTAGAGATGTTGAAGTCTTGTGTGGAAAAACCAAATATCCTGCTGATTTTCTTGTTCTTGGTTCTCCACAAGATAGTTTTTGCCCCATTATATTTGGTAGACCCTTCTTGAATACTGTCAATGCTAAGATAGACCGCGAAAAGAATGTTGTTATTGTTGGCTTGGATGATATGGTTCATGATTTTAATTTCTCTAAATTTAGTAAACAACATCGTGAGGAAAATTTTCCTAGTAATGATGAAATTATTGGTCTTGCTTCTATTGCCGTACCTCCTAGTGGTCCTTTAGAACACTATTTGCTAGACCATGAAAATGATATGTTCATGAATGAAAGAAGGGAAGTAGATGAAGTATTCTTTAAACAGGAACCTATTCTGCAGCACAATTTGCCTGTTGAAATCCTAGGGGATCCTCCTCCACCCAAGGGTGATCCCGTGTTTGATCTTAAACCGTTGCCTGATAATCTTAAATATGCTTATCTTGATGAAAAGAAAATATATCCTGTCATTATTAGTGCTAACCTTCCAGAGCATGAAGAAGAAAGATTATTGAAAACTCTGAAGAAGCACCGTGCCGCTATTGGATATACTCTGTGAAAGTGCTACAATCGACTAGAGGGGGGTGAATAGGCGATTTTTGTGGAAGTCTTCAAAACATGGAAGTTTCGAAGACAAACAACAGAAATGACCTAATTGTAATGCAGCGGAAGATAAACTACCCAAAGCAAGCCATAGTCAAGTATACAAAGATATGAAAGTACGGGACTAATAGCAGCTAGGTAGTAAGGATCAAGATGGAAGATAGTATGAAGCCAATCAACAGTAGTAGTCAAGCAATGAAGTCAAACAGATACACAGATAGGCAATGACTTCACGAAGACAAACTAAAGTAAGGTTGAGAAGGGACAGAACCAGTTGCTTGTTGAAGACACAGGATTTGTTAGACCAGTTCCAGTTGCTGTGACAACTGTACGTCTGGTTAGGGAGGCTGAGATTTAACTCAGAAGACCGTGTCTTCACCTTATTCCCCTTGAGCTAACGACACCCAGTCCTCGCCCAATCACTCTGGTAAGTCTTCAAGGGAGACTTCCACACCTTCACAGACTTCGTTCACCGGCAATCCACAATGACTCTTGGATGCTCAGAACGCGACGCCTAACCGGCTGGAGGATTCACAGTCCTCAAGTGTAATAAGTCTTCAGGTCACACAAACAGAAAGACTTCAGTGATGCCTAACACTCTTTGGGTCTGTGTGTCTGGGCTTTGTCCTCGCAAGGATTTTTCTGTCTCTCAAATGCTTCGAGGTGGGTTGCTCTCAAACGACAAAATCCGTGCACAAATTCTGAGCAGCCACCAATTTATGGTGTAGGGGGTGGGCTATTTATAGCCACTAGGCAACCCGACCTGTTTTGTCCAAAATGACCCTGGGTCACTAAGAAACTGACACGTGTTCCAACGGTCAGATTTCAAACACACGCGGCAACTTTACTTGGGCTACAAGCAAAGCTGACTCATCCAGCTCTGGATAAGGTTTGCTCTCATTGTCTTCGCTCGAAGACATAGGATTTGAGTTGAGCATCACTTCAGTCACTCTGACTTAGTTCACTTGGACCCCACTTAACAGTACGGTGGTTCCTATGACTCAACAAAGAAGAAAATGAAACAACGAAACCACACAGTCTTCGCGCTCCATAGTCTTCACGCAATGTCTTCTCATGTCATAGTCTTCAATATGAATATCTTCTCATACCACCATTGTCTTCAATGTCTTCATACATTTTTAGGGGTCATCTCCGGTAGGTAAACCGAATCAATGAGGGACACTACCTGTGTTATCCTCCAATTCTCACAAACGCATTAGTCCCTCAACCAACTTTGTCGTCAATACTCCAAAACCAACTAGGGGTGGAACTAGATGCACTTACAATCTCCCCCTTTTTGCTGATTGATGACAAACTGGTTGAAGTTTTCAACGGGGATAAAGTATGTGAAATTGTAAGGATAGGGAATTGTCTTCATAAGTTGCAAGGGCTCCCCCTGAGATGTGCATATAAGTAATTTGCTTTTGGAATGCAAATGCACATGGCAGGTTGTACTTGTGGAGATCCACTTCAACTTATGAAGATAATTCATCATGCATGAAATGATATAGCAAGTAGAATGACATGCATAATGAAAAATGGACGTCTGCAGAATGATCTAAGTGCGGAAGTTATCATCGCACATGCGGAATTTATCATCGCATCACAGTAAAGCAAATAAGTAGCAGACGACCATCAAGTGTAGGTGTTACAACTCAAAGAACCAAACGTTTCAAATGCAAGAGTTGTAAGCACGAGGCAAAATATAATGCAACCGCCCATATGAACCCGCTTGAAGACTATCAACTCATACGCTTCTCCCCCTTTTGTCAGTAAGGACCAAAAAGGTTTGAAGACATAGAGCAGCTACTCGTCATCATGAGTAGGTGAAGCAGCAGGGTTGTCGTCATTGGTTGGCAGTGCAGATGAACTTGGTGCAGCGTCGATGCGCGCAGTAGTAGGAGGTGGTGAAGTAGCATCATCTTCATCATCGATCACTCTGGCATTTACCGTTGCCGCGGAGGAAGAATATTCAGAGTCTTCAAGAGATGGAGTGCAACGTAGGACAGCAGTCCGTGGAGGAGTGGAGTCAAACTGGAATCTCTCATTGAAGCCATCGTCTTGAAGATCAGCTTCAGCACTGAGCAGGGTCAAACTCTTCCATGATCGCCGGCAAGTTTCATGAGCAACAAAGGCATTCTTGGTGGCAAGGTTGCGAATGCGATTGACATCCACCAAGAGGCTTTGCATCTATCTCTTGAGCCAGAAATGATGCTTATCCTGTTTCTGATGAGGAGCCACAAGAAGTTCTCGGTCATTGAGAACGCGAGAACGCTTCCGAGGCCTTTGTGCAATGGTGCTTTCAGTGTCTTCAGTAGGTGCCCGATGAGGCAGGCGAGTGTTTCCAGTCAATGGATAGATGCGTGTTGCTGGTTGAACACCTTCAATAGGCTGAGTGAAGCTTTGGTGCTCGGCATTCTGAAGACAAAGAGGCCTCTTGGCAGGGTCAGAGTATATAGCTTCAATGGACATATCAACCTCTGGCAGAAAGATCATATGATTGCGAGTAGAGGGCTGATAATTGACAGATGAGTGTCTCTTGATGAGGCGCATGACCCATGGAGCACAAAACTTCAGACCAAATAGGTCAGAGCCGGAAGCAGCAAGTTGCCTGATGAAGAATTCTTGAGTGTTGAAGCTGATGCCATTGAGAATATAGAAGACCAAAGTCTTCATAGCTCCTTCAAGCTTGGCCGCTGATGAATGTCCTTTGACAGGCCATAGAGTTCGCCTGATGATATGATATATGGTGCGAGGTAGATACTCAAGGTCTTCAACAAAGAAATCTGTTGGATATTCAGCGTCAGATGGCAAGGGCTTCATCATGCTCAACATCTGGCTCATATTGGGTTCTGGCTTATGGAAGATACTCTCTACAACATTCCGGTATAGCTGACAGTCAGGTTCATATAGTTCTCCAGGAGTGGCTAGCCCTATAAGCTCGATGATATCCATAGCTTTGGCTTCATGATGAACATTTCTAGTCATCCACTCGAGAACCCATGTCTTGATGTCTCTGTAGTAGCCGCGAATGTGTAGAGTAGCATAGAATTGAAGCAATAGCTCTTCATTCCAATGTTCTTTGTCTGTCACAAAGTGAAGCAGACCAGCATCACGAAAGCAATCAAGTGCTTCTTCTAAGCACGGCAGTCCAGCAATGGCTTCAGTATCAAGGCGCATATGAGGGAAAATGCGCCCTTGATCATATAGTACGCATGAGTAATAGCTTCTCTGCTGATAGCTCCAGAACCGATCTGATGATATCCTTGGCTTGGAGTAGGGGTTCTTGGCGTTGTCAAAGAAGGTATTGTGGCTTTTGAAGCCATTCGCATTGAAGGACCCTGGTGAGTTGGCAGTACCTGGAAACCTTGGCAACCTAGGCTTTGGCTTCTGGACTTGAGGCCTATGCTCAACATGATAGTCAAATTGAGGTCCTGAGGCAGTAGGCGGAGGCACCAGAATGGGCCATCGGACAGTGGTAAGCTGACCATGACTGTATGCTTGCTCAATTGTGTGAGGCCTTGGTGGCGGAACAGGAGCAGGGGCAATAGCTGAGGCGTCAGGGTGCACAACAGGTGCTTCAGGAGCAGTTGTCATATTAGCTTCAGGTGCAGCATCCTCATTGGATTCAGATGCAGCAGCTTCAGTGGTTTCAGGTTCAGTGGCCGTATTTGCTTCAGGCACACTAGTTGGTGCAGGCTCCACATTAGCGTCAGCCATGACTACGTCATTGGCTTCATTGGTGTTGGCGGTGGCAGCCTCAACATTGTCAACCTCCTCTTGACGAACAGGAGGGTCGGGCACAGGCACATTCACATCAGGAACTGCTTCTTCTTCAATCACTGGGGGAGTAGGTACACGTACTTCTTCTTGATTTTCTTCGGCTAATGCAGCCGGAATGTCTTCAGCAGCATGTGCTTTAGTCTCAGAGACATTCACAGTTGGAGCAAGTTCAGAAAATACTTGACGTGCAACAGGTGAACATTGCACTTCTCCTTCTGGAACGCTCGACAGAGGGACTTGAGGCCTTTTTCCTTTGCGAAGCCTGTGAAATGCTGGCTTCTCCTTAGGAGATGGAGTTGGCTGGGCCTGAAAGTCTTCATCCTCTTCTTGCACGTTGGGTGTAGCTTGTTGTTGTTTTTGGGGAGTACTGGGGGAGTCTTGTAGTTGTGGGTGATCAGCCCACGATGCATCTTGAGCAATTGGAGTCAGTGGACGACCAATGCTGATGAGTTCGTTGTTCGTATGAACAGGCGATGATACCACGTCATGTTCGATCTGAGGAAGAACTTCATCATCAGCTACATTGTCATCATGACCAATGTCTTTAGCAACGGTGGGTTCAGCTGCTGGAATATCTTCAGCTTCATGAGCCTCTGTGGGAGCAGGCTCATGGACTATCATCCTTCGTTCTTGATGTTCTGACGCTGGGCGAACCACTGAAATGGGTTCAACAACTAAGGGCTCTGTGGAAGCAGCCCTAGTCTTCTTGGTCTTGCGCTTCTTCTTGGAGGGAGCGGCATCAGAGGCTTCAGTGTTCTTTCTCTTTCTGGCTTCAGCCTCGGCAGTCCTCGTCTTCTTCTGTTCTGAAGCGGTTTTGGTGACCTTTGGCTTCGAGCCAGTCATGCTGCTTGGGAAGATAATGCGAGGGGCTTCTTGGCTTGAAGGTTCAGGCTGTTCAGCAGTAAGCTTCTTCTTCTTCTTTGCAGCCATCCTGGGGTCAATGCTAGGACGGCCAAGTGACTTGCGCTTCTCAGCCTCATTGTAGGCGAGCACACACTTATCAGCCAAAATCTTCATGCGCTCTCGAGAGCCCAGAGCTTCTTCACGCTTCTTCAGAAAAGCTTCTTTAAGCTCATGTAGCATGACTTTGAAGTTGCGGACGTCTTGAACACTTAGCTTGGCCACATGCTTCTTGAATTGAGCCTTCTCATAATCAATCTTGTTCTTGAGCTCAACGATGCGCTGAGCGAGAGCTAGCTCAGAAGCAATGGCACCATTGAAGGAGACACTGAGGCCAATGGGAAGCTGTAAATCTTCAAAGCTGACATTGGTGGTGTCAAACCACTCATCAATGAAATTGTGGGTGATGGCCACATCAAAGAGAGGCAAGTTGTTGAAGATTTTTGCTTCTTCCTTACTCTTGATCAGCTGCTCAAGGGCATCATCAGCAAGATCTTCATCACTTGACAGATCAATGGGTTCTTCGCGCAGAATGGCGGCAGAAGTCAAGGCTCTTTGATCAGATGGTCTAACAAGTTGCTTTTTCTTCTCCGTTCTCTTGGAGACACGGGGTTGATCTTCAGACTGCACACTGGCTTCAAGAGGTGCAGTGTCCAGTGGCTTCGCACGAGAAGTCTTCGGAGGTGCAGCTGATGTTGAAGCCTTTGGCTTCTTTTGCTTCTGCGGCTTTGGAGGAGGAGCAGGGGCTTCATCGGAGTCAGCATCATGGTCAGAATGATCTACTCTGGCACCTTGGACCACGATGTAGGTGATGAGGCCGTCAAGGTTGGAGAAGGGGCCGATGACATTGGGATTAGCATCACGGGAGCCGTCAGCACGGGGAGCAGATGGACCTGGGTTGAAGTCCAAGCCCAATGACTTCTTGTTCTTCTTGGCCGAAGCCACAACAAACTAGTAGTTGCGCTTGAAGAGAGAGTCATCACGACACCAGAGTAGTGAGGTGGGATCTGCGTTCTCAGGCTGTGGTCCACGGACCATGCAAGGATAGAAGCCTTGGTCAATGGCTTCATCTCTGGTCTTGGGTTGAAGGCCTCGATAGAGGATATCACCCCAAGGTCTCTTGATGGCATTCTTCTCTGCATATTCCTTTGTCACAAACTTGTACTTGAACCATTCCTCAGCCCAATAGCGTCGAATCCATTGGATTCGCGTCTTTCTCTGATGATAATTTTCTTCGGGATCTGTCTTGTATAGTTCTGCTAAGTCATCAAGCAGATCTCTGGATGTTCCTTCTCTGCGCTGTCTGTCACCCTTCCTTGCTGATTTTTCTGCAGCCATGAACTTCAAGCTGAATGCCTTCAATACGTTCAAAGGCTTCAGAGACTTACGCTTGCTGGTCAAGCAAGAACTGGCTTCAGGAGAATTGATATGATGCTGTAAGTATCCTGCAAACGAATGCAGACTATGAGAACCAAGGGATTCTCCCACGGACATGTACTTGTGACAGCATTAGAGATGCGAGGGAAGGGGAAGAGGTCATATGCATTCTCAGAAAATTTTGAAGATAAATCAGTTTGAAGACATTGACCTCATGATGCAAAGACATTCACTTATATAGGTGAGTTGGTTCCAGATTTGTACCAATCCGTGAATGTCGGTGTACTAGAGTAGGGGTACCCTAGTATCCCGAACTTGTGCACGGGCAGTCGCAGCACCCCGCGGCAAGGCTTGCCGGGTGACCGCCAAGGTCCTCCGTGGTTCCTTTGGAGCCATTCAAGAACAAAGTATTCAAGCCAAGGAGACAAGGCCCCGGCAAGAGGAGCTTGCCGGGAAGGCCAACCGAGGCATCTCAAGAAACTTGCCGCGACGCGCCACGCGACCCGGCGAGGCCCGGTGAGCGACAAGCTTCCGTACGCGACAAGACAACGACTGCGGCAAGGCGCTTGCCGCGGCAAGCTACCACTCTGTACCCGCGCTCCAGCACATCCACCAACGTGTCGCCCTGGGACCTTTCCAAGCGCGCGTGGCAAGAGGCTGTGTAGCCAGCGGTGCGCGGTGGAGTCCCTGACGGTCCCTTTTTGCACTATTTGGGCGACGCAGACGGGCATTTAATGCCTTTGTCCCCTGCCGTCAGGGTTAGGTATGATACACTGTACAGGTAGTTGTACCAACCGCAACACCTTTCCATTTTTACCCTTGTCTACGTTGCCACCTGTCGGTGACCCCTTGAGCATATAAAAGGAGGCCCATGTGCAACATAGAGGGGGTTGGAAGGCAGAAAAACACTCACGCTCGGTCTCGTTAGCAGCTAGTGTGTACTGTAGCACTCAGCGCTCCCGAGCAAGAACTCAATACACTCAGACATGCAGCAGTAGGAGTATTATCTCTCCGGAGAGCTCCGAAGCTGGGTAAACTGCTCGTGTGCTTCGCCTCGATCTACTCTTCACGCGATCTCCGCCCCCCGCCGAACCGAAAGGGGCCACGGTCCGCCGGCCCCATAGGTGTCCGTGGATCAGTTTCCCCCGGCATCTTTGGCGCGCCAGGTAGGGGGCGTCGAGGCTGTGTGAATCTGATCTGGCGTTCACACGAGCCAGATCTTCATCTTCTTCATCGACATGCCGCCGAAGAAGGCTTCGGAGGTGGCTGCTCCGTCCGTGTCGATCCCACCACCACCGGAGCAAACGGGTGGTGGGGTAGACGCCGGCGGAAGAACGGGCGTCGACGAGGGAGCTCACGGTGCCGCCAGGTCCAAGGACAAGGCTGCGCAGACCTCGGCGTCCGTACATGCACCGCGCCCATCTCAGGAGGCGCGGGACCGACAGCGTCATGGTACTCGCGGTGCCATACGTTCGTTGAACCAAGATCGAGCTGGTGGATCTCGGGATGCTCAAGACCAGCATGCACGCCAACATGCTGGCACGATCAAGACATGGTCGCCTGGACGGGATACCGCTCCTTCTAACTAGGGATGGCAATTTTATCCATGGATTTGGATACCCATGGATACCCGACCTGGTTGGGCAAGGGTATGGAGCACATTTCTACCCATGGGTCCGTGGATATGGATACCCATGAATAGCTGGGTTGGGCATGGTTATAGTTTGTGCTCCATGGATATCTAATGGATACCTGTATGACATGTGGGGCCATATGCCAGTGATAGTAGAAAGAGAAAATCAATGGGAAATGGCAGGAAATATGGAACTTGTGCCATGAGTTATATGCTGCAGAATCAACCTCTGGTATGTGACACTTAAGGACTCATCGTATTACTCGTTACCTACTTATGCATGTAGCTCATGTGTCATTTGTGAGTGAATGATGATGATTTAATTTGATCTTTGGGAAGGCTTCATGCAGACTTTTCTATGCCCATGGAGCTCCATGGGTATGTGGGTATCCAGCGGGTTTGGGCATGGGCACAAGTTGTGCCCATGGATAATTTGGTGGATGGGCAGAGGGTAGGAAGATGGGTCATGGGTTGGATTTGGACCAGCTCCACTCTCCCCAAACCCGACCCATTGCCATCCCTACTTCTAACATAGTTAGAAGTCCGAGCATATCCCGCTCCTTGCACCGTTCGCCACTGCCGCCCACCACTTCAGCAGAAGCTTTGGCACGAGCTCAACTGCTCCTGGATTACCCTCCAACGGCAGACAAGATCGACGAATGGAGGGCTACCATTCAGAGTCTCATCGGCTTCGCCAACGGCGACACCCTATGGCAGCCGAGTACATCGCAGCCGCGGCAAGATTGCCAGGCACGAGCTGATGGTGACAAAACCGGTGGGGGTGCAACCACCATGCACTCTCCACCCCGAAGGCCAAGATCGCCGACTCACCGGATCTACCTCGACAGCGACTCTACCGCATCATCAGATCCACGAGCTCGTCGTGATCAGCGCCAAGTTCTTCATGAACGACAGCAAGAAGACGCCCGTACTCGCATCGAGCGCCGAAGAAAAGCGCGGCGTCAATCGGACCAGCGCGCTGGGCCCTCTGTCGACATGCATGCGCCAGGGGAACCAGGCGACTTGCCGTACGCGGTAGGTTGCTCTGCGTTCACTCATGAGCTGCGGCAAGTCCAGTAGCCCAGCACGAAGAATTTCAAGCCAGGCGTACCAGAGAAGTACGCCGGCAAGTCGCATCCGTCGAAGTTCCTCAGCATCTACACCATCGCGGTGCAAGCTGCCGGGGGGCAGGACGACAAGATCCTTGCCAACTACTTCCCGCTGGTGCTCAAGCCCAATGTCAGGTCCTGGCTCATGCACTTGCCGGATAACTCCATATCCTCCTCGGCAGACCTATGCCATCAGTTTGTCAGCGCCTTTACAGGCGGCCACAAACCTCATGGCCAAGAGAGCGACCTTCATCTGCTTGCCCAGAAGGAAGGAGAGCCCCTGCGCAAGTACATTCAGAGATTCAGCCGTGTACAGCACAACATCCCAGATGTCCACCCTGCCGCGGTCATCAGCGCATTCCATCAGAACGTGCGAAACCGCAGGATGCGGGAGGAGATGGTGATGTGCAAGATCAAAGACGTCAGTGAGCTATATGCCCTGGCCGACAAGTGTGCACGTGCTGAGGAAGGGAGGAAACTCCCCGGAGAGAATACAGGAGCAGGAGGATCTGACAGCGAGGATGTTGCCTCGGCAAAGAAAAACCGGCGGCGGAACAACAGGAAGAAGAAAGGCAAAGATGTGCTAGTCGTTGAGCAGTCCGGCAACGAAGGTGGCGCAGCTGGGGCTGTGACGGTCGCCGATAAGCAGGACGGCACCAACAAGCAGTACTGCAAGATCCACCGCACCAAGGGCCATGACCTCCAGAGCTGCAAGAAGGTCGAGCAGCAAAAGGCCGAGTACGAGCGACGCGACAAGGAGAAGGCCCAAGAAGGTACTGGAGGATCCGGCAAGAAACGCCCCGGCCGAGGAGGACGCCGCGGCAAGGCCAAGCAGCGGCAAGGAGACAGACCTCCCCGTGGCCGCGACAAGGACGAAGATGACGACAACGATGAAGATATGGACCATGACGAGGCCGGTGAGCAGGAGTTCCAGAAAGCAACAGAGGTCCTGTGCGTTGACGGCGGTGCTTCTCTGCATACTTCACACCGCCAGCTCAAGCAGTGGGTGCGGGAAGTAAATGCGGCAGAACCACCCGTCGAGTCACGCAAGCCTCTGAAATGGTCCAGCACGCATATCATCTTTGATATTGAGGACCACCCTGATCGCATAACTGCGGTCGGGTGTTTGCCGATGTTGGTTTCACCAACTATCCGCAACCTCAAGGTCACTAAGATGCTAGTGGACAGCGGGGCCGGCTTGAACCTGATCTCCTCCGCGGTACTCCAGAAACTCCAGATCCCTGACAGCGAGCTCGAAGAGACCGACACATTCCAAGGAATCAATCCGGGAAGGAGCAAGCCAACGGGAAAGATCACGTTGCCAGTGACATTTGGCAGCGAGTTGAACTTCAGGACTGAGAGGGTCACTTTTGACGTTGCTGACTTTCCATTGCCTTACAATGGGATACTCGGCCGTCCAGCACTCGCCAAATTCATGGCAGCCTCTCACTACGCATACAACATGCTGAAGATGCCAGGTCCGATAAGTGTCATCTCTGTCCCTGGAGACAAGAAGGATGCTCTTATCTGCGCCGACAAGATCTACCGGGAAGCAGCCGCCGCAACGGATCACAAGTCACCTGCCGTTGAAGCTCCCGGGGGGAAGAAGAAGACCAAGTCCGGCAAGAGTTCTGATGCCCACTCTGGCAAGCGCACCTCTTCGGAGTGCTGCGCTACCGTCGAGGACGCACCATCGAGCTCCACCGGCAAGTGTAAGAATACAATGGCAGCTCCGCCAGAGACCAAGAAGGTGTCCGCCAAGGAGGACGGCACTGGTGGTACCTTCACCATCAGTGCCACTCTCGACCCTAAATAGGAAAGCGCGCTTGCTGCTTTCCTGCGGGCGAACGTCGACGTGTTTGCGTGGCAACCGTCTGACATCCCCGGTGTTCCCAGGAAAGTAATCGAGCACCACCTTGCCGTTTGTCCTCATGCGCGGCCCGTCAAGCAGAAGGTCAGGAAACAAGCAATGGAGCGCCAAGAATTCATTGCAGAAGAAATCAAGAAATTGGAAGCAGCAGGCCTTGTCAGAGGAGTGCTCCATCCTACGTGGTTGGCCAATCCTGTAGTCGTGCGCAAGGCAAACGGGAAATGGAGGCTTTGTATGGACTTTACCGATGTCAATAAAGCTTGTCCCAAAGACCCATTTCCCTTACCGCGCATTGACCAAATTGTTGACTCCACGGCCGGATGTGACTTGCTTTCATTTCTTGACGCATATTCAGGATACCATCAGATCTTCATGGCAGAAGAGGATGAGGAGAAGACCGCATTCATCACTCCATGTGGCACATACTGTTTCATACGGATGCCTTTCGGTTTAAAGAATGCTGGTTCAACATTTGCAAGGGTAGTCCATGAAGCTTTTGAGCCACAAATGCACAGAAATGTGGAAGCCTACATGGATGACATAGTGGTCAAAAGCAAGGACAAGGCAACTCTGATTCAGGATCTAGACGAAACCTTTGCAAATCTGCGCAAGATCAACCTCAAGCTTAACCCCGAGAAGTGTGTGTTTGGAGTCCCCTCCGGCAAGCTTCTCGGGTTCTTCGTGTCTCAGCGGGGAATTGAAGCCAATCCCGACAAGATCAAGGCCATCGAGCAGATTGAAGCACCAAAGCGCGTCAAGGATGTACGAAGACTTGCCGGTTGACTGGCTGCTCTCAGCGGGTTTATCTCTAGGTCTGCTGAGCGCGCCCTGCCATTTTTCAAAATATTAAAAAAGGCAGGTCCAATGAAATGGACTCCGGAAGCAGAGGCTGCGCTGCAGGACTTGAAGAGATACCTGTCCTCCACTCCAACACTTGTCGCACCTAGGCCAGAAGAAAAGTTGCTGCTGTATATAGCGGCAACCAATCAAGTGGTTAGTGCTGCGTTAGTAGCGGAGAGGGAGGCGGATGATGAGCCAGCAACCACGGCAGATGCATCCAGCGACAAGCAGGGGACTTCACCGACAAGCTCTGGTCCTGACAAAGATGGATCTGCGCAGGCGTGTGAGGAGATACAGAAGAGAATGGTGCAGCGCCCAGTTTACTTTGTCAGTTCCCTTCTGCAGGGGGCTAGGTCAAGGTATTCTGGTGTGCAGAAATTGCTTTTCGGCCTTCTCATGGCCTCGAGAAAGCTGCGCCATGACTTCCAAGCACATGAGATCACAGTTGTCACTCGTTTTCCGCTGAAGAGGATACAGCAGAATCCAGAAGCAACAGGCAGGATTGTTGAGTGGGCACTAGAACTATCAAGCTTTGGCCTCAAGTTTGAGAGCACTTCAACTATCCAAAGCAGAGCATTGGCAGAATTCATAGCAGATTGGACGCCAACACCATATGAAGAAATTCCAGAAACGAGCATCCCCGTCAAGGAAGCAAGCAAAGAGTGGCTGATGTACTTTGATGGTGCCTTCTCGCTGCAAGGCGCCGGTGCGGGCGTGCTACTTGTTGCGCCCACCGGAGAGCACCTCAAGTACATAGTCCAGATGCACTTTCCCAAGGAGCAAGCAACGAACAATACCGCAGAGTATGAAGGTTTGCTTGCCGGTCTCAGGATCGCAGCAGACCTTGGGATCAAGAAGCTCATTGTCAGGGGTGACTCGCAGCTTGTCGTCTGCCAAGTGAACAAGAATTATCAGAGTCCGTTGATGGAAGCTTACGTTGATGAAGTGAGAAAGTTAGAAGAGCACTTTGACGGCCTACAGATGGAACATGTTCCGAGAGCTCAGAACGACATTGCCGATGGCCTGTCGAAGTGCGCAACACTTAAGTTACCTGCGGAACCAGGGATCTTTGTGCTCAAACTGACTCAACCGTCTGTAACGCCATCAGCTGGACAGAGCAAGAAGAGGAAGATGATTTCTGGTGACTATTTTCCGGCAGAGCTCCCCGAAGCCGCCGCCAAGAAGGTCCCCAAGATCAACACCAAGGGTGCTGAGGAGCAGTCTGCTCCGGCAAGCCCTAGGGTTTGTTCTGTTGAAGCAGATGCTCCCGACAAATTTTCTCCGGCAAGCTTGCCGGGGAATGTCAAGCTCCGGCTGAGCCGCAGGTTCTCGCCGTAGAAGCGGATGTTCCCGCAGTAGCAGATGTGCCTTTAGTCCTTGTTGTCGAGCCGCAAGCTCCAGCATGGGCACAGCAGATTGTCCGTTTCCTTCAGACAGGAGAACTTCCCGAAGAGCAAGAAGAAGCGGAAAGAGTAGCCCGGCAGTCGAGTATGTACCAGTTTGTCGACAACACACTGTACAGAAGAAGACTCAACGGTGTGAAATTGAAGTGTATTCACCGGGAAGATGGACAAAAGCTGTTGACAGAGATACATGGAGGCATATGTGGTCACCACATTGGTGCAAGAGCGCTTGCCGGCAAAGCATTCCGGCAAGGTTTCTTTTGGCCGACAACCCTCCAGGATGCAACTGCACAAGTAACCAAGTGTGAAGCGTGCCAGTTCCATTCCAAGCAGATACACCAGCCAGCTCAAGCTCTCCAGACGATCCCTTTATCCTGGCCATTTTCGGTCTGGGGGCTCGACATCCTCGGCCCCTTTCCCCGAGCTGTCGGGGGCTTTGAGTACTTGTACATTGCAATCGACAAGTTCACAAAGTGGCCGGAAGTGGAAGCAGTGAGGAAGGTGACAGCACAGTCAGCAGTCAAGTTCTTCAGGTCGATTGTTTGCCGCTTCGGGATCCCTAACAGGATCATCACCGACAACGGCACGCAATTCATGAGCCGCACCTTCATGCAGTACGTCCAAGATCTTGGCGCCAAGGTCTGCTTCGCTTCTGTTGCTCATCCGAGAAGCAACGGTCAAGCGGAGAGGGCAAATGCTGAAGTGCTACGCGGGCTCAAGGCCAGGACTTTCGACAGACTGCGCAAGTGCGGAAAGAACTGGATCGAGGAGCTGCCGGTGGTTCTTTGGTCGATCGGGACGATGCCAAATCGAGCCACTGGCCAGACACCTTTCGCTCTAGTCTATGGAGCAGAGGCAGTTCTCCCCACGGAACTCGTATATGGGTCACCTCGAGTGCTCGCTTATGATGAGCTTGAGCAAGAGTAGCTGCGACAAGATGACGCGCTGCTCCTTGAGGAAGACCGTCTTCAGGCCGCTGTACGAGATGCTCGATACCAGCAAGCTTTGCGTCGCTACCATAGCCGCAAAGTTAATGCCAGAAGTCTCGAGGAAGGCGACCTTGTTCTTCGGCGCGTTCACTCCGCCAAGAATTCCATCAAGTTGACGCCAAAGTGGGAAGGCCCTTACTGGGTGAAACGAGTCACTAGGCCTGGCTCTGTCCGCCTTGAGACCGAAGATGGCATTCCGGTGAGCAACTCCTGGAACATTGAGCATCTTCGTAAGTTTTACCCGTAAGGCGCGATTGCCAGAACCTGTTCCGGCAACCACCTTTTGTACAAGTCTTGCCGCTGTTGCATGTAATCCTTTGTACAAAGCCGGGCGCAGACCCCGTGCATAAGTAAAGCTCATGTGCTCTGCACATCTTGTCAATTTCATGCTTTCTATTTTTTGCACGTGTTATCTGACACTTTGTGCAGCGCATACCCCCGGTAAGCAATAACGAGCCGTAAGGCTCCATATCTTTATTTTCTCTTGTTTCTCTTTCTCAAAGAAAGGAAGGTTCCCACGCCCACAAGTTTGCCGGGGGAAAGGAGAAGATAATGGTGTGGACCAGGCGTCGTTCAAGAAAGTTTCGCCTTACCGGGAATCAAACGACAGAAAAGCTAAGTTGCCAAAGTTTGAGCAATCAATTTTAAAAATTTTAAGTTATCTTCCTCGAACGACCGTGCTTTGTATGGAAAACCTATGCGCGGAGGAACCAACTCGTAGCTAGTTGCGCCCTTACTTTGTTTCGAGTCTGCTCAACAACTTAAGTAAGCTGCGACTAGTTGCGACAAGGTTTCTTGTCGGTGGCGGCATCGCGAGCAGGCTGCTGACGTCCCGCACTCAGCGCTCGCGGCTAAGGTGCCTGCGCCGGCAAGTTCCCTAAAAAGCGTAGGGCAAAAACATACAAAGGAAGGAATCAAGTAAAGGAAATAACATAGCAATCGATACCCAAAATAGAGTTATATTACAAGATGGCTTGTCGCAGCTTTAACAGATTGTTTTCATAACATGACCAGCAGCGACAAGAAAAGGAGAAAACGGGCGGCCTAATCTACGCGATCGCCCTCAACCCTCTTGATCCCACTCACCTTGTCCACAATGGGTGCGACAAGGGTCTTCAGCGCTTCCAGATCAGCATCCGGCGGCAAGGTCCTGAGGACGTTGGTGAGGTTGAGGCCTGGGTTGCGGAAGGCCACCTTCACCAACACCTTTTGAAGAGCTCCCGCGCAGATCTTGCGTGACTCGTCGGCCAGCTGCTTTGGGATCTTCTCCCGGAGTCGCTGGAGGACCGTCGCCACGCCTTTGAAGAACAAAGTGAGCTTGGCGCTGGGTTGGAGGTTCTCATCAGAGGAATACCCAAGATCCTCCATCCCAAGCTGCGCCAGCTCCCTGTCAATGGATGCGGCAACATCCACGAGACCCTCCGTCCAGTGCTCCACATTCTCCCTAAAAGTGTTCTGGGTGGCAGCAGCACTCGCCAGCAGCGCCGCGTCGGCCTTGATCTTCTCCTTCAAGGCCACCTCCTGCTCCCTGGCGCCGTCCAGCGTCTTGGTCAAAGTAGTCATCTTCAACTCAAGATCTGCGTTGGAGTCCTTTGCGGCGCTAAGCTCCTTGCCCTTCTCGGCGAGACGACCATGCAGCTCGCCCAAGGTGTAGGCATCCTTCTCGTGCTCGCGCTTGAGCGCGGCAAGCTCTTCACCGCTCGCCTTGAGATCGGCCTCCAGCTGCGCCACCTTCGTCTCCAGCTCCTTCTTGGCGGCCTCGGCAGCGGCGGCGGCATCCTCTGCTTCCTTTAGAGCCCCGCCGAATGTTTGCTCGCGCGCAGCAAGCTCCTCCTCGTGGCTGTCAAGGTTGACCTTCCGCTGCGCCAACTCGCCCTCCCGCGCAGACAGATTCTTGGCGGCAAGCCGCTATTGCTCTTCAACTTCATCCTTCTCGATGTCCACTCCCACCTTCGCGAGTTGCGCCCGCTTCTCTGCCAGGGACCGGAGAGTTTCCTGGTTCCGACCCCGAAGCTCCTCCGCGCGCTTCTCGATGTCCACTCCCGCCTTCGCGACAAGCGCTTCTCGGGATTCCACCTTGGCCTGCCGAGCGCGGTAGAGCGACACCAGCTTCCGTAGCAGTTTCTCCTCCTCAGGCTCGCCGCTGCTGCTACTCGGCGCATCAACCAGCGTCAGCCCAGCGGAGGCGAGCACCTCTCCATCCAAGGTTTCTCCTTCGACCGGCGCCCTGGAGCTTGACGCCCAGGGGAGCTTGATGAAGACGCCATCGCCGGCCTTCAAATAGGCGCCGGGCTGGGGCTCTTCGGAGCCTGACACTGCGGCAGCGGCGGAGGGATCGGCGGTCGGCGTAGCGCCTGACGCTCCTGCGGCCTCGGGGCCATCAGTGCGATCGCCAGACCCCTCGCCAGCTTCTGCGGCGGCAGCTTTGGCGACCTCTTCGCCGGCGGGATCATCAGAGCCAGCTGCTTCTTCGGTGGCAGCGGTGTCGTCGGTATTGCCGCGTGCGTTCTCCTCGCCAGCGACCTCGGTCTCCATCGGCTCCGTGGCAGAGGGATCTGACAGCCGGAAAAGGGAGAAAAGTCATGCAAATATCCAAAAAGAAAATCAGAAGAAGAAGAACCCAAGGGAAGTTTTCGAGCAAAAGGATTACCTGTACTGGGTTCTACAGTCGTGGCCTCCACCACCGGGGGGTCGCTGGTGCTGTCCCTTGCCGGAGAACTCTCCCTTGCCGGAGACTTCTCCGTTGCCGGAGAACGCTCCCTTGCCAGGGAACCATCCCTTGGCGGTGTAGTCGAAGCAGATGGCATGTCGGGGGCGGCTTCCGGGAGCTCCTGGTGAGGCTGCTCTGCTCCTACACGAACCAGTAGTCAGATGTCAGCAAAGAAGGATCACCCATGCGCACCTAACAGCGGGAAGTAAACCATATACTTACGCTGGGGGCTGCTTTGGGGAGTAGTTGCCGAGTCCGGCAAGGTGGTCTCGGACACCCCCCCCCCCCGCTGTCGCGGTGGGTTCATCCTCGATGACGATCACCGGGACCTTGGCTCTCTTCGCCACTCTCTGGGCCAGAGTCCTGAAAAGGAATGGGTTTGGAGTAAAGCAAATCAGATACAAGACAAAACAGCAAGAATTGAAGAACTACAAGTACAATGAAGAATCTTACTCTTCTTCTTCCTCGTCGGAGCTGAGCGCGGAGAGGTCGAAGTCCGGCTCACCTCCGGTGCGACGAGGCGGAGGAGTAGGTTCCCTTAGCCGCTTGGCAGGGGCAGTGGCGGTGGTCTGAGACGACCTAGCTCTGGCCGCCGCCGCGGCGTGAGAGGCGACAGGAGTAGAAGCGGTGGTCCGGGAGGACCCCGCTCCAGATGCCGCAGCGGCGTGAGGTGCTCCCGCGGCAACAGTGCTTGCCATGGTGGAGCGTGTCGCGTAGCGTGGAGGCTGTTGACTCGTCTGCCACCCCGCTACATCCCCGGCCTTGCGGAGACGCCTTCTTGGTGGAGCTGGGGGCTCTGCTTGCGGCGAGCTATCTGAAGATGAGGAGGAAGAGGAGTTGGTCTTCAACGAGCCGCTCGCACCCTTGGCAGGCTCGCTCGACTCGTCTTCAGGCCCGGCAAGCCCTTCCGCGCCGGCAAGCTCCTCTCGCTCGGCAAGACTTGCCGCCTCTACTGCCTCTGCCTCCTCCACGGTGAATCCAAACTCGCCTACGGCAGCGGCTGCCGCCGCCTCCTCCAGCCTAGTGGCGATGCGCTGCATCTCCGCATCGGTGGTGTCGCGAGTAAGGCTTCTCTGTTCATCGGAGCGGACCGCCACTTCTACCAAGCTGTCAAAGAACTCCTGCACGACGTCGTCTGCAGGCTCTTGCCAAGTTGGGACAATTCCATGCGAATCACACAGCGGCATCATTGCACGGATGCGGTCGAGCGAGGAGTTGTTGCACAGCGGAACGACACCCTTCGGCAACCTGAACGCTTCAGGATGTTGAGGGTCATACTTGAACAGTTCCTGGAGCATCGCCTCCAGTTCCAGGACAGTGAAGTTGAAGTTGAGGCCCGGGCGCAGCCTCATGATATCCGCCGCATTTTGGAACTCCCAGGTGGGTCTCCTCCTCTCCTGCAGGGGGGCGATGCGGCGGCGAAGAAAATCTGCGCCAACAGCGCCTACTGTGAGCCCGGCAAGCCTGAGGTGTAGGATCCGGGTGACGGCAATCTTCAGCCTATCGTCTTCCGGGGCCACGTTGCTCCAATCGTTGCCGCGCACGACTGGGGTTTGGCGCTGGGCGGTAAATGGCTGCGGGTTCTCCTCGACAATCCAGCACCAGTCTGATCTCCATTCCTCCCACTTGCCGCGGAGCTCTCCCTCCAGATAAGCTTCCTTCTTGCCAGCTCTCAAGATCCAGGCGATTCCGCCGGATAAAGGCTCCCCTCTCTCAACTCGGGGCATAAAGAAGTTCCGAAAAAGAGCTACATTTGGATGGACTCCGACAAAGTTTTCGCAAAGATGTGCGAAAACTGCCATGGTTAGAACGGCATTGGGGGTGAAGTCAAGGAGGAGGAACCCGTAGGTGTTCATAATGTCGCAGAAAAACTCAGAAAAAGGCGGGCAGAGCCCGCAGTAGAAGAACAACACGAAGAAGGGATATCCATTCGGAGCCCGTTCCGAAGCGGCGACTGAGAGTGTTGGGGAATGTAGCAGAAATTCAAAATTTTCCTACGTGTCACCAAGATCTATCTATGGAGAAACCAGCAACGAGGGGAAGGAGAGTGCATCTACATACCCTTGTAGATCGCTTAGCGGAAGCGTTGAAGAGAACGGGGTTGAAGGAGTCGTACTCGTCGTGATTCAAATCACCGGAGATCCTAGTGCCGAACGGACGGCACCTCCGCGTTCAACACACGTACAGCCCGGTGACGTCTCCCATGCCTTGATCCAGCAAGGAGAGAGGGAGAGGTTGAGGAAGACTCCGTCCAGCAGCAGCACAATGGCGTGGTGGTGGTGGAGGAGTGTGGCAATCCTGCAGGGCTTCGCTAAGCACCGGGGAGAGGAGAAGTACTTGGGAGAGGGGGAGGGCTGCGCCAAAACTTGTGGTAAGCTCCCATGCGCCTCCCCACTATATATAGGGGTGGAGGGGCTGGTTTCTTGCCCTCCAAGTCCATTGGGGCGTTGGCCAAGGTGGGAGGAAAGAAATCCCATCATTTCCTTCCCCACCGATTGTTATCCCCCCTTTTTAGGGATCTTGATCTTATCCCTTCGGGATATGATCTTATTCCTTCTAAGGGGGGATCTTGGTGCGCCTTGACCAGGGGTGTGGGGCCTTTCCCCCACTACCCACGTTCATGTGGGTCCCCCCATGCAGGTGGGCCCCACTCCGGAACCTTCTAGAACCTTCCCGGTACAATACCGAAAAATCCCGAACATTTTCCGGTGGCCAAAATAGGACTTCCCATATATAAATCTTTACCTCCGGACCATTCCGGAACTCCTCGTGACGTCCGGGATCTCATCCGGGACACCGAACAACATTCGGTAACCATATACAAACTTCCTTTATAACCCTAGCATCATCGAACCTTAAGTGTGTAGACCCTACGGGTTCGGGATACATGTAGACATGACCGAGACGTTCTCCGGTCAATAACCAACAGCGGGATCTGGATACCCATGTTGGCTCCCACATGTTCCATGATGATCTCATTGGATGAACCACGATGTCAAGGACTCAGTCGATCCCATATACAATTCCCTTTGTCTAACGGTATTTTACTTGCCCGAGATTTGATCGTCGGTATACCGATACCTTGTTCAATCTCGTTACCGGCAAGTCTCTTTACTCGTTCCGTAACACATCATCCCGTGATCAACCCCTTGGTCACATTGTGCACATTATGATGATGTCCTACCGAGTGGGCCCAGAGATACCTCTCCGTTTACACGGAGTGACAAATCCCAGTCTCGATCCGTGCCAACCCAACAGACACTTTCGGAGATACCTGTAATGCACCTTTATAGCCACCCAGTTACGTTGTGACGTTTGGTACACCCAAAGCACTCCTACGGTATCCGGGAGTTGCACAATCTCATGGTCTAAGGAAAAGATACTTGACATTAGAAAAGCTTTAGCATACGAACTACACGATCTTTGTGCTAGGCTTAGGATTGGGTCTTGTCCATCACATCATTCTCCTAATGATGTGATCCCGTTATCAACGACATCCAATGTCCATAGCCAGGAAACCATGACTATCTGTTGATCACAACGAGCTAGTCAACTAGAGGCTCACTAGGGACATATTGTGGTCTATGTATTCACACGTGTATTACGATTTCCGGATAATACAGTTATAGCATGAATAAAAGACTATTATCATGAACAAAGAAATATAATAATAACACTTTTATTATTGCCTCTAGGGCATATTTCCAACAGTCTCCCACTTGCACTAGAGTCAATAATCTAGTTCACATCACCATGTGATTAACACTGACAGGTCACATCACCATGTGACCAACATCCAAAGAGTTTACTAGTGTCACTAAACTAGTTCACATCATCATGTGATTAAGACTCAATGAGATCTGGGGTTTGATCATGTTCTGCTTGTGAGAGAGGTTTTAGTCAACGGGTCTGCAACATTCAGATTCGTATGTACTTTGCAAATCTCTAGGTCATATTGTAAATGCTACTTCCACGCTCCACTTGGAGCTATTCCAAATGGTTGCTCCACTATACGTATCCGGTTTGCTACTCAGAGTCATTCGGATAGGTGTTAAAGTTTGCATCGACATAACCCTTTACGCCGAACTCTTTATCACCTCCATAATCGAGAAACATGTCCTTATTTACTTCAAGGACAATTTTGACCGCTGTCCAATGATCCATTCCTGGATCATTCTTGTACCCCTTGACTGACTCATGGCAAGGCACACTTCCAGTGCGGTACACAGCACAGCATACTATAGAGCCTACGTCTGAAGCATAGGGGACGACCTTCATCCTTTCTCTCTCTTCTGCCGTGGTCGAGCTTTAACTCTTTACATCTCAGGCAAGAACTCCTTCTTTGACTGATCCAACTTGAACACCTTCAAGATCATGTCAAGGTATATGCTCATTTCAAAGTACCATTAAGCGTTTTTGATCTATCCTCATAGATCTTGATGCTCAATGTTCAAGTAGCTTAATCCAGGTTTTCTATTGAAAAACACCTTTCAAATAACCCTATATGCTTTCTAGAAATTCTACATCATTTCTGATCAACATATACTCATCAGAAATTCTATAGTGCTCCCACTCACTTCTTTGGAAATACAAGTTTCTCATAAACTTTGTACAAACCCAAAATCTTTGATCATCTCGTCAAAGTGTACATTCCAACTCCGAGATGCTTACTCTAGTCCTTAGAAGGATTGCTGGAGCTTTGCATACCTTTTAGCATACTTAGGATCGCCAAAACCATTCTGATTGTATCACATACAACCTTTCCTTACGAAAACTGATAAGGAAACTCGTTTTGACATCCATCTGCCAGATTTCATAAATGCAGCTAATGCTAACATGATTCCGACGGACTTTAAGCATCGCTACGGATGAGAAAATCTCATCGTAGTCAACTCCTTGAACTTGTGAAAAACTCTTGGCCACAAGTCGAGCTTCATAGATGGTGACATTACCATCCACGTCCGTCTTCTTCTTAAAGATCCACAGCGTGAGGTGCTCCCGCGGCAACAGTGCTTGCCACGGTGGAGCGTGTCGCGCGGCGCGGCGGCTGTTGACTCGTCTGCCGCCCCGCTACATCCCCGGCCTTGCGGAGACGCCTTCTTGGTGGAGCTGGGGGCTCTGCTTGCGGCGAGCTATCTGAAGATGAGGAGGAAGAGGAGTTGGTCTTCAACGAGCCGCTCGCACCCTCGGCAGGCTCGCTCGACTCGTCCTCAGGCCCGGCAAGCCCTTCCTCGCCGGCAAGCTCCTCTCGCTCGGCAAGACTTGCCGCCTCTGCTACCTCTGCCTCCTCCATGGTGAATCCAAACTCGCCTGCGGCAGCGGCTGCCGCCGCCTCCTCCAGCCTAGTGGCGATGCGCTGCATCTCCGCATCGGTCCTGTCGCGAGTAAGGCTTCTCTGTTCATCGGAGCGGACCGCCACTTCTACCAAGCCGTCAAAGAACTCCTGCACGACATCGTCTGCAGGCTCTTGCCAAGTTGGGACAATTCCATGCGAATCACACAGCGGCATCATTGCACGGATGCGGTCGAGCGAGGAGTTGTTGCACAGCGGAACGACACCCTTCGGCAACCTGAACACTTCAGGATGTTGAGGGTCGTACTTGAACAGTTCCTGGAGCATCGCCTCCAGTTCCAGGATAGTGAAGTTGAAGTTGAGGCCCGGGCGCAGCCTCATGATATCCGCCGCATTTTGGAACTCCCAGGCGGGTCTCCTCCTCTCTTGCAGGGGGCGATGCGGCAGCGAAGAAAATCTGCGCCAACAGCGCCTACTGTGAGCCCGGCAAGCCTGAGGCGTAGGATCCGGGTGACGGCAATCTTCAGCCTATCGTCTTCCGGGGCCAGGTTGCTCCAATCGTTGCCGCGCACGACTAGGGTTTGGCGCTGGGCGGTAAATGGCTGCGGGTTCTCCTCGACAATCCAGCACCAGTCTGCTCTCCATTCCTCCCACTTGCCGCGGAGCTCTCCCTCCAGATAAGCTTCCTTCTTGCCAGCTCTCGAGATCCAGGCGATTCGGCCGGATAAAGGCTCCCCTCTCTCAACTCGGGGCGTAAAGAAGTGGCGAAAAAGAGCTACATTTGGATGGACTCCGACAAAGTTTTCGCAAAGATGTGCGAAAACTGCCATGGTTAGAACGGCATTGGGGGTGAAGTCAAGGAGGCGGAACCCGTAGGTGTTCATAATGTCGCAGAAAAACTCAGAAAAAGGCGGGCAGAGCCCGCAGTAGAAGAACAACGCGAAGAAGGGATATCCATTCGGAGCCCGTTCCGAAGCGGCGGCTGAGAGTACCTTCGTGCGCGGATGCGCTCGCATCTCCGTCGACCAGAAGAGGTAGTAATACTCCCTCAGCTCCTTCGCGGCGAGCTTGGGGGGGAAGGTTGCCTGCTCCTTTCGCAGCGCCGCGAGCCGCTGCACCTCGATCGACTTCACACCCTTCCCCTTGTCGGCTTTCGGAGCCATGGCGGAGGTGGTGGGGGAGATCGACGGTGTTGGTGGTGCTGGCGGTGATGGGGGGCGGAGCGCTGCTCTCTTTCAGCTTTGAGAAGAAGGGGGGAGCGGCGGAGGTTTCTGAGATTGGAATAGAAACTGGCGAGATGGGCGAACTGCCCCTGTTTCCCCTGCTTATAAAGAGGGAGGGGCGGACGTTCCATCTTTCCGAATAAAGAAACCACCCATGATCTCTCCCACGACACCGCATTCGACACGTGCCGTTCGGGGAGGGCGCGGTGGATACAGAGTGAGATACGGCGTAACCCAGGCCGCGCGTGCCCGTGCCCTGTTTTGGGCCTGGGCCAACAGCGCTCGGCACCGTGTGTGGCCCAGGCCCGGGGGCTCCTGTCGGTGTACTAGAGTAGGGGTACCCTAGTATCCCGAACTTGTGCCCGGGCAGTCGCAGCACCCCGCGGCAAGGCTTGCCGGGTGACCGCCAAGGTCCTCCGTGGTTCCTTTGGAGCCATTCAAGAACAAAGTATTCAAGCCAAGGAGACAAGGCCCCGGCAAGAGGAGCTTGCCGGGAAGGCCAACCAAGGCATCTCAAGAAACTTGCCGTGACACGCCACGCGTCCCGGCGAGGCCCGGTGAGCGACAAGCTTCCGGACGCGACAAGACAACGACCGCGGCAAGGCGCTTGCCGCGGCAAGCTACCACTCTGTACCCGCGCTCCAGCACATCCACCAACGTGTCGCCCTGGGACCTTTCCAAGCGCGCGTGGCAAGAGGCTGTGCAGCCAGCGGTGCGCGGTGGCAAGCGGAGCTGACAAGATTGCCATCGTGGCAAGCGGTGGCGTCCCTGACGGTCCCTTTTTGCACTATTTGGGCGACGCAGACGGGCATTTAATGCCTTTGTCCCCTGCCGTCAGGGTTAGGTATGATACACTGTACAGGTAGTTGTACCAACCGCAACACGTTTCCATTTTTACCCTTGTCTACGTTGCCACCTGTCGGTGACCCCTTGAGCATATAAAAGGAGGCCCATGCGCAACATAGAGGGGGGTTGGAAGGCAGAAAAACACTCGCGCTCGGTCTCGTTAGCAGCTAGTGTGTACTGTAGCACTCAGCGCTCCCGAGCAAGAACTCAATACACTCAGACATGCAGCAGTAGGAGTATTATCTCTCCGGAGAGCTCTGAAGCTGGGTAAACTGCTCGTGTGCTTCGCCTCGATCTGCTCTTCGCGCGATCTCCGCCCCCCGCCGAACCGAAAGGGGCCACGGTCCTCCGGCCCCATAGGTGTCCGTGGATCAGTTTCCCCCGGCAGTGAATAAGTACAAGTGAGGAATCAAACTAGACTAGAAATCTAAGTGAATCGACTAGGCAGTATGAGATGCAGACAGAATAGATCTAACATTGAATAGGCAGAAACTACTTTTGGTAAACAGGATGAATCTTGAAGATCAAAAAGGTGGTAAAAATAGAGTTATAATTACCGCACGAAGAACTGCTAGATGGGAAGAATAGGAGACCAAGCAGTTCAGCCCACCGTGCCCTAACTTGGCGACGGAGGACACCTACGGCAACGGCGGAGAGGATGATGTCCGCGGCCGGCGTGAGGACGGCGTCGGAGAAGTCGCAGCAGCTAAGCGCTTCGTCGCCAGCGTCGTCGCGAGCTAGCGGTGGCGCTAGGGTTTTGACGGAGGTGGAGAGGTGGAAGAAGGATTTCTTTACCGCAGGGGACAAGTATTTATAAGTAGGTGAGAGACACAGCGCAATTACGCTGGTGCCCCTAGCGGTTCACATCTGAGGGGCACGTGGCAAGCATGCAACATACTCAGAGTTGTCCCACGTTCCCACGCCCGCCAGGCATGTTGGAGAGTTGTTCCGGCTTCTCCGGATTTCAACAATAAAGATAAGTTATTTAAAACAGATTTAATGTTTGTCTCTTTGCCTTCTGCTGACTAGAATGCAGAGAAGACATTCGACAGTTTCAATAGAATGCATATGATTTGGACAGATAGAGTTTGAGATAGGAAGCATAGAGTGGTTAGGGTCCGATCACATTCACTTAGTTCAAAAGATCCAATCTTGAAGACATAGCTATAAGTGAATGTTGTAGAGGACAAAACACTAGTATATATATATATATCAGAAAGCAATCAAATCATCATAGTGTAGAAAGTCATGAAGACAAATTGAAACTGAAGACAAACCAAATGCGAAGTCATTGCAATATAACACCATGAGTGAAACACTTCAAACAGAGAAAGTTGGTGGTGGCGTTACCCACCGTATAGGAAGTATTAGACCCAGACACGGCGCACACTTATCATGGCGCTCCGAAGTCAAATTCCATGTTAATGTATTCACACTCAGAGTGTAAATCTTCATTGATTGAAGATATACATTACTTTGTGTGTTGCACATCTAAGTAAGTCATCAACATGCATAAGTGTTAGGATGTGTGCGTGATCACAGGACATTAGAGGATTCCAAGATATTTAGCTCACACCATAACTTGCAAAACCTTTTCTCATCCAAGGGCTTTGTGAAGATATCTGCCAGTTGCTCTTCAGTGCTGACGTGAATGATATCGATATCTTTCTTCATAACATGATCTCTGAGAAAGTGATGACGAATTTCAATGTGCTTTGTCTTTGAGTGTTGGAATGGATTGTTGGCTATTTTGATGGCACTTTCGTTGTCACAGAAGAGAGGTACTTGTTTCAGGTTGATGCCATAGTCCTTGAGAGTTTGCTTCATCCATAGAAGCTGAGCACAACAGGATCCAGCAGCAATGTATTCAGATTCAGCAGTTGAGAGTGATACACAGTTCTGCTTCTTTGAAGACCAACAGACAAGTGATCGACCAAGAAGATGACATGTGCCTGATGTAGACTTGCGATCCACCTTGTCACCAGCATAATCAGCATCCGAGAATCCAACCAAATCAAATTTTGAGCCCTTGGGAAACCATAATCCAAGTGTTGGGGTGTAAGCCAAATATCGAAGGATTCGCTTCACAGCTAAGTGATGCGATTCCTTTGGTGCCGCTTGGAATCGAGCACACATGCAAACACTAAGCATAATATCTGGCCTAGATGCACGTAAATAAAGCAAAGAACCAATCATGGAGCGGTATACCTTTTGATCGAACTCTTTACCATTGTCGTCGGGACCAAGATGGTGTTTGGCTGGCATTGGCGTCGTGTAGCCTTTGCAATCTTCCATTCCAAACTTCTTCAGACAATCTTTGAGGTATTTTTCTTGTGATATGAAGATGCCATTTCTTTGCTGACGAATTTTAAGACCAAGGAAGAACTTCAGCTCACCCATCATGGACATTTGATATTGCTCTTGCATCATGTACCCAAACTCATCACTATACTTCTGGTTGGTGTAGCCGAAGATTATGTCATCCACATATATTTGGCACACAAACAATTCACCATCATATGTCTTCGTGAAGAGTGTGGGATCGAGGGATCCAGGTTTGAAGCCTTTGCTCTTCAGGAAGTCTTTGATTGTATCATACCAGGCACGAGGAGCTTGTTTGAGGCCATACAGTGCTTTGTTTAGCTTGTACACCATATCAGGATGTTTTGGATCTTCAAAGCCAGGTGGTTGTGCGACATATACTTCTTCCTCAATCTTGCCATTGAGAAATGCACACTTTACATCCATTTGATATAGCAAGATATTCTGATGATTAGCGTAGGCTAGCAGTATGCGAATAGCTTCAAGTCTAGCAACAGGAGCAAATGTTTCATCGAAGTCAATTCCTTCAACTTGAGTATATCCTTGAGCCACAAGACGTGCTTTGTTTCTGACGACTTGACCATGCTCATCTTGCCTGTTTCGATATATCCACTTTGTTCCAATAATGTTATGCTTGCGACGGCCAGGTCGCTTGACGAGTTCCCAGACATTATTCAGTTTGAACTGTTGAAGTTCTTCTTGCATGGCTTGAATCCATTCAGGTTCCATAAAAGCTTCAGCAACTTTCTTGGGATCTGATATAGACACAAATGAAAAGTGCCCACAGAAGTTTGCTAGCTGTGTTGCTCTTGATCGAGTGAGCGGACCAGGTGCATTGATGTTGTCAATTATCTTCTCTATTTAAACTTCATTTGCAACACGAGGATGAACAGGACGAAGATTTTGCTCTGGCTGATCATTGTCATCATTGGAAGGATTGTCTTCGGTCTGAGCATTGTCTTCAGGTTGATTTGGTGCAGAGATGATAAGTTCCTCTTCAGGCTGTGCTTCAGAGGGCATGATTTCACCAGTTCCCATCAGCTTGATAGACTCGTTTGAAGGAGCTTCATCTAGTGTACTTGGCAGAATCTCTCTCTGTGAACCATTGGTTTCATCAAATTTCACATCCACAGTTTCAATGATTTTGTAGAGATAAAGGTTGAAGACTCTGTAGGAGTGTGAATACTTTCCATAGCCAAGCATGAAGCCTTCGTGAGCCTTAGGTGCAAATTTTGACTTGTGATGGGGATCCTTGATCCAGCATCTAGCTCCAAATACTCTGAAGTAACTGACGTTTGGCTTCTTGCCAGTAAGTAGCTCATAAGATGTTTTGTTCAGAAGCTTATGGATGTACACACAGTTGATAATGTGACATGTTGTATCAATAGCTTCAGGCCAGAACTTTCTTGGTGTCTTGTACTCATCTAGCATTGTTCGAGCCATCTCAATGAGGGTTCTATTTTTGTGCTCAACGATGCCATTTTGCTGAGGTGTGTATGGAGCAGAGAACTCATGAGTGATTCCCATTGTATCCAGATACAGATCAAGTCCAGTGTTCTTGAATTCAGTGCCATTGTCACTTCTGATGTGCTTGATCTTCACGCCATAATTGTTCATTGCTCGATTTGCGAAGCGCCTGAAGACATCTTGCACTTCAGTCTTGTAAAGAATTATATGAACCCATGTGTATCTTGAGTAGTCATCAACAATGACGAAGCCATAGAGACAGGCAGTTGTTGTGAGGGTGGAGTAGTGAGTAGGTCCAAATAAGTCCATGTGTAACAGCTCGAAGGGTTGAGATGTTGTCATGATTGTCTTCGAGGGGTGCTTTGCCCTTGTCATCTTTCCAGCTTCACAGGCACCACACAGATGATCCTTCTTGAACTTGACATCCTCGATGCCAATGACATGCTTCTTCTTGACGAGTGAGTGTAAGTTCCTCATGCCAGCATGTCCCAGCCTTCGATGCCAGAGCCAGCATTCTGAAGCTTTTGTGAGAAGACATACGGCAAGTTGTGGACCTGCTGAGAAATCTACCATCTATAGATCATCTTTTCGATATCCTTCAAAGACTAGAGATTTGTCAGATTCCATTAGTACAAGGCAGCGATATTTGCCAAATATCACAATTATGTTCAAGTCACAAAGCATTGAGACAGACATTAAGTTGAAACCAAGGGATTCAACAAGCATCACTTTATCCATGTGTTGATCCTTTGAGATTGCAACTCTACCTAGACCCAATACCTTGCTTTTACCAGTGTCAGCAAATGTAATGTGACTCTTGTCGGATGGACGTAAGGTTGAGTCCATGAGAAGACTTCGATCACCAGTCATATGATTTGTGCATCCACTGTCCATAATCCATTCTGAAGCTTTTGGTGATGTACCCTACAGTGCAGTTAGGAGGATAGGCTTCACAAGAGTGTTGTGAAGCATATGCATTTGACACATATAGGGACTGTCACAGCTTATATCAAAGTTAGGAAATAGTATGACTGATAAGAGATTCAGATGCGAAGTATATAGAATGACATTTTAACGTGCATCCTAAATGAGTTTTTAGGTCCCCAGCAATAGTATCGGACGCCATTGATTGCTGGCTGGAGACCGTTTTCTGCAAAAGAGAGTTAGTTCTTCTTTGCCACCCACATCTTCAGTGGGGGCTTAGAAGCAATGAGTCTAAGTGCAGCATCTGAGAATTTTGGCTTTGAAGCCCTAGCAAATAGCCTTGCAGGAGATGAATGATACTCATATGAATAAGCAGAAAAGTTCTTAGTCCTATGAACATAGCGGTTCAAAGATACACGCTCATATTCATAAGTCTGAGCATGATTTCCCTGCAAAACATTGGCGTTAGGGTGACTCATGTGAGTCATGTATCTGTATGAAGCCTTTGGGCCACATGAAGCTATTGGTCTGGGGTTTGTCTTCTTCCTTGGTGGTGTCATGACGACATTCATAGGAAGATTCTTAATGTACTGCTTAGGTACCCAGATCTTCTTCATAGGTGGTCCATTCCTGCAGTTAGTACCAATGTACCTGGCAAACACTTCACCATTCTAATTTTTGAACAGCCCATAGTTTGCATCAAAGGATTCATCAATGACAATAGGATTAGCACAGGTAAAGCCAGATAAGGTGGATGGATCTACTGAAAGTTCCTTTGCAGCAACCCATGTGGTTTTGGGGTACTGCTCAGGCTTCCAGTACGAGCCATCAACATTCATTTTCCTTTCGAACCCAATACCCTCTTTCCTAGGGTTTCGGTTCAGAATCTGCTTTTTGAGGACATCGCAGAGAGTCTGATGTCCCTTCAAACTTTTGTACATCCCTGTTTCAAGCAATGTCTTCAACATAGCATTTTCATCAGCAACAGTAGTGGTATCCTCCGCAGAGGGGTTAGTAACCACATCAGTAGGTGAAGACAATGAAACAGTAGCAGAAGTGGAACATTCAGCAACAGATGTAGCGTTATCATGCTCAATGCATTTTAGACATGGTGGTTCAAATCCATCCTGAGCGGAACTGATCTGTTGAGCAAGTAATGAATCTCGCTCCTTCTGAAGATCTTCATAATCCACTCTTATCTTTTCAAGGTCTAGATTTCTTTGAAGACATTCAGAAGAGAGCTTCTCATGATCAGACAAGAGAGCATTATGTTGACCTTGAAGGGCGTCAAACTTAGCATGAAGTCTCTGAAGACTATCAGCCAAAGCTTTTGATTGATCCATTTCTTCACCCAACATATCATCGCTCTTACTAAGCATGTCTTGAACCTTTTCCAAGATTCTTTGTTGTTTAGTGGCAAGGGAAGCAAGCTTATTATAACTGGGCCCAAATTCATCACCTGATTCATCATCGCTAGATTCAGAGAGATAGCATTCAGTTACCTTATCACCCCTTGCCATGTGGCACGATGAGGATGATGATGATTCAGGAGCAAACGTCATCTCCTTGAGAGACTCCTTGTAATCTTCAAACCACGGATCATGGCGAGTACGATAAACTTCATATAGTTCAGAGAGCCAGTCCCAGATTAGCTTCGCATGATTGAGGTGCATAACATTCCTGAACTAATTTCGGGACAGATGAGAGCAGATGACATCCTTCGCTGTAAGGTTCAATCTCAGTGAGCCTCTGCCATCTTGCATAGATCAGTGAGTCCAATCTCAGTGACGGTCCACAGTTCGCTATCGATGGACATGAGTCGCTTCTTCATCATGGCCTTCCATCGGGGATACTCATGACCGTCAAAGGTGGGACAAGATATGTTCCTCAATCCTGCAGTCGACATAGCTGAAACTCCAGGTGGTTAAACCGAATCACACAGAACAAGGGAGTACCTTGCTCTGATACCAATTGAAAGTGCTACAATCGACTAGAGGGGGGTGAATAGGCGATTTTTGTGAAAGTCTTCAAAACATGGAAGTTTCAAAGACAAACAACAGAAATGACCTAATTGTAATGTAGCGGAAGATAAACTACCCAAAGCAAGCCATAGTCCAGTATACAAAGATATGAAAGTACGGGACTAATAGCAGCTAGGTAGTAAGGATCAAGATGGAAGATAGTATGAAGCCAATCAACAGTAGTAGTCAAGCAATGAAGTCAAACAGATACACAGATAGGCAATGACTTCACGAAGACAAACTAAAGTAAGGTTGAGAAGGGACAGAACCAGTTGCTTGTTGAAGACACAGGATTTGTTAGACCAGTTCCAGTTGCTGTGACAACTGTACGTCTGGTTAGGGAGGCTGAGATTTAACTCAGAAGACCGTGTCTTCACCTTATTCCCCTTGAGCTAAGGACACCCAGTCCTCGCCCAATCACTCTGGTAAGTCTTCAAGGGAGACTTCCAAACCTTCACAGACTTCGTTCACTGGCAATCCACAATGACTCTTGGATGCTCAGAACGCGACGCCTAACCGGGTGGAGGATTCACAGTCCTCAAGTGTAATAAGTCTTTAGGTCACACAGACAGAAAGACTTTAGTGATGCCTAACACTCTTTGGCTCTGGTTGTTTGGGCTTTGTCCTCGCAAGGATTTTTCTCTCTCTCAAATGCTTCGAGGTGGGTTGCTCTCAAACGACAAAAGCCGTGCACAAATTCTGAGCAGCCACCAATTTATGGTGTAGGGGGTGGGCTATTTATAGCCACTAGGCAACCCAACCTGTTTTGTCCAAAATGACCCTGGGTCACTAAGGAACTGACACGTGTTCCAACGGTCAGATTTCAAACACACGCGGCAACTTTACTTGGGCTACAAGCAAAGCTGACTCATCCAGCTCTAGATAAGTTTGCTCTCATTGTCTTCGCTTGAAGACATAGGATTTGAGTTGAGCATCACTTCAGTCACTCTGACTTAGTTCACTTGGACCCCACTTAACAGTACGGTGGTTCCTATGACTCAACAAAGAAGAAAATGAAACAACGAAACCACACAGTCTTCGCGCTCCATAGTCTTCACGCAATGTCTTCTCATGTCATAGTCTTCAATATGAATATCTTCTCATACCACCATTGTCTTCAATGTCTTCATACATTTTTAGGGGTCATCTCCGGTAGGTAAACTGAATCAATGAGGGACACTACCTGCGTTATCCTGCAATTCTCACAAACGCATTAGTCCCTCAACCAACTTTGTCGTCAATACTCCAAAACCAACTAGGGGTGGCACTAGATGCACTTACACTCTGGATGATCTTAAGGGCATCAGTCCCACTCTATGTCAACATAAAATAAATTTGGAAGTGGATGCCAAACCAGTTCGTGATCCTCAGCAACGTTTGAATCCTAAAATGAAAGAAGTGGTAAGAAAATAAATACTCAAGCTTCTGGAGGCAGGTATAATTTATCCCGTTGCTGATAGTCAGTGGGTAAGTCCTGTCCATTGTGTCCCTAAGAAGGGAGGTATTACTGTTGTCCCTAGTGATAAAGATGAATTGATTCCGCAAAGAATTATCACAGGTTATAGGATGGTAATTGATTTCCGCAAATTAAATAAGGCTACTAATAAAGATCATTACCCCTTACCTTTTATTGATCAAATGCTAGAAAGATTATGCAAACATACACATTATTGCTTTCTACATGGTTATTCTGGTTTCTCTCAAATACCTGTGTCGGCTAGAGATCAATCAAAGACTACTTTTACATGCCCTTTTGGTACTTTTGCTTATAGACGTATGCCTTTCGGTTTATGTAATGCACCTGCTACCTTTCAAAGATGCATGATGGCTATATTCTCTGATTTTTGTGAATTTTTTTTGAGGTTTTGATGGATGATTTTTCCGTCTATGGTTCCTCTTTTGATGATTGCTTGAGCAATCTTGATCGAGTTTCGCAGAGATGTGAAGAAACTAATCTTGTCTTGAATTGGGAAAAGTGGCACTTTATGGTTAATGAAGGTATTGTTTTGGGGCACAAAGTTTCTGAAAGAGGTATCGAAGTTGATAAAGCCAAGGTTTATGCTATTGAAAAGATGCCATGTCCCAAGGACATCAAAGGTATAAGAAGTTTCCTTGGTCACGCCGGATTTTATAGGAGGTTCATTAAGGACTTCTCAAAAATTTCTCGGCCTCTGACTAATTTACTACAAAAAGATGTACCATTTGTCTTTGATGATGGTTGTGTAGAAGCATTTGAAATACTTAAGAAAGCATTAGTCTCTGCACCTGTTGTTCAGCCACCTGATTGGAATTTACCCTTTGAAATTATGTGTGATGCTAGTGATTATGCTGTAGGTGCTGTTCTAGGGCAAAGAGTTGATAAGAAATTAAATTTTATCCATTATGCTAGTAAGACTCTAGACAATGCTCAAAGAAATTATGCTACTATAGAGAAGGAACTTTTAGCAGTTGTATTCGCTTGTGATAAATTCAGACCCTATATTGTTGATTCTAATGTAACTATTCACACTGATCATGCTGCTATTAAATATCTTATGGAAAATAAAGATGCAAAACCTAGACTCATTAGATGGGTTCTCTTGCTGCAAGAATTTGATTTGCATATTGTTGATAAAAGGAGCTGAGAACCCCGTTGCAGACAACTTATCTAGGTTAGAGAATGTTCTTGATGACCCACTACCTATTGATGATAGCTTTCCTGATGAACAATTAAATGTCATAAGCACTTCTCATAGCACTCCATGGTATGCTGATTATGCTAATTATATTGTTGCTAAATTTATACCACCTAGCTTCACTTACCAACAAAAGAAAAAGTTTTTCTATGACTTGCGACATTACTTTTGGGATGACCCACATCTTTATAAAGGAGTAGATGGTGTTATTAGACGTTGTGTACCTGAGCATGAACAGGAACAGATTCTACACAAGTGTCACTTCGAGGCTTATGGAGGACACCACGCTAGAGATAGAACTGCACATAAGGTATTGCAATCTAGTTTTTATTGGCCTACTCTCTTCAAGGATGCCCATAAGTTTGTTTTGTCTTGCGATGAATGTCAAAGAATTGGTAATATTAGTAGACGTCAAGAAATGCCTATGAATTATTCACTTGTTATTGAACCATTTGATGTTTGGGGCTTTGATTATATGGGACCTTTTCCTGCCTCTAATGGATATACACATATTTTAGTTGTTGTTGATTACGTTACTAAGTGGGTAGAAGCTATTCCAACTAGTAGTGCTGATCATATCACTTCTATTAAAATGCTTAAGGAAGTTATTTTTCCAAGGTTTGGAGTCCCTAGATATTTAATGACTGATGGTGGTTCACACTTTATTCATGGTGCTTTCCATAAAATGCTTGCTAAATATGACATTAATCATAGAATTGCATCTCCATATCACCAGCAGTCTAGTGGTCAAGTAGAATTGAGCAATAGAGATCTCAAATTAATTTTGCAAAAGACTGTTAATAGGTCTAGAAAGAATTGGTCCAAGAAACTGGACGATGCATTATGGGCCTATAGGGCTGCATATAAGAATCCTATGGGTATGTCTCCGTATAAAATGGTTTATGGAAAAGCATGTCACTTACCTCTCGAACTAGAACATAAGGCATATTGGGCTATTAAAGAGCTCAACTATGATTTCAAACTTGCCGGTGAGAAGAGGTTATTTGATATTAGCTCACTTGATGAATGGAGAACCCAAGCTTATGAAAATGCCAAGTTGTTTAAAGAAAATCAAAAGATGGCATGACAAAAGGATACAAAAGTGTGAGTTTAATGTAGGTGATTATGTATTGCTATACAACTCTCGTTTAAGATTTTTTGCAGGAAAAATCCTCTCTAAATGGGAGGGTCCCTACGTTATCGAGGAGGTCTATCGTTCCGGTACCATAAAAATCAACAACTTTGAAGGCACAAATCCGAAGATGGTAAATGGTCAAAGGATCAAACACTATATCTCAGGTAATCCTATAAATGTTGAAACCAATATTATTGAAATCGTAACCCCGGAGGAATACATAAGGGACACTTTCTAGACCGTTCCAGACTCCAAAAAGGAATAGGTATGTGGTACGGTAAGTAAACTGACTCCAAAACAATGTTTAAGGCAATATTTCTCTGTTTTGGAATATTTAGAAAAATAGAAAAATAAGTGGCAGTCCGGGAAGGACATGAGGCTTCCACGAGGGTGGAGGGCGCGCCCGACCCCCCTGGGCGCACCCCCCTACCTCATGAGCACCTCGTGTGCCCTCCGGACTCCGTTTTCTTGCACGATACGTATTTTGGTCGGTAAAAATTCATTATATATACTCCCGAAGGTTTTGACTCCCGTATCATGCAAATCTCCCCTGTTCTTGTTTCGAGCTCTTTTTCTGACAGGTCTAGATCATCATGACGACCCCAAGTGCTTCCAAGGACAAGTTCTTCGAGAAGGTGATCAACCCTTACCTCGCGGAGGTGCTGCGACACCCTCAAACCATTGAGATGCGTGATGGGTTGCTGCACATCCGCGATGTTGAGGGACCAAAGGGAGCCAGAAGCGTGGAGTCGAGGCTCGAAGCAATGGAGCAACAAGTTTTGAAGTGCCAGGGGATGGTGGAGCGTGGAATCAATGCTAGCCACAAGATGCTCGCGGAGTTCACCAACAACTACGAGCCGGATGCCAAGAACACCGAGGAGGCCATCTTCAAGCTACATGAGAAGATCGAGCACCTCCAAGCCCAAATCTATGATCTGCAAAACCAAAACTGTGAGTATGAATATAGATTCAAAAGGATGAGTTTGGCTGCAGATTTGAGGATTCCGGAGACTCGATCATCCTTCTATGATGGTGAGCCTATGCCATGGAAGGTGGACGACAAGCCTGCATCATCAACAACACCTCCACCGCCAACAACAAACAAGGAGATATAATCACATGGGTATGGGCACTCCCCTTGGCAACTGCTAAGCTTGGGGGAGGTGCCCTGGTATCGTATCACCATCACAACTCCTATCTTCACAGTTTTTCTTAGTTCGATCCTTTTTGTAGTATCTTGATTTAGTAGAATAAAGTCATGGCATGATCTAGTTTTGAGTTTTGCTTTATGATCCTTCTTTGTAATCGAGTCCGTGAGCTATATAATAAAGATTAGTGTTGAGTCAAGGGCTTGATTATTTTGCCATGATCTTAGGTGAATAGAAGAAAAAGAATAAAAAGAATCAAAGAGTTCATATTGATCTTATTGAAAGTAATGACTTCACATAGAAAGGGTATGATGATTAAAAGTTGTTGGGAGTTGGCAAATATAGCTTTGGTCATCGTTGCAATTAATAGGAAGTAATAAGGAAAGAGAGGTTTCACATATAGATATATTATCATTGACATCTTTTATGATTGGGAGCACTCATTAAAATATGACATGCTAAAGAGTTGAGGTTGGACAAGGAAGACAACATAATGAGTTATGTTTTCTTACATCTGAGATAAAGTATGTTGTCATGGATCCTCTAACGTGTTGAGCTTGCCTTTCCCCCTCATGCTAGCCAAATTCTCAGCACCAAGTAGAAATACTACTTGTGTTTCCAAATACCCTTAAACCAGTTTTGCCATGAGAGTCCACCATATCTACCTATGGATTGAGTAAGATCCTTCAAGTAAGTTGTCATCGGTGCAAGCAATAAAAATTGCTATCTAAATATGCATGACTTATTAGTGCGGAGAAAATAAGCTTTGTACAAACTTGTTGTGGACGTTATAAAAGCGACGGACTGCATAATAAAGGTCCACATACAAGGGGCAATATAAAGTGACGTTCTTTTGCATTAAGATTTTGTGCATCAACCCTAAACGCGCATGACAACCTCTGCTTCCCTCTGCGAAGGGCCTATCTTTCATTATTATCCTCTACCTTATGCAAGAGTCACGGTGATCTTCACCTTACCTTTTTCATTTTATCCTTTGGCAAGCTCAGCATGTTGGAAAGAACATGATATATATATATATATATATATCTAATTGGATGTAGGGGAGCATGAATTATTATTGTTGACATTACCCTTGAGGTAAAAGGTTGTGGGGCAAAACTATAAGCCCCTATCTTTCTCTGTGTCCGATTAAAACTCTGTAACCACAAGTATTGCGTGAGTGTTAGCAATTATGAAGGACTAAGTGATAGTTGAGTATGTGGACTTGCTTTTAAGCTCTGACATAGACTCTTTCCGATGTTATGATAAATTGCAATTGCTTCAATGACTGAGGTTATAATTTGTTGGTGCTCAATAAGGTTTCTGATTCATACTTTTGCTTTGTGAAAAGATCATCACTTGAACATAAGTAATCATATGACAAAATCAATATATGTTGCTGTTATGGAAATAATCATCATGCCTTCATGTCCGTATTTTATTTTTATCGACGCCTCTACCTCTAAACATGAGGACATATTTATTGTTATTGGCTTTTCGCTTGAGGACAAGCAAGGTCTAAGCTTGGGGGAGTTGATATGTCCATTTTGCATCATGCTTTTATGTCAATATTTATTGCATTATGGGCTGTTATTTCACGCTATGTCACAATACTTATGGCTATCCTCTCTTATTTTACAAGGTTTACATGAAGAGGGAGAATGCCGGCAGCCAAAATTCTGGGCTGGAAAAGGAGCGAATATTGGAGACCTATTCTACGCAACTCCAAAAGTCCGGAAACTCCACGGAATATCTTAAAATAAATAAAGAAAAATCATCGTCAAAGATGAAGGCCAGGGGGCCCACACCCAGCTCAAGAGGGTGCCCCCCCCCCGGGGGGCGCACCCCCTACCTCATGGGCCCCCTGGTGGCTCTCCTACGCCCATCTTCTCCTATATGAAGTATTTCAATGAGAAAAAAATGTAGGGCAACCTTTCAGGACGAGACTCCACCGCCACGAGGCGGAACCTTGGCAGAACCAATCTAGGGCTCCGGCAGAGCTGTTCTGCCGGGGACACTTCCCTCCGGGAGGGGGAAATCATCACCATTGTTATCAACAACACTCCTCTCATCGGGAGAGGGAAATCTCCATCAACATCTTCACCAGCACCATCTCATCTCCAAACCCTAGTTCATCTCTTGTATCCAAGTCCAGGATTGATGCTAGTAGGTTGCTAGTAGTGTTGATTACTCCTTGTAGTTGATGCTAGTTGGTTTATTTGGTGGAAGATCATATGTTCAGATCCTTTATGCGTATTATTACCCCTCTGATTATGAACATGAATATGCTTTGTGAGTAGTTACGTTTGTTCCTGAGGACAAGGGAGAAGTCTTGCTATTAGTAGTCATCTGAATTTGGTATTCGTTCGATATTTTGATGAGATGTATGTTGTCTAGCCTCTAGTGGTGTTATGTGAACGTCGACTACATAACACTTCACCATTATTTGGGCCTAGAGGAAGGCATTGGGAAGTAATAAGTAGATGATGGGTTGCTAGAGTGACAGAAGCTTAAACCCTAGTTTATGTGTTGCTTCGTAAGGGGCTGACTTGGATCCATATGTTTCATGCTATGGTTAGGTTTACCTTAATACTTTTGTTGTAGTTGCGGATGCTTGCAATAGAGGTTAATAATAAGTGGGATGCTTGTTCAAGTAAGAACAGCACCCAAGCACCGGTCCACCCACATATCAAATTATCAAAGTACCGAACGCGAATCATATGAGTGTGATGAAAACTAGCTTGACGATATTCCCATGTGTCCTCGGGAGTGCTTTTCCTATTATAAGAGTTTTTCCAGGCTTGTCCTTTGCTACAAAAAGGATTGGGCCACCTTGTTGCACTTTATTTTACTTTTGTTACTTGTTGCTCATTACAATTTATCTTATCACAAAACTATCTCTTACCACTTATTTCAATACTTGCAGAGAATACCTTGCTGAAAATCGCTTATCATTTTCTTCTGCTCCTTGTTGGGTTTGACACTCTTACTTATCGAAAGGACTATGATAGATCCCCTATACTTGTGGGTCATCAGGCACGGCACCAAGGAACTGTTGCACTAAACTAAAATAACTATTCGGCCTTGGCCCTTCCGGCCACAGATGATCCACAACAGACCTCATGGCAAGCCCGGACAATCTATGGAGCTCGGCCCACTCGGTCATTCGCTCATTCAATAGAAGCGGACGCACTGGAAGATCGAACTGTGACCAGAACAGCTTTTCCACTTCGTGATCTTTTTGATCCTTGAAGTACTTGGCTGCATTAGCAGCACTGGCTGTCAAATCCACGTATGCGTCTGCAGAACTCCATAGTTGATCAAGAGGGGCATACTTCGGATCTCTGAACTTCGTCCGCAACAAAAAGGGCTTCCCAACCACGATATCTCCGGCTTGACGCAGCTCCTCCTTCGCTGCTCTGATTTTAGAGCGGGCTTCCTTGGCTGCTACCATGGCCTTCTCCAGGTCCGCCGCCTTCGCTTGACTTTCTTTTTCAAGAAGCTGGTAACGGTCGGCGGCATCTTTCAACTCAACACCATCTGGGCTATTTTCTCCTTGCTTTGGCAATGAGCAGCCTGTTCGGCTCTCAGCTCTTCGACCACCTTTAGAGCGGCCGCATCACTATTGCTGGCTTGTTCTTTGGCTCGGGCAAGTTCCGCCCGAAGGGTCTCCACGGCGGCAGCTTCATCTGCAGCCACAAACATATTAAAGATACTAGCATCATGCTCCTCTTACCATGTGTTGATTAGCGGAGAAATCACATACCCTGTGCCTCGTCAAGCCGCTTGTTGACAAGCACGATGTCGGCATGCACCGCATCAAGTTGCCGCTTCAGCTCGGCAAACTCACCAGTCGGGCTAGTCAACGGACCCTCCGCTACCTGCACATGCAGGCGGACTAATTATCACCTGGGACTATGATCCTCTGTTTGCCACCGTTCTCGACGGAAACCAGAGTCTCAGGGGCTACTATCTGCATAGGGCACACCTAACGTGTGCGGTACTGTCAAAAATATACACTATTTCACGTACCTCAAAGCCTTTCAGCAGACTCATAAAAGCTTCATGTAACCCGCTTTCGGCGGATGAAATCCTCTGAATCACCATACCCATTAGTGTACGATGTACCTCTGAGATAGCCCCTTGCTCCAGAAGATCCTTCAGTGCGTTCAATCGCACACCGGACAGTTCTGGACTCTTTCCATTGCTCTCCTTAGGAGCCGCATGCTGAGGACTTCGGGTGGCCGAGGGATTACCCTATGGCCTTGGCGGATTAGGAGAAACCCTTCGCGACACTTTAGCATCGCCCGCCTCATAAGGTGGGGTGGCATGGGGAGGTGTTTTGCTCTCCATCTTCTCCGGAAGAATATCCCCCAAAGACGAACTCTGTCGAGAAGGGCTAAGATCCAAACTGCAAGATATATGCTTCGGTTATTGTCCTCAGAGGTAAAGCAGGATATTTTTACTATTAAGTACTTTTTATTTACTTACAGCTCGGTGGAGGGCTGAACCCCTTGTAGATACTGTGCGGCAAGGGTATCCCCCAAGGCAGGACCCTCTGGCGAAGATTTCTTCCCCCGTTTGGAAACCTTTGTTTCCGGGTCTTCAGAGGTGGTCCTCTTCCTTCCTTGGGGAGAGGGAATTTCATATTCCTCTCCCCGGTTATCCTCCTTTGCGGAGGCGCTCATTCCCCCTGTTTGGATGAATAAGGAGTGAGGACCACTTTCAGCCTCTTTATTCCCCCCTTTATCTTCCCTTGAGGGCGCCTGATAAGGCGCCAACTCGAGCATTCTGGCCAGTACTAGATCTGTTGAGCCTTCGGGAAGGGGAACCGAACACTTGATCATCTTCGCCTTTGTTACCCAGTCCTGGTCAAAGAGCGACTTCTCAGAATGATGTTGTGATAAATAAAAAGACAATGTATTTGGCCACGAGGTTACTTACTTGGGCATCTGGACGAGTGCAGCTCAGACCCGCATCCTCGGTGAGGTCCGGACACCTTATTTGCGGTCCGAAGAACAATTTGTACATCTCTTCGAGCATCATGCCGAGGAAGTGTTGAATAGCTCGCGGTCCTTCCGGGTTGAACTCCCACATTCGAAGGGGTCGACGTTTGCAAGGCAGGACTTGACGAACTAGCATGACTAGCATATCGTTACCAGGCCGACATCTCTCTCGAGGAGATCGCAGATGCGACTCTGCAACATCGGCACATCATTCGCTGGCCCCCAGTCTAGTCCCTTGTTGATCCATGACGTTAGTTGTGGTGGGGACCCGAGCGAAAGGCGGGTGGGGCCACCCACTTGGTACCTCGGGGGAGCTGTGATATAAAACCACTCCCGTTGCCACAAACTAGACACCTCCAGGAAGAAACCCTATGGCCATGGAACATTGGCGCTTTTGCTTATTATGGCACCTCCGCACTCCGCGTGTCGCCCCCCAGTCATCTTCGGCTGCACATTGAAGGTCTTGAGCCATAGGCCAAAGTGTGGGGTAATGCGGAGGAAGGCTTCACACACGATGATGAATGACGAGATGTGAAGGATGGAATCTTGGGCTAGGTCATGGAAATCCAGCCCATAATAGAACATGAGCCCCCTAACAAAGGGATCTAGAGCAAGGCCTAGCCCTCGGAGGAAGTGAGAGATGAATACGACACTCTCGTCGGGTTCGGGAGTGGGAATGACCTGCCCTCGAGCAGGCAACCTGTGCGGGATTTTGCTAGTCAAATACCTGGCCTCTCTTAGCTTCTTGATGTCTTCCTCTATGACAGAGGAGGGCATCCACCGACCTTGAAGGTTGGATCCGGACATGGTTGAAGGTCCAAAGCGCCTAACCTGAGCTTTGGGTGTTGGAACTCGAGGTGAGGGAAGGATTCAATTGAGCGCAAGAAGAAAAAGGACATGCCTTGGCCTCTTTATAAAGGGGATGAATATCAAGCATCCTCTGTGTGGCCGTTTGGGACTTGCCTAAAATCGACGAGTCATACCAACGAACACTATTGGGTTACCCACATCTGTATTGATGAGAATCCCGTAATAAGGGGGACAGGATCTCTGCTTCGACAAGACGTGCCAATAAAATCGCCTCGCAAAACATGCAGTGGCAGGCTGATTGGGAAAGACGGTTCGTCATGGCCAGACCACAGCAATACGTCACATTATGAAAAACGGTCGGCAGATTGGATTTGTGGAAATATTATTCTCTCTATTGTGGTATGTGGAATTTTTTTTGCAGAGCCGGACACTATCCTTGTGTTCAAAATCTTCTATGGAGTATTCGGAGGAGGAACCCGCCTTGCAATGCCGAAGAAAAATCTGCGCACCGGACTCATCGTCATTGAAGCCTGGTTCAGGGGCTACTGAGGGAGTCCTGGATTAGGGGGTCTCCGGACAGCCGGACTATATCCTTTCGCCGAACTGTTGGACTATGAAGATACAAGATTGAAGACTCCGTCCCGTGTCCGGATGGGACTCTCCTTGGCATGGAAGGCAAGCTTGGCAATACGGATATGTAGATCTCCTCCCTTGTAACCGACTCTGTGTAACCCTAGCCTCCTCCGGTCTCTATATAAACCGAAGGGTTTAGTCCGTAGGACAACAACAATCATACCATAGGCTAGCTTCTAGGGTTTAGCCTCTATGATCTCGTGGTAGATCAACTCTTGTAATACTCATATTCATCAAGATCAATCAAGCAGGAAGTAGGGTATTACCTCCATCGAGAGGGCCCGAATCTGGGTAAACATCGTGTCCCCCGCCTCCTGTTACCATCTGCCTTAGATGCATAGTTCGGGACCCCCAACCCGAGATCCGCCGATTTTGACACCGACAGTCCATACGGGCCTATGGGCTTTTTCTTAAAGATCGGCAGCCCAATGTATTTTTTTAATAAAACGTAGATCTCTGTTCTATTTATCTATATATAAGAATAATAATGTTGTCTCCCATTTATGTTTTCCCTTCTAACCACATTATATATATTTATATTATTACTATTATCGTATATTTTATAGAGACTTATATATACATTATAAAAACATCCCACGTGTTATTGACTTATAAAAGTAAATGTTTAACAGAAGTTGGCAAGGAAAATCCTGGTTGTTTTTGACTCACAGGCAAGGAAAATCTTGGTGATTGTGTACAAAAGCTTGCGAAGATTTTAAGGACCAATGTAATAATAACACGCTCATTTTTATTTTGAGCAATAACTCGCTAATTTGTTGATTTTATATATAAAAAATGTGTGGCTCCGGTTTATTTTTTGATATTAATTGCTCCTTCTAACCTAACATTATATATAGAATGACCCCAACTAATTCGTGTATTTCAAGAAAGTGCAAATGGGCTAGGATTTCTTAGAAAATATAAATGGGCCGCATTGAAGCGAAATTATTTGTTCACCCAGCCTAGCAAATGGACAAAACATGGGTTAAATATATGCCACATTTTTGCAGGCTGACATGTGGGCCAATAGGTCGAAGCCTACGAGGGCATTGTCAACTTGGTCAACAAATGATTATGACATCCACAGCCATTGGATTTATATCCAATGGCCGGCATGCACCTTCAATCTCTCGTCTTCCTCCTCCAGCATCGCCGGGACCGCCTGGCTCGGCCTCCGGCGGCTACCAGCTCTGCTTAGCATGCATCGCTGCGAAGCGCTACCCCACCACCGGCCAGGCTATCCCTCCACCCCTCCACACCTCCTGTTATTCTACACCGACTGCAGCCCCATGCCGCACCAAAACCAGTTATAACCCTTCTCCTCGTCTCAATCTGCGACTCCACTGCTGCGTCTTCCCATCTCCGGGTCATTCCCGTCCAGGGCCTCGCCATCGTCCACCACCTCGCTGCGCTCAGTGCGGCATGGTCAACAAACGAGAGTCATCAGAAGAGGACTGCATGTGGAGAGCCTGACGGCTGGGACCCAGGAGGTCCATGGTCGCACGCAATGAAAGTTCCTCCTTATTAATTTTAAAAAAATGGTTCCTCCCCCTGACAGCTGGGACCCACCGGTTGTATCTTCGCACAGAAGGAAGTGCCTCCTTGTTATGCGAAAAAAAATATTCCTCCCGTTCACAGCTGGGACCCATCAGATTTGGTGGCTGACTTGTGGGCCTACTAAGCCGACGTGTATGCAGGGCTTTGTCAACTTAATCGACAAATGATTCTAGCAGCTGGACCATTGGATGTTAATCCAACAGCCGTGCTCCGTCTTCAACCTCTGTTCTTGCTCCTGTCTCCCGTGGGCGGCACCACGGCAGTGCTGGCGCACACCCGAACTAGTCAAGTTTCCCACTCCTCTCCATCTGCGACTCCACTGTCGTGTCTTCCCCATCTCCGGGTCGTTCCAGTCTGGGGCCTTGCCGTTGTCCACCATTCTTGGAGCGCTCGGCACGGTGTGGTCGACATGGTCAACAACCGAGAGTCGTCGGAAGACGACTGTACGTGAGAGGCTGACAGTGGGGACGCACCACGCCCATGGATGCATGCATGCAACCGCATCCTTTTTACCCTGAAAAATAATGTTTTATCCCCCAGACTGCTGGGACCCACCAGCTACATCTTCGCGTGCAAGGAAGTGCGTCCATATTACGAGCAAAAAAAAAGATTCACCCCTGACTGCTGGGACCCACCAGCTACATCTTCGCACGCAAGGAAGTGCCTAACAGTCGGGAACCACCTGGTCGAAGCATACGTAGCGTTGTCATTCTGGTCGCGAACGTGTATGTACATACTGGTCGATCGGTCTGTCTGCAGGCTGCAGCGATGAACCGTGGCCGTGCAAGGAAGGGCACGTGTCGTAGTAGAGGCGCGCATGTAGCATGTACACGTATGTACAACGGCCAGGGTGCAAGAAAGAAAATACGGCCACGTAAGTACATACGGGCGGGGTCTCGAACGCCTACTCGAGCATACGTACGGCCAGGGCTCGTGTACATGGCTAGGTCAGAATGGAGAAACTGCATCATCATCGTGTTCATGGGGAGGCAATGGAATGCGTCATGTTCACTGGGAGGCAATGGAACGCGTGCTATTCATCGGGAGCCAACCGGCTTGGATGGAACAGCCGATGGAAACGAGGCCTGACGTACCGCAGAACGGAGGAAACAGCCTTGTGTTCGACTGGCCACAGTCGAAATGGGATCCTGTTCATTGGGAGGGGTCTGGCGTACCGCAGAAAATAGAGGAAACGGACTTCCGTTGGACCTCCTATGGTCGAAACGGGGTCCTGTTGACCGGGAGGGGTGTGGCGTAGCGCAAAACAGAGTAAACGGACTTGTGTTGGAGCGCTACGGTAGAAACGAGGGTCCTGTTCATTGGGAGGGGTGTGGCGTACCGCAAAACGGGACTCCACGGGATACTGTTCATCTCCATCGTCGACCTCCTCCATCCTCCACGGGCTACTGTTCATCCATCATCGACCTCCTCCAGCCTCCACCTACGACTGTTTATCCACGGGCACCTGTTCATCCATCCTCCACCGCTCCTCCAACAGCTACTGTTCAACCAGCCCTCTCCATGGGGTCCTGTTCAACCACCCCTCCACGGGCTAATGTTCATCCAGCCCTCCACCGGCTACTGTTCAACCAGCCCTCCACCGGCTACTGTTCAACCTTCCCTCCACGGAGTCCTGTTCATCCAGCCCTCCACGGGGTCTTGTTCATCACGCCCAACCGGCTCGATGGATCAGGGTCCTATTCATCCAGCAGCAACACCACGGGGTCCTGTTCATCCAACCCCCCACCAGGAACTGTTCATCCAAACCCCCCAACAACACTCACTGTTCATCGAGAGGCAGCATCGATCGGCTTCAGTTAGCAGCAGTAGTGAAGGAATCACTCGGGGTCAGTTAACAGCAAGGAATCGATCGATCGCTCTGGTTTAGTGTAATGCGTAGCCTGCAGTGCAATAGCTCAGGTTCAGTTAGAGCCCGACGCCTCACTCGGCTTCAGTTAGAGCCCAACGCCTCGCACCCACGACCACCCACCATAACCGGGAACTCCCAGATACCACGGTTTTTTCCATCATGGATGGCCCAAAGAATGTCATGCAGCTGCGTCTCCGGCTGGCCCAGGACGAAAAGCCCATTTTCTGTTATGATTTTTTTCATAGAAGTAGGACCCCACTACATCTATGATGATACCAGGTTTTGTCACAATTATCGTCATAGAAGTGTCATAAGTATGACAGAAAAAAATTTCCTTTGGCCCAAAATGTCACGGATGTGTCTTTTTTTGTAGTGCA
>NC_041381.1:171588068-171665574 GCF_002162155.2 Triticum dicoccoides
AGGTAAGATCTGACCAGCTAAATCTTATCAATACCACTTGCAACGGCTATGATTTGTACGGTTGATGTATTAAGCATGTTCGTGCCTTGTTTATTTCAGTACTGCACACTATGTGATGTTCAAATATTACCATGTCTAGCTCAATTTCACCAATACCAGCAACACACTTACAATACATGACTCAGGATATCACTAGAGATGCTGCCCATTTGCTATTTTTAGTGGATGCTAACCCTGTTGTACTTAAGATGCCTGTCCATGTACTTACGCAGGGTCATAACGGCCGATGTTGTCGTTTGCCGTCGAGGTTAGCTGCATCTCATGTCTTACAGTATTTCACATCATTTGTGCAATTGCAGTTTAACTTCTACCATTTATTAGTTGTCTGTAGGTACACATGTCAGTGGCACTGATCCACGCTTCGACCCGGAGGAACAGCTCGCCTCCGCCACCGCTGACTTTGAGCGGGCTCTGGCTAAGATGAAGTGCCCCAACAACTACCTCTCAGGACTTACCAAGTATGTACTCACCAGTTCAATATTACCAATACCAGTTCCAATTAATGGCTATGTTCAGTACGGTCGATGTAGTAAGCATGTTCTAGTAAACATGCCTAACACGTTTTAGCTACTTTCCCTACCTTTTTATAGACAACTGGGCCATTCTCTGCTCTGGTAGCACCTGCCTTTTGATGTTTAACTCTGCCAATTGCATTTTTATCAGTACCGGTTTCAATGGCTATTAAGCCTGTTGCAATTAACAATTGAATTTATTTTTAAACAGTTGTATTTCAATGGCTACAAACTTACAAAACATGACTTAGAATGTTGTTAAGCCTGTTGCAATTAAGAGTTGTATCCATTTTTTAATCTATCCCTTTGCTACCATGCTACTCTCCGCAATGAAGATATACTAGAGATGCTGCCCATTTGCTATTTTTGGTGGATGCTAGCCCTGGTTTACTTAACATGCATGTCCATGTACTTACGCAGGGTCATAGCGGCCGATGTTGTTGTTTTCCATCGAGGTTAGCTGCATCCCATGTCTTACAGTATTTCACATCATTTGTGCAATTGCAGTTTAACTTCTACCATTCACTGGTTGCTTGTAGGTACACATGTCAGTGACACTGATCCACGCTTCAACCCGGAGGAACAGCTCGCCTCTGCCGCCACTGACTTTGGGCGGGCTCTGGCCAAGATGAAGTGCCCCAGTAACTACCTCTCAGGACTTACAAAGTATGTACTCACCAGTTCAATGTTACCAATACCAGTTGTAATTAATGGCTATGTTTTGTACGGTCGATGTATTAAGCATGTCATAGTAAACATGCCTAACACATTTTAGCTATTTCCGTACCTTTTTATAGACAACTGGGTCATTATCTGCTCTGGCAGCACCTGCCTTGTGATGTTTAACTCTGTCAATTGCATTTTTATCAGTACCGGTTTCAATGGCCATTAAGCCTGTTGCAATTAATAGTTGTATCCATTTTTAAAGAGTTGTATTTCAATGGCTACAAACTTACAAAACATGAATTAGGATGTTGTTAAGCCTGTTGCAATTAACAGTTGTATCCACTTTTTAATCCATCCCTTTGCTACCGTGCTACTCTTTCGCAATGAAGATATCACTACAGAAGCTGCCATTTTATTACCATTTGCTATTTTTGGTGGATGTTAACCATGTTATAGTTAACATTGGCTTTCCATGTACTTACACAGGGCTACAATGGGTGATGCTGTTGTTTGCCGTTGAGGTTAGCTGTATCCCATGTCTTATACACCATCTATTCCTAAATATAAGTATTTTTAGAGATTCCAATATAGACTACATAAGGAGCAAAATGAGTGAATCTAGATTCTAATCTAAACTATATCTATAATTCTATATACATCAGTATGTAGTTCATATTGAAATCTCTAAAAAAATACTTGTACTTAGGAACATAGGTAGTTGTATTTTACATCATTTGTGCAATCTCAGTTTAGCTTCTAACATTTACTGGTTGCTTTTTGGTACATATATGAGCAGTATTGATCCACGCTTCGATCCCTTTTGCGTATGGAGCAATGAGATATTCATGAACAAGCGTCAAGTGAGGAAGCTAAGAAAGATTGTTAGGCGAAAGAAATGGGTGATTGGAATTAAGCTCTTTATTTACACTTTGTCCAAGACAACAGTGAACTTTAGGATGGTAAGTAATGTTTTGCCTTTTCCCCCTGCCCACAACAAGTTACTCTATTAGACCTCAGTATCTGATATTTTTCTCTTTTTAGTGGTTTCCGAAGCTAACTACTAATGATTACCTTGCAAACTACATGACCAGACTGGAGGCAACTAAGGTTAAAGTATATAATTCATGCTACCATGGTAATGCTCTAGAAATCTTCCTGAAGGCGGTGAAGGATGGGCGGGCAATCATCACACGGGGTTGGACAAAAGTGGTTCATGCCTATGGCATGCAAGAAGGCACATTATGGGCATTCCGCTTCTTCAATACCATCGATAGTCAAAATGATTTACACTTGTCTCTTCACCTTTACCAGCTTTAAATATTGTGGTTCATCATAGTTAATTGCTACAATCCTGTAAGTACTGAACACATTGTACTGGCAATTTTATTTATGGATTCGTTGTTGAACCATTGTGTTGAGAATTTGAATTGCACGTTTCATATTTCAAAATTTCCAATTCGAAATATAAATTACAGGCAAAAAAAATATACAGGAGCTAATAAAATAATGTGCACACGGTTAGAGAGAAAAAGCGTGTGCGATGTAAAAAGAGAACAAACGGTCATGGAACTTTGCAAATGGTTCTGGCAGTAAAAGTGCATGTTATGGATAGCCCAATGCCACACAGTTTTCTTCATCAAATCGTGTGTGATGTAGTTGATAAAAGTAAACAGTTAACCAAGGCAGAGCGTGTGTGATAGTGTAGCGACCTGACCCAAATGGATTGAAGTCTCTGTGCTTAAGTGTCATCCCTGGATCGGTATGCTGACACACACAGTACTCGAGGAATTATAACAGAGTTCAACCACACACTTTATTACATGAGATCCTGAAAAGAGTATTTATTACAATAATATGGCCAAAGGCCATCTAAATTAAAATAACTGCGGAAGCATCAAAGGTAAATGAGTCCATCCAACTCAACGGCAAACTGAGTGCAGAACAACGACCTATCGCACCTTTAATCCTCGTCGGAAAAGTCTGCAACATGAGACGTTGTAGCCGTGTAGGTCAGCACATGGAATATGCTGGCAATTTTCACACCATAGAATAATAAAAAAAAAGACTATCTCTATATGCAAATTTAGCTGGTGGAGGCTCTAAGTTTAATTTTTGCATACTGCCAATTTTAGCCTACAACAAAGGAGTAAATTTTTATTTACTACTAAATTAAAATGCCATTATTGAGAAGGTTCCTCCAACTCAATCCCAAAATTCCCAAGTTATTAGTTACCCAATATTTTCATTAAAAAGAGTGATGAGATCAACCAATAATTCACTTCTAGATACTCAAGTTGTCCATAAGCGGGGACACGGCTAATCATGATTAGTTTGTACACTCTGCAGAGGTTTGCGCACTTTTCCCCGCAAGACTCGACCACCTCCATGGTCGGAAGATCGAGACATAGCCTTTCAGAAGCGTTTGCCCTTAACCCTGGGTAGACCGATACACCTACTTTCTCCTACATTAGCTAGTCTACCACGGAAAGAGGTCACACAACTTACTCAACTATGTCAGAGCCCATAATGGCTTGTGGCTGCACACTGAAGTTTCTAGGCATGAAATATCTTATGATCCCTTTGAGTCTGGGTGGCGGACCTAGGGTAATCAAACGGGTACTCCGGGATTCCCCTTGGGCAAGCACTGGTTACTTCATATGCCCCAAACAATCCACCCAGATGTGTATTAAAGTTGCCACCTTATGTTGTCCCAAAATTATTATCTCTCGCAACTTGCATGGATCACTCATACCAATCCCCGTCTACGAGCATGGCTAAGCAATATATGACATAACGAAAATTTCCGGGGTGATCAAAGGTCATAGGTTCCTACCACATGAACTACATAGCATATCCACATGTTCCCAATCCTATTCGTGCAATCTTTGACGGTTAAACTAATGCATAGTAAAAACTAGGTATTAAGAAAAATTATGATCAAAGTGTGAAGTTGCCTTGCTGACGTTCGTTGAACTGTAAAGAATCGTAGTAGCAAGCTTCGCACTCCGGATGATCTAGCCTAAGCAAGCAATAACATACATAAGTATACAAGCAAAGATCCAAAAAGAAAACAAATGAAAGACTTCGAAAAACTCTAAAACATCCAAATAAAGTTTCTATACAGAACGTAATTTTTATAGTAGGAAAAATATGTGTGTTTGGGTTTAACAGAAAGTACACGTTACGAGCTTCGATTTGCAAAAAGAATCGCCTAAAAGGGAGTTACGAAACTCGAGATACGGCCTAACGAAGTTTGAATTCAGATCTGTTTGAATTCAAATTTTAAAATTTTCAAAAATATTTTTCGTTTGGTTCTCTGGATAGAGAGGATTTTTATGAACTAGTAGGAAAAAGAATCACCTAATTTGGATCTATAGATTAAAAGATACGCTAAAAGAAAAATCTGACAGAAATCTGAAATAGGAATTTTTCTGGAAAAAAAACTAATTTCGGCCGGCGACATGTGGCGCTCCCTGGTTGGCTGTACGGGCGTTTGCTGCTAGTTTAGGAGAGGGTGTCCGATCCATAAGGGAAAAAAAACTCAAGCGAACATGGGTTCGTTCAACTTACAGAGAAGAACTGGAGGTTTGGGGGAGGCACTCGCGTGGTGATGGCGGTGGCTCCGGCGATCGTGGGCGGCGGAGGAGGTGTCTAAGATATGCATCGGTGAGTGGCTCGATCGGTGGTGGAGTCCGTGAAGGTCGGCGATGACGAACGGCGACAAAACCAAGCGATGAAGCTCGCGTACTCCGAGTGCTCCGGTGAAGACAACGTGGTCGAGGTGGCCTCTGTAGATGAAGAGGGAGCGCGAGACAAGGTCAAATGAAGTCTAGGGATCGAGGGGAGTCGGAACCGAAAAGGATAAGGCTCGGCACGGCTCACCGGCGTCGGAAACTTGCGATGAACTGCAGCTTCTGAGGCGAGATTGGAACGTCGAGTGCGTCGTCTAGAGGTGGTTTTGGCGAGGGATTTTTGACTGAATCGGTCGAGGAGAGTCGTGACTATATGTAGGACATCTTCCTTGGTCGTGAGGTTGGCTGGAGTTAGGATTTCCAAAAATTTGAAACGAAGAGGCGTCGGGAGTAATGTACGCGTACGTTTCTGTTGTGTGTCGGTGAGGAGGAAGAAGAAAAAGGTGGGGTCCAAGCGTCAGGGGAGAGAGAGAGTCAACGAGGAAGAGGAAGAGCGAGCGTGCGAGGGAAACCTGCCTGGGCGCTGGCCTCGTTTTCTTCTTTTTTTCTATTGAAGCACGTGGACGCTGCTGGTGGCTCTTGCTCGCTGGTGGCTGGCTGGGTGATCGGCCTACCTGGGTCATGGCCTTGCTGGCGGCTGGCTGGGCCGACTGGCTTGGCCTGGTGGCTCCATTTTTTTAAATAAATATGTTTTCTTTTTGACAGAAGCAATTTAGGGCATACAAATACAATAAAATAACTCCTAAAAATCCCAGAAAAATTCACATAGATATATGGTCTTGTATATGACCTTGTGAACATTTATCCGGCCTAAAATGCAAATATTTAAAAAAACAATTTTGCTAAACTAATAAAATAAATTGCAAATAAAACCCAACAAATATATTTTGATTCCAAATTCAATTTCCAATATTTCTTTTCTGTTTTTGAAGAAGTCCTTTTATCTTCTCTCTTTATTTATTTTTGAAATAATGGAAATGATTTTTTTTTGGTGAAACCAAATTTGATCCATACTCCCAACTTCGAAAAAAAATCAAAATTGGTTTTTAGGGAAACTTCCAACTCTCTCCTTTGGTCCTTGAGTTGCTCAAAGTTCCTTGGATCAAAAATCAAATAAAACAAATGGGGCAAAATGCATAAATCATGGATGCATATGAATGATCTATTATAAACATCCAAATTGAAAATTGGGATGTTACAGACCTACCTCCCTTAAGATGAATCTCGCCCTCGAGATTCGGGTTGGCTAGCAAAAAGGTGTGGGTGGTCTTGTCGGAGATCTTCTTCTCGTTCCCAGGTGGCTTCTTCTTCGGTATGATGACTCCATTGAACCTTGCAGAACTTCATGACCTTGCTGCGGGTAACCCTGCTTGCAGTCTCGAAAATCTTGATGGGCTTCTCCTCATAGGTCAGATCACTATCCAACTGTATGGCCTCCAGTGGCATTGTATCTCTTATAGGAATATCGGCCATCTCTGCATGGCACTTCTTCAACTGGGAAACGTGAAACACATCATGAACTCCTGACAAGGCTTCGGGTAATTCCGACTTGTAGGCAACTTCACCCATGCGTTCTAAAACTCTGTATGGCCCCACAAACCATGGTGCTAACTTTCCTTTGACTCCAAATCGTTTAACTCCTCGAAGTGGCGACACACGCAGATATGCTCTATCTCCGACTTCATAGGTTACCTCCTTGCGTTTAGTATTGGCATAACTCTTCTATCAGGATTGGGCTACCTTGAGTCTATCGCGGATTAGCTTGACTTTCTCCTCTGAATCTCTAATTAAATCTGGTCCAAATAATTTACGGTCTCCAACTTCATCCCACATCAATGGTGTCCTGCACCTCCTTCCGTACAAAGCTTCAAAAGGGGCCATCTTCAGACTGGCTTGATAGCTGTTGTTATATGAGAATTCTGCATATGGCAAATTATCATCCCAACTAGATCCATAATCTAGTGCACAAGCTCTCAACATGTCCTCCAGAATCTGGTTGACTCTCTCGGTCTGCCCATCTGTCTGCGGATGAAAGGTTGTACTGAACTCTAGCCTCGTACCCAAAGTTTCGTGTAATTGATGCCAAAACTTTGAGGTAAATTGTGTTCCTCTATCTGATACGATGGTCCTCGAAACTCCATGCGGACATACAATCCTGGTCATGTATATCTTGGCTAACTTAGCACTTGTATATGTGGTTTTCACGGGGATGAAGTGAGCTACCTTAGTCAAGCGATCAACCACTACCCAAATAGAATCATAGCCTGATCGGGTCCTGGATAATCCTATAATGAAGTCCGTGCCAAGCTTGTCCCACTTCCAATCTGGTATCGACAAAGGCTGAAGTAATCCTGCTGGTTTCTGGTGCTCTGCCTTAACCCTTTGACATACGTCACATACTGCGACATACTCGGCAATATCCTTCTTCATACCTATCCACCAGAAATTTTCCTTCAAGTCCAAATACATCTTGGTGTTGCCCGGGTGTATCGAATAAGGCGAATCATGAGCCTCCTGAAGAATCAATTTCCTGATCTCTGGGTCATTTGGCACGTAAATACGCTGCTCAAACCATAAGGTTCCATGTTCATCCTCATGAAATCCTTCTGCCTTTCCTTGGTTCATCCTTCCCTTTATCTCCACAATGCCTTTGTCTAACTTCTAGGCTTCTCGGATCTTTCCCAACAAAGTGGATTGAATTTCCATTGCGGCAACAAAACCTCGGGGTACTATCTCCAATCGAAGATCTCTGAGATCATCAATTAACTCCTGAGGTAATCCTCCTGCTGTGAGGGTATTGACATAACTCTTGCGGCTCAATGCATCTGCCACAATATTGGCCTTTCCTGGGTGATAGTGCAATTTCATGTCATAATCCTTTATGAGCTCCAACCATCTTCTCTACCTGAGTTTCAACTCCTTCTGCGTGAAGATGTATTTCAAACTCTTGTGATCCGTGTAAACATCACACCTATTTCCAATAAGAAAATGTCTCGAGGTCTTGAGTGCATGCACTACGGCTGCTAACTCCAAATCATGTGTGGCATAATTCCTCTCATGAGGTCGAAGCTGACGTGAGGCATATGAAATAACTCTTCCTTCTTGCATAAGAACACCTCCAAGTCCCTGACGAGAAGCGTGGCAATATACTTGGAAATCCGTGTGTATATTTGGAAGAATTAGCACTGCGGCTGTGATCAAACGTTTCTTCAGCTCCTGGAAACTGGCCTCACATTCGTCGGTCCAAACAAACTTAGTGTCTTTCTTCAATAACTCCATCATGGGCTTCACGATCTTGGAGAAATTCTCAATAAACCTCCGATAATATCCCGTGAGTCCAAGAAAACTGTGAATCTCTCCGACTAAGGTGGGTGCCTTGCATTCGGTGACAGCTTCAACCTTGGAGGGGTCTACTGCTATTCCTTCTCCTAATATAACATGTTCGAGAAATCCAACTTCCTTCAACCAGAATTCGCACTTGCTGAACTTTTTGTGTATAATTGATGTTCCCTGAGCTTCTCTAGAACCAAGCGCAAATGTTCCTTGTGTTCTTCTTCATTCTTCCAGTAAATCAATATGTCATCAATGAATACCACAACAAACTTATCCAAGAACTCCATGAATACCTTATTCATCATACTCATAAAATAGGCAGGGGCATTAGTCAAACCAAAAGACATGACCGTATACTCATAAAGCCCATATCTCGTGGTAAAAGCTGTCTTGGGTATATCCTGTTCTCGAATCTTCAGCTGGTGATATCCTGATCGAAGATCGATCTTTGAGAAAACTTTTGCTCCATGTAGCTGGTCAAACAAATCATTGATCATCGACAAAGGGTACTTGTTCTTAATCGTCACCTCATTCAACGCACAATAATCTACAACCATTCTCAAGGTTCCATCCTTCTTCTCAACTAGAAGCACTGGGGCTCCCCAAGGTGATGAACTCGATCGAATATAACCTTTCTCCAATAATTCCTTAATCTGCTTCTTAATTTCCTCCAGATCATTTGCGGGCATCCGGTACGGTCTCTTGGATATTAGTCCGGTGCCTAGTAACAATTCGATCAAAAACTCTATGTCCCGATCCGGTGGCATGCCGGGCAATTCCTTGGGGAATACATCGGGATAATCCTTCACAAGTGGTACTTCCTCCTGAACAACTCCCGAAAGATAATTCACTTGAGTCCTCCTTGGTGTATGCCTCGACACATACTTGATCCGCTTCCCCTCTGGGGTGGTGAGAAGAATCGACTAACTGGCACAATCAATATTCCCTTCATACTTGGATAGCCAGTCCATGCCTAGGATCACGTCCAATCCTTGGGATTCTAGGATAATGAGGTCGGTGGGGAAAACGTGCCTCCCTATGGTTAATGGTAACTGAAAACGTCCCCGACTAGCCATAGACTCTGCTCCTGGGGAACTTACTAATATTGGTGTTTTAAGGGCTACGGTCGGCAACTTAAACTTATGCACAAACCCCTTGATATGAATGAATGTGATGCGCCAGTGTCAAAAAGACAAGGGATGTAAATGAATTAATCAAGAACTTACCAACAACAGCGTCAGGCTGGTCATAAACTTCCTGCACATTGACATGGTTCACCTGACCTCTGGTGAAGGGATTGGGCTTCTTGCCTCCAGAGCTTCCATTACCATTCCCATTCTTGGCCTCAGGGCAACCGATGGTGTAGTGTCCAGTTTTCCCGCACTTGAAACAGGTAATGTGGCTCAGATCCTTCTTTGCCGGTGTAGCGGGGTTGGACTGATGCTGATTGTTGTTTCCTCCGTTCCCATTGCCATTCCTATGGCTATTATGGTTGTGTCCATTCCCTCCATGATGTGAATGCCCTCCATGGTTATGGTGAGTGTGTCCACTATACTTGCCAGATCCTGGTCCATTATTTCCCGAGTACGGGGTATAGCGGGGCTTCTACTGAACACCAAAGTTGCACTTTCCCTGTCCGTACTTTCTCTTGCGATTCTCCACCTGCTGCTGCTTGCCTTCTAGAATGAGAGCCTTGTCGACCAACTCTTGATAATTGTTAAAGGTAGGCACAGTCAATTGAAGTCCCAGATCATCATTTAGTCCCTCCAGAAATTTCTCCTGCTTAGCGGCATCATCAGCCACGTCTCCGGGAGCATACCTAGATAACTTGCTGAATTCCTCCACATAATCACCAACAGAACGATTTCCCTGGCGTAAGTTGCGAAACTCACGCTTCTTCAGACTCATAGCTCCGACTGAAACATGTGCGGTACGGAACGCCTGCTGGAACTGATCCCAAGTCACATTGGCTATGGGGAATGTGGTGGTGTAACTCTCCCACCACGAGGCTGCTGGTCCATCCAGTTAATGTGCGGCAAAGCGCACCTTCTCAGCGTCAGTGCATCCTGCGGTGGTCAGCTCTCTTCCGATCTTGCGAAGACAGTCATCTGCAATGATCGGCTCTGTGCTGCTAGAGAACACTGGTGGGTTTAACCTCAGGAAACGGGTAAGGTTGTCGACCGGGGGTGGTGGCGGTGGGTTGTTGTTGTTCTGGTTCTGATTCTGGATGAGTAGCTGCATGAGGGCATTCTGGTTCTGGATCAACTGGGTAAGTTCCGGTGGGAATTTCAGGTCACATCTTAGAGGCATCTGTTAGGTTTAGAGTGGATGAGAAATTAGAATAGAATAAGGGCCTAATGAGAGAAATCACTACCCATATGCTTATGATAGCAAGAAAATTTCAAATCAAGCAATTCACACAGATCACACCACACAAGCAAAAACCTACAGGTAAGGTCATATCCACAAGAGATATGATCTCTTCATACTACCGCAATCATTCATTGGACTCAACTTGGTAGTGGTTGTCTGAACTAAATCTTCTCAAATCAAAGTCAACTCTAGCTTCTTCTTCTTTGTTGTCAATGATGTCTCCATAGGTCATGGTCTCATCGGGCTGAGCAACTTGGTGATGGGGTTCAACAACTATTTTATTGAAGTGGAGAAGAGATAGAAATGAATAGAGATGAGTATAGACCAACGGATATTGAAGGAAGTCGTAAAATAGAGTTTTCTTCCTATGGCTTTCCATTTCCTAGTGGTCGCGTCCTACAGTCAGCGTGTGCTCTGATACCATCTTGTAGCAACCTGACCCAAATGGATCAAAGTCTCTGTGCTTAAGTGTCATCCCTGGATCGATATGCTGACACACGCAATACTCGAGGAATTATAACAGAGTTCAACCACACACTTTATTACATCGAGATCCTCACAAGAGTATTTATTACAATAATATGGCCAAAGGCCATCTAAAATAAAATAACTGTGGAAGCATCGAAGGTAAATGAATCCATCCAACTCCACGGCAAACTGAGTGAAAAACAACGACCTATCGCACCTTTAATCCTCGTCGAAAAAGTCTGCAATATGAAACGTTGCAGTCGTGTAGATCAGCACATGGAATATGCTGACAATTTTCACACCATAGAATAATAATAATAATAAAGACTATCTCTGTATGCAAATTTAGCTGGTGGAGGCTCTAAGTTTAATTTTTACATAAAGCCAATTTTACCCTACAAAAAGGAGTAAATTTTTATTTACTACTAAATTAAAATGCCATTATTGAGAAGGTTCCTCCAACTCAATCCCAAAATTCCCAAGTTATTAGTAACCCAATATTTTGATTAAAAAGAGTGATGAGATCAACCAATAATTCACTTCTAAATACTCAAGTTGTCCGTAACCGGGAACACGGCTAATCATGATTAGTTTTTACACTCTGTAGAGGTTTGCGCACTTTTTCCCACAAGACTCGACCACCTCCATGGTCGGAAGATCGAGACATAGCCTTTCAGAAGCGTTTGCCCTTAACCCTGGGTAGACCGGTATACCTACTTTTCTCCTACATCAGCTAGTCTACCACGGAAAGAGGTCACACAACTTACTCAACTATGCCAGAGCCCATAATGACTTGTGGCTGCACAATGAAGTTTCTAGGCATGAAATATCTTATGATCCCTTTGAGCCTGGGTGGCGGACCTAGGGTAATCACACGGGTACTCCGGGATTCCCCTTGGGCAAGCATTGGTTACTCCACATGCCCCAAACAATCCACCCAGATGTGTATTAAAGTTGCCACCTTATGTTGTCCCAAAATTATTATCTCTCGCAACTTGCATGGATCACTCATACCAATCCCCGTCTACGAGCATGGCTAAGCAATATATGACATAACGAAAATTTCCGGGGTGATCAAAGGTCATAGGTTCCTACCACATGAACTACATAGCATATCCACATGTTCCCAATCCTATTCGTGCAATCTTTGACGGTTAAACTAATGCATAGTAAAAACTAGGTATTAAGAAAAATTATGATCAAAGTGTGAACTTGCCTTGCTGACGTTCGTTGAACTGTAAAGAATCGTAGTAGCAAGCTTCGCACTCCGGATGATCTAGCCTAAGCAAGCAATAACATACATAAGTATACAAGCAAAGATCCAAAAAGAAACAAATGAAAGACTTTGAAAAACTCTAAAACATCCAAATAAAGTTTCTGTACAGAACGTAATTTTTATAGTAGCAAAAATATGTGTGTTTGGGTTTAACAGAAAGTACACGTTACGAGCTTCGATTTGCAAAAAGAATCACCTAAAACGGAGTTACGAAACTCGAGATACGGCCTAACAAAGTTTGAATTCAGATCTGTTTGAATTCAAATTTTAAAATTTTCAAAAATATTTTTCGTTTTGTTCTCTGGATAGAGAGAATTTTTATGAACTACTCCCTCCTTCCCATTTTCTAAGGCGCCTAAACTTTTGCACGAAAGTTAGCGTACAACTAAATGTTCTCCTCTAACAGAAGTGATTGGCGATCCAGGAAAATAGCAAACGGGCGTGAGAGAATATGACCGGTCTAGTACTAGCGATAGTTAGCAGAAACTACCTGTACGTGAGAAAAACAAGGGTTGGGAGGCTTATGCGCCTAATATTGTGGGATTTTACAAAAAAGGTTAAGCGCCTAAGATTTTGGGAAGGAGGGAGTAGTAGGAAAAAGAATCACCTAATTTGGATCTATAGATTAAAAGATACGCTAAAAGAAAAATCTGACAGAAATCTGAAATAGGAATTTTTCTGAAAAAAAAACTAATTTCGTCCGGCGACATGTGGCGCTCCCTGGTTGGTTGTACGGGCGTTTGCTGCTAGTTTAGGAGAGGGTGGCCGGTCCATAAGGGATAAAAAACTGAAGCGAACATGGGTTCGTTCAACTTACACAGAAGAACTGGAGGTTTGGGGGAGGCTCTTGCCTGGTGATGGCGGTGGCTCCGGCAATCGTGGACGGCGGCGGAGGTGTCTACAATATGCAGCGGTGGGTGGCTCGTCCGGTGGTGGAGTCCGTGAAGGTCGGCGATGACGAACGGCAACAAAACCAAGCGATGAAGCTCGCGTACTCCGAGTGCTCCGATGAAGACAACGTGGTCGAGGTGGCCTCTGTTGATGAAGAGGGAGCACGAGACCATGTCAAATGAAGTCTAGGGATCGAGAGGAGTCGGAACCGAAAAGAATAAGGCTCGGGGCGGCTCACCGGCGTCGGAAACTTGCGATGAATTGCAGCTTCTGAGGCGAGATTGGAACGTCGAGTGCGTCGTCTAGAGGTGGTTTTGGCGAGGGATTTTTGACTGAATCAGTCGAGGAGAGTCATGACTATTTATAGGACATCTTCCTTGGTCGTGAGGTTGTCTGGAGTTAGGATTTCCAAGAATTTAAAACGAAGAGACGTCGGGAGTAATGTACATGTACGTTTCAGTTGTCTGTTGGTGAGGAGGAAGAAGAAAAAGGTGGGGTCCAAGCGTCAGGGGAGAGAGAGAGAGTCAACGAGGAAGAGGAAGAGCGAGCGTGCGAGGGAAACCTGCCTGGGGCGCTGGCCTCGTTCTTCTTTTTTTCTATTGATATTGAAGCACGTGGACGCTGCTGGTGGCTCTGGAATTTCCTATTCGCCGCACGTTGCGGCAAATTGTCTAGGTTTCGCACAGGGAGATGAAGGGAACGTTCCAGCTGGGCCAGCCCATTTAACCGTTTCAACGCGCCCGGTTTTGGGAACCTTCTAGAGGTGCCCAGCCGGTTTTTTCTGGTTTTGGGAAACTTCTAGAAGGTTCCTAATCCGGGTTTTTTTTCTTCTTCTGGTTTTTTCGCTTTTCCTGTTTTTTTTCTTTTCTCTCCTTTTTCACTTTTTTGTTTATTTTTCTTTTGTTTCTATTTCGTTTTTTCACTTTCCTTTTTTATTTTATCATTTTCAATTCTATTGTTTTCTTCAACTTATTATTATTTTAAAAAAATCGTTGTGTTTTACTGTTTGTTCATAAATCCCACAAATGTTCAGAATTTGAATCCCATAAAATGTTCCTGTTTTTTCAAATTTTGTTCACATATTAAAAAAATCGTTTGAGCATTTCAAAAAATGTTCAGGTTTCAAAATTGTTCAATGGGTTTTCAATTTTTCAAGGAATGATCACCTTTTTCAAAAAAAATTGCTTTTAATAAAAAACGAAAATTGAAAATATGTTCACATTGTTAAATAAATGTTCACATGTTCAAAAAAGTGTTCACAATTGGAAAATATGTTTTGAATTCGGAAAATGTAAAAAAATAAAAATGTTCGTTTTCTAAAGAATATAGAATTTCAAAATTTGTTTGCATTGTGCAAAAAATGTTCGCGATGGTCACTTTTTTGTGAAATTTGTTCACAAATTCAAAATATGTTCAGGAGGTTTCTAAAAATATTGGTTGTTTTAAAGTTTTTGAATCCCAAGAAATGTTCCTGTTTTTCAAATTCTGTTACGGGTGAAAATCTTTTGAGAATTTCAAAAAATGTTCACGTTTCAAAATTGCTCAAGGGTTTCTAAATTTTCAAGAAATGACATTTTTTTTAAATTTGTTCGCTTTTACAAAAAGGAAAATTGAAATTTTGTTCACATTGTTAAAAAAATGTTCGCATGTTCAAAAAAGTGTTCACAATTGGAAAATATGTTCGGGATTTGAATAATGTGAACAATTTCGAAAATGTTCTTTTTCTAAAAATATTGAATTTCAAAATTTGTTCACGATGTTCAAAAAATGTTGGAACTTTGAAACATTTGTTCACGATTTTATTCGAACATAACTTTGAAACATTTTGCCAGAATTCAACACCTTTTAGAAATTCCAAGATATGTTCGAATAAAATCAAAGGTGTTGAATTCTGGCAAAATGACTAGTTTTTAGATATTAGCGCTACAAATTAGTCAGTTAGGATTATTAGCTCAGATGGCTATTGGGAGCAGTTCATTACCGCGAGGTATAGAGTTCGAATCCCTCTGTGTCTTGTTATTTTTGCTGGCTGGGCGATCGGCCTACCTGGGCCATGGCTTTGCTGGCGGCTGGCTGGGCCGACTGGCTTGGCCTGGTGGCTCCATTTTTTTTAATAAATACGTTTTCTTTTTGACAGAAGCAATTTAGGGCATACAAATACAATAAAATAACTCCTAAAAATCCTGAAAAAATCACATAGATATATGGTCTTGTATATGACCTTATGAACATTTATCCGGCATAAAATGCAAATTAAAAATAAACATTTTTGCTAAACTAATAAAATAAATTGCAAATAAAACCCAACAAATATATTTTGATTCCAAATTCAATTTCCAATATTTGTTTTCTGTTTTTGAAGAAGTCCTTTTATCTTCTCTCTTTATTTTTTTTTGAAATAATGGAAATGATTTTTTTTTGGTGAAACCAAATTTGATCCAAACTCCCAACTTCGAAAAAAATTCAAAATTGGTTTTTAGGGAAACTTCCAACTCTCTCTTTTGGTCCTTGAGTTGCTCAAAGTTCCTTGGATCAAAAATCAAATAAAACAAATGGGGCAAAATGCATAAATCATGGATGCATATGAATGATCTATTATAAACATCCAAATTGAAAATTGGGATGTTACAGATAGTTACACCTTTCACACACGAGCCTATACATAAAACTGTGTGGGATGTACATACGAACAGAAACGTTTTCCCTGAATTGACTGTGTGGGATGTACATAAGAAAGGAAATATATTATTTGGATTGATTGTGTGTGATATACTAACGGAAACGTTTTCCCTGGATTGACCGTGTGGGATGTACATAAGAATGGAAACGTATTCCTTGGATTGACTGGGTGTGATATACATAAGAACGAAAATGTTTTTTTGGGATTCACCATGTGGGATGTACATACGAACGGAAAGGATTGGGTTTCGATGCCTCGCCCGATCGCACATGAGCTCATTTTGCCCCAGCCTGTGTGCCAGGAGGGCCTATCCCCGACGGTTTCTGAGTCGTGTGGGAAGGACCCCCCTATTTCCCACACTCACTTGGCGACGTTTCCAAATGCCATCTCAGAAAGGGGCTAAAAACCGTCTGTATAGCACCGACGCGTACCAGTGCTGATTTGGATCCGTATGTTTCATGCTATGGTTAGATTTATCTTAATTCTTCTTTCGTAGTTGCAGATGCTTGCGAGAGTGGTTAATCATAAGTGGGAGGCTTGTCCAAGTAAGTACAACACCCAAGCACTGGTCCACCCACATATCAAATTATCAAAGTAACGAACGTGAATCATATGAGCATGATGGAAACTAACTTGACAATAATTCCCATGTGTCCTCGGGAGCGCTTTGCTTTATATAAGAGTTCGTCCAGGCTTGTCCTACAAAAAGGATTGGACCACCTTGCTGCACCTTAGTTACACTTGTTACTTGTTACCCGTTACGAATTATCTTATCACAAAACTATCTGTTACCGATAATTTCAGTGCTTGCAGAGAATACCTTGCTGACAAACACTTGTCATTTCCTTCTGCTCCTCATTGGGTTTGACACTCTTACTTATTGAAAGGACTATGATAGATCCGCTATACTTGTGGGTCATATCATGGTGAACGTGAAGTGTTATTTTGAGCACCAGTGACATATGGGTTTATTATGGTATCACAGATCAAATCCTTGGGGATTCATGAGGTGTAGTAGTTAAATGCCCAAAGCTCTTTTCTGATTATTATTATCTTAATTATCAAGGCAACCCCATGCGATTGATAGGGCCTACAATAGGACAACCAATTCTTGATGCAGGACTCGTGCCGGTCAAGATGTTACTTGGACACATCCCCCACTTCGGTTCGTAACAAGCACATCTCGATGGGTGACTTCCAATGCACAAACTAAGATCATATTTGTAAATTGATCTGGTCTTATTATAATAGTCAAAGTTTGTGATAAAATGGTTTTCCTCGGGGGGGAAATTCAATTAGCCTCTAACAATGCTATAATTTATTTTGCCGGGTGATACGTTGTTTATGCATATTTCTTGGCTAATTAGTCTGAGCAAATGATTTTGATCATCTTTGCAGCTTTTAAGCTATGGTAGATGAATTGTTTATGCATATTTCTCGGTTGAGTAGCCATTCTCAGAAAATTCTGTTGTAGGCTTGCATGTCAAGCAGGTGACACTCGCTCTGACTGAGCTCCCATAAGAATTCTAACACCCAAGCCAAATTCCTCCGACACTTGCTTATCACCAAGACATTTCCTAGAAAGGATAACTATTGTGAAACGTAGTAGAAAATAAAAAAATCGACCTACGAACACTCAGGAACAATATGAAGATGCATAACGGGTTTGGATCAACGATAGTTACCGACTCCGGGAGTGCAACAGAGGTAGACGAGTCGGTGTATATTGTACTTGGAGTCTCTTGAACGTCCATGATGATCACGCGAACCACCCTCAAACGATCCCTCGAATGCAAGACTGAAAACATGACCTCTCTACTTGGTTGCAAGCGTACGGTCTTCACGAACCGGCAGCGCTTCTCCGTCTAGAGCTAATCGTCGCCGGAGAATTAGAGGGAGGAGATTAGAACCACATGGGGCTTCTAATATGAGAATTAGAGGTGGCTAGGGCTGTTCTAATTAGTCAACTAGGACCGATAAGAACCGGAACTAGATCAACTAGAGGAGGCTCCAAAACTTGTATCACCAATAGAGCAAAATCCCCTAGTATATATAGGTTGGAGGGGAGGGAGATGGCAGCCACCATGGAGGGAAAGTCCCCCTTGAGGCGCCGGCCATAGGGTCCCAAGTCCAATTCGGCCCCCTCTACAAGGAAAGGGGGGGCGCTTTCCTAATTGGGCCCTTGTGGCCCAAGTTGCCTTCCACCTCTTGGCCTTCCCATTGATATTTAAATTAATTATAAAATGTTCTAAATATTTCCAGACTGTTATATATATAATTTGACATCTCCGGAAACATTTTTTTACCCGAAACCCTTCCGGTAATACCCGATATTACCAGATATTCACCGAAACCCTTCCGGTGACCCTGACACGCTTTCGGAACCTCTCGAAACTATTCCGGATATTAATGAAATAATTTCACAAATATATTCTCATTACTCCCGTACCACTAACACTCAACATATCGTTATTACCATAATCTTGTGACCTGTAGGTTCGGTAAATCATGTATATGAACGAAACCCCATCGTTCAATGACCGATAGCGGAACCATGGACATTCATATCAGTCCCTATGATTACACGAATTATATTCGAGTGAACCTTTGGTCAGCATGTGATGTTCCCTTTGCTTCACGATACTTTACAAAATGCTGTGTGCATGGGTATCCTCCTGAGTCGTCACCATGCTCACTATACTGATAGTGATTACCTTACTCGTTTTGTTCTTCTTTCTCGTTGACACGTTCCAGCATCCCCGTGACGGCCATACAATGATAGATGCCGTCACACCAAGAGGGCCCTAATAATATATCTCCATTGTCGGAGGACAAAATCCCACTATCGAGCTATCCGATCACTTGTCAAACTTTTCGGTGAATCTGAAAGTTGTCATTATGATCACCTTGTTAGAGATGACGTTTGAGCAACCACAAAGTCCATGTTCTGGTTGGAAGTGACTGAGACACTCTCATGGTATGAGGAAGTAAAACACATGCTAACACTGCATGTTATAACAGATGATTTTAGACGATATAACCAAAAATTATAACAAACAAGTATTGGGCCGATTCAATATGGTCATTCTTCTAACGTCATACCCTCAATGATGTTTTAGGACTGTTGTTACACTTAACGATGTCCTAAGATGAGGAAAACGTGATCACCAACAACACTTGAGCCAGTCTTAGAGGCGAGACCGGGAACCTATTGTTAATTGTTTATCATTTCACACGTGCATATGAGTTTTCCATTGAATCGCTTATTCCAGGATCATAGCAGTTATAGCATGAAATATAAACTCTTAACTATGTGCATTGAAATATAATAATACAAATTTTATTTCCTCTAGGGCATATTTCTAACAACAACAATTTTCAATCATGTTATCAGGCAGGTGAACACGTAGGGGTTAAACTGTTTCACTTCTTGAAGAACGAAATAGGCCTTTCTCTAATATATAAATGATGTGTTGTATGAAAGGATATTGAACCATTCAAATGATGTTCTTTTCTTCTCTCTAACAAGGATCTCCATTCATTAGAACATTTATTTAGAACCACGCCTCCATTCTAGATAGCACTCCCTATGTAAAGAAATGTAAGATGTTTGTGCAGTTTAAGTTGAACTGCAAAAATGTCTTATATTAGTGTACAGAGGTAGTACTAGCACAACCATATTTCCATGTTTTTTGGTTTTGAATATTCCTTGTTTGATTTCTTCCAGTTATATCAGATGGACCAAGGAACGGAAATTCACACTGAACTACGCAAACACTAATCCTCCAGAAGGTTGCCACTATATAGTTATGGACTAGAGTAGCAAAAGTAGCTTCTGGACACGACAAGGCAAAAACAACACACGAATCATAAACGAGCTGCTCATTTGGCACAACATTTCTAACTTTGCATCTCAGTTATCATATGATACTATAGACGGTGATGATACTATAATTTTCGTGGAACATGATTTGGTAAAGGCCAAAAATATGAAAGCTTGTGTTATGCCTATTCAAATAATTTTTGGGATTGAAGATTAATTTTAACAAAAGCAAATTGTTCTATCTCGGGAGAGCAAAAAATGAACAAGTTGCTTACAAACAATTTTCAGACATGAACTGGGTACCCTACTGTTTAGTTATCTGGGCATACAATTAATCATCGCAAGCTATCTAACAAGGAGATAAAGTGTATTGACGACTGATTTGAAAAAAAAATAAGCTGTTGGAAGGGTAAGCTTATGTCATACGGAGGCGGCTAGTACTAATAAACTCAGTGCTCATGAGTATGCCGATGTTCCTCCTGTCTTTCTTTGAAGTACCTGTAGGGCTATGGAAAAGGTTAGACTTCTATCGATCATGATTTTTTTGGCAGAGTGATGAAGTAAAGAGGAAATACGGGCTTACTAAGTGGGATGTCATTTGTAGGCCGAACGACCAGGGTGGTCTCGAGGTTGAGAATTTTGAAGTAAAGAATAGACGTCTGCTCAAAAAATTATTGTACAGACTTTCTGTTGAGACCGAATGCGCGTGGGTACAAATTTTACATAATAGGTACCTGCAATCTAAGACCTTGGCCCAGGGTACCATTAGACCCAAGATTCACCTTTCTGGAAGGGGTTAATGACAATGAAAGCAGTTTTGTTCAATAGGACTAAATTCATCATTGGAAACGATAACTCGACTAGATTCTGGGAGGATAGATGAAGACACCTTTAGCCACACAATTTCCGTCTCTCTATATTATTGTACAACATAAGGAGCCTTATGTTGTGACAGTATGATAGTCTAATCCACTAAATATTCAATTCCGGAGATCTTTTAGTCGGAGATCGATGGGAAGCATGGCTGCATCTGGTGGGAAGGCTGATGGACGTTCACCTCTCGGATGAGCCTGATAGTATTCACTGGAGATTAACTACGAATGGTATCTTTGCACAGAAATCTATGTATCTAGACCTAATTGACTCTGGTCCGATTACAAAATCGATACATATTTGGAAGATCAAAGTGCCGCTAAGAATCAAGTCTTCATGTGGTTTATTCACAAGGAGGCGATTCTGACTAAGGATAATTTGGCAAAGCGTAATTGGAAGGGTAGTCAAAGATGTTGCTTTTTTTATGAAGATGAAACTATTAAACACCTCTTTCTCATTTGTCCTCTGGTCAAACTATTATAGCGCTCAATTAATATAGCCTTTAATATCAGCCCTCCAAATAGTATTCACATGTTATTTGGGCCGTGGCTAAATGGAGTAGAGCAAAATACTACGAGACATATTCAAATAGGAGTATGCACATTACTTTGGGCTGTATGGAACTACAGAAATGATATGGTTTTTAAGAGACAAACGCGTATAAATTTTTTGTAGGTCATCTACAGGGCCACTGCTTGGATCCATACATGGTTGTTACTCCTACAGAAGTCAGGTAGCCTTTGGTTACTGGGTCTATCCGATGGGAGACGGTAGCTCAGGATATCTACAGCCGGTTTGGATGGCAGTACAATAATAGGCTAGGTGTTTAGTCATCTCATCCTATTTTCATAGGTTGTGGCATTTTTTCCTTTTGATTACTTTTTAAGCTCTGATAGAGCTTGTATTGGACCATAGACCTTTTGGATACTTTGCTTAATAAAGGGGCTGGATGCATCACTCTGATGCAAAGACTGGGGGTAATCCTCCTTTCCTAAAAAGAAGTTATCTGATAACATCCTCCACCTCACCTCACTTATCACTATCAGTCCTTAGTAGCAACTAAGCCCAATACTGCTACGAAGAAGATTATGCAATCTCAGGCTCCGAGCTCTGCTTGATAAAGATGCCAAATACCATCAACCATACTCCAAAACACCATGCTAGAACTATGCTTGAACACCTGAACTATACACATGGAGATGTATCTCACTATGTTATCTCATAAATCCTCTTTTTAGCTCAGCAACAACCTCTAGGAATTTCAGAAGCATCAATGCATAACCATCAGTGAACATAGCCCTCTTGAAATTTTCGTCCACTACAAAGAAGTCAATGCGCTTTTTCTTCAACTCCCAACAGTTGTAGGTTTCGGCAAAAGCTAAGATAGTTGCAGTTGTATCTACAGACACTTTCTCCCACAACTTCTGGGCGCAAATAATCTTTAGTCGGTTCGGTGCATACCGATCAGCTGCAGCAAGCAGGTCCTGGAACTTCTCAGTAGAAGAGTCCTCATGCTCATATTCCATGGGCAATTCATCTGCATATATGAACCGGAGCATAAGTTTGAATTTTGTAGGTGTGATGTCATGCATCATGATGGACGAAATTGTAGCCTCCGACATTGAACCAAAGAGCTCTGCTCTGAAGACCGGTGAGCGGGCAGCAAGCACCGCTCGGTGAGCATGGAATGTCTCACTGTCAACGATGAATGACGAGTGCATATCTGGTGATACGGGGTATGGTATGATCCCATAATCCAGCACCAAGCGGCTCGTTAGATCTAGACATGAGGCACAAGATTGAGAGGGCTCAGATCTCATGGGAAATTTGCATATTGCTCCGTTCTCTTTGCCTCTCTTATTCGATGCGACTTTTTCCCCACCGCCGCCGCTAGGTCATGTCCCCCCAACACATGATGGCGTACAAGGAGAATATGAGCTTGCTAAGTGATCTGTACCAAAGTTGTTTGGTGTAATTATGTAAATTAGTGAACTAAAGAGTACGCTTCTAAATATATATAGGGATGTGCTAACTTCCGACTAGTCAGAATTATATATAGGGATGTGCTAACTTCCGACTAGTCAGAATTTAGTAATAGATTCGAAAGCCTCTCGGTGCAAACACATCTTGGTGCAATCTCGCATGCACATCTCTTTAGTCCTCTGATATCATGCAAAGCTATCCTCTTTATACCCACGATGTAGTTTTATTTCTCGTTTCTAGATGGAAGCAAACGTTCGGTGTACGTAGAGTCGTATTAGTGGCAGATAGGACTTGAGAGAGTATTGATCTTACCTTTAGCTCCTTGTGGGTTCAATACTCCATACTTATCACTTCCACCTTTGGAAATTGCTATGATGATTCCTTGCACTTGGGGATTATCAAGCTCTTTTCTGGCGCCGTTTCCGGGGAGCAATAGCGTGGGGTTGGTATTCTCGTGTATGCTTGTTTGCTTTCTTCAATAAGTAGATTTTGTTTTCCCTTTTGTTTTTTTTATTTAGTTGTGGGTGAAACAAACAATTTTTTTAAAAGAATGAAAATACAGAAAATACTTGCCTCTTATGCCTAAAAACTTTTTCAAAAAGAGTAGTGATTGGAAGGTTATGCATTGGAGAAGTGAGGGTCGACCTTGAACACTTGTGTTCATGCTCATGGAAACAATGTAGAATTTTTCATGGAAGTTTATCAAAAATAATTATCCCCTTCTATATATCCATTGTATTATAAAAATAATGTGCCAAGTTTTGGTTTCAGGATGATTAGATTGCTTGTTTTCTATGTGCGGTACAAAAACAGAAACTTTGGCTGTAATACATGAATTTACATATTTTACTGGAACATCAAAAGTTTCTCAAATTTTTACATGGTACTTCTATGAATTTTTTTTATTTTGTCCTAAGTTTTTAGAATTTTTGGAGTTACATAAGTATATGAAGTTTCCAGATTGCTATAGACTGTCCTGTTTTTGACAGATTCTGTTTTCTATGTGTTGTTTGCTTATTTTGATGAATCTATGGGTTGTATGAGGGGGGGGGGTATGAACCATGCTGAAGTTTGAATATAGTAGATATAATTCTAATATGAAATTGGAATGAGTTTACAACAGTACCTAAAGGTAGTGATTTGCTTTATTATACTAACGGATCTCACAAGGTTTTTTGTTAATTTTTATGTGGATAAAGTGTTCAAAGATCGAGGAGTTATCGATATGAGAAGAATAAGGAGAGGCAAGAGTTCAAGCTTGGGGATGCCCAAGGCACCCCAAGTAAATATTTCAAGGATACTCAAGCATCTAAGCTTGGGGATGCCCCGGTTGGCATCCCATCTTTCTTCTTCAACAATTATCAATATACCTTGGTTTTTGTTTTGTTCACATGATATGCGTCTTTTGTGTTTATTTTTCTTTTGTTTTCCTTTATGCACCATGCTAGTATGAGATAGTCCTTCATTGATTTATAGAATGCTTCATGTGCTTCACTTAAATATTTTGAGTATGGCTTTATAGAATGCTCTTCGTGCTTCACTCAAATCTTTTGAGTATGGCTTTATAGAATGCTTCATGTGCTTCACTTATATATTTTGAGCTTGGATGTTGTTAAATATATATTAATTGTAGAATGCTCCATGAAATTCACTTATATCTTTTAAGTATGAATAAGACTATCATCAAAATTGGGCTTGGAAGAGTATAATTAAAATATCATGCCTAGCTAAAAAGGCATTAAAGTAAAGCGCTTGTAGGGAGACAACCCAATATTTATCCTTAATGTTTTTGTGTATCCACATTATTAAGTACTGTGGTAATCATGTTTTATAGCTTTTGTTTCAATAAGGTGTCAAGTAGGACCTTTGGGATGATCTATGGTGACAGTTGATTTGATCTTGCAGGAAAACAAAAACTGTTACGCTCATTGCCGGAATTTAAAAAAATCACAGAAGTGTGGTTTTGATCTGAATTTTTTACAAAAGATTGATATAAAAATTGCCTAGGTTGTCCTAATCATTCAAAAAATTTGGAGTAGCATAAGTATGGCTGTTGTTCAGATCATTACAGATTATTTTGTTTTTGACAGATTCTGTTTTCAATGCATAGTTTGCTTGTTTTCTAGTTTCTATGGCTTATATTGCTCAGTATAAATTGTCGAAATGATATGGTACAGTAGGCATTGTGTGAGAAAAATTATGAATCTTATCTTGACAGTACCAAAGTGAATGATTTGCTCTTTATCATTGTGGGAGTCCCCTGACTAGGGGGTGTCCGGATAGCCGAACTATCATCTTTGGCCGGACTCCAAGACTATGAAGATACAAGATTGAAGACTTCTTCCTGTGTCCGGATGGGACTTTCCTTGGCGTGGAAGGCAAGCTTGGCGATACGGATATGTAGATCTCCTACCATTGTAACCGACTCTGTGTAACCCTAGCCCTCTCCGGTGTCTATATAAACCGGAGGGTTTTAGTCCGTAGGACGAACAACAATCATACCGTAGGCTAGCTTCTAGGGTTTAGCCTCCTTGATCTCGTGGTAGATCTACTCTTGTACTACCCATATCATCAATATTAATCAAGCAGGAGTAGGGTTTTACCTCCACCGAGAGGGCCCGAACCTGGGTAAAAACATCATGCCCCTTGTCTCCTGTTACCATCCGCCTAGACGCACAGTTCGGGACCCCTACCCGAGATCCGCCGGTTTTGACACCGACATTGGTGCTTTCATTGAGAGTTCCTCTGTGTCATCACCTATAGGCCCGATGGCTCCTTCGATCGTCAACAACAACGCAGTCCGGGGCGAGACTTTTCTCCCCGGACAGATCTTCGTATTCGGCGGCTTCGCACTGCGGGCCAATTCACTTGGCCATCTGGAGCAGATCGAAAGCTATGCCCCTGGCCATCAGGTCAGATTCAGAAGTTTGAACTATATGGCCGACATCCGCGGAGACTTGATCTTTGACGGATTCGAGCCACAGCCGAGCGCGCCGCACTGTAACGATGGGCATGATTTAGCTCTGCCGCCGGACAATGCCCTGGAGGCCGCACAAGAGTCCGCTCCGACCTTTAGCTCGGAGCCGACTGCGCCGATCGAGGATGGGTGGCTGGACGCCACCTCGGAGGCTGCTACCTCTACGGCGATAGAGCCGAATACCGATCATGTCCCTTGTGAAGCTCGTGACTCCAAGGTGCCGGACTCCTCTTCGGACCCCGAACCTTCCGCGCCCCTACCAATCGAACCTGATTGGGCGTCGATCATGGAGTTCACCGCCGCAGACATCTTTCAGCACTCGCCTTTTGGCGACATCCTGAATTCGCTAAAGTGTCTCTCTTTATCAGGAGAGCCCTGGCCGGATTATGGTCAGAACGGTTGGGATGCGGACGACGAAGAAATTCAAAGCCCACCCACCACCCACTTTATAGCCACTGTCGATAACTCAACCGATATGCTAGACTTCGACTCCGAAGACATCGATGGTATGGACGATGATGCCGGAGACGACCAAGAACCAGCGCCCACAGGGCACTGGAAGGCCACCTCAACTCACGATGTATATATGGTGGATACACCTAAAGGAAGCGATAACGAGGAACAACGGGACGCTGCAAAGGATAATTCCCTCGAAAAACAGCCGAAACAGCGACGCAAGCGCCGCCCAAAGTCCCGCCTCAACAACGACAGCACCCATACAGACCCAGCCATAGAGCAGGGCGAACCGGCGGACGACGAACATGCCCCTGAACAACCATCCAAACAGGATGAGTTGGATAAGCAATCCGTCCCCGACGAAAACAACAGTCCGGACGATCTCACGCCAGACACATCGTTGGAGCAGAAGAACCTCCACAAAAGGCTCGTCGCCACTGCACGAAGTCTGAAGAAGCATAAGCGGAAGCTCAGAACAGCGGAAGACATACTCAAAATGAGATGGAGCAAAGTACTCAAGACCGCAGACAAATACGGCGATAGTCGCCAAGCAAAAAGCTACCCGAAGCGCAAACTACTGCCCGAATTTGACGAGGAGGCCATAGAGCCCCCACAATCAAAAAACAAAGAGGCCGCCCGGTCGGATAGACGACCACATGACAAACAAAGAGCAGCAAGCGGCGCTGCACACAAGCCGGCACGTGATCCATATAAGGATCCTCGCAAAGAGGATGGCCCGGTCAGGTCCATCTATGGGCCAAGAAAGCAAGCTCCAGAAACCAACACAACACGTCTAGTATTCGAAAATCACGGCACACCCAAATACAGGGGCGCCGCACACCCCCTACATTTCACCGATGAGGTGCTGGATCATGAATTTCCAGCGGGATTCAAGCCCGTAAACATAGAGGCATACGACGGAACAACAGACCCCGGAGTCTGGATTGAGGATTACATCCTGCACATACATATGGCTAGAGGAAATGACCTCCATGCCATAAAATACTTACCCCTCAAGCTCAAAGGGCCATCCCGGCATTGGCTCAAAAGCCTCCCAGAAAATACCATTGGAAGTTGGGAAGAGCTCGAGGATGCATTTCGGGCAAATTTTCAGGGGACTTATGTCCGCCCTCCGGATGCAGACGATTTAAGTCACATAACTCAACAGCCCAGAGAGTCAGCCCGCAAATTCTGGAATAGGTTCCTCACCAAAAAGAACCAAATAGTCGACTGTCCGGACGCCGAAGCCTTAGCAGCCTTCAAACATAACGTCCGAGATGAATGGCTCGCCAGACACCTCGGCCAGGAAAAGCCAAGAACAATGGCCGCACTAACAAGCCTCATGACCCGCTTTTGCGCGGGAGAGGATAGCTGGCTGGCAAGATGCAGCACCAGCGACCCAAGTACATCCGAGGTCAGGGATGGAAATGGGAAACCACGACGCAGAAAGGACCAGCGCCGGACTAAGGGAAATGGCCCAAAGAGCACGGCAGTCAACGCTGGGTTCAAAAGCTCTCGGCAGAACAATAAAACACTGCCTCTAAAGGACAACAGCGACGAGCTATCCAACCTAAACAAAATCTTGGACAAGATATGCCAAATCCAAAGCACCTCCGGGAAGCCTGCAAACCATACCCACAGAGATTGTTGGGTCTTCAAACAGTCTGGCCGACTTAATGCCGAACACAAGGGGCTCGAAACACCAAGTGAGGACGATGACGAGCTCCACAACCAGAGCACCCACAAACAAAGGAATTTCCCACAAGAGGTCAAAACAGTAAACTAACTTCATGTGACAACAGGCAAAAAATAGAGAGGCGCCCATTAAAATACGCACCGCACGGTCCACCCCGGCGGAGTCCCGACACTGGATGTCGAAACCAATCACTTTCGACCATCATGATTACTCCGGAAGTATCCGGAACGCGGGATGGACTGCCCTGATATTAGATCCTATAATCAACGGACTACAATTTACACAAGTCCTAATGGATGGCGGTAGTGACCTAAACCTACTATATCAGGATACAATCCGCAAAATGGGGATAGACCCAACCAAAATACGCCATAACAACACTTCCTTTAAAGGAGTGATGCCAGGCCCATATGCCCATTGTACGGGCTCTCTACCACTAGAAGTTGTGTTCGGCTCATCCGACAACTCCCGTCGCAAAAAGTTAGTCTTCCACATCGCCCCATTTAAAAGTAGCTATCAAGCACTATTGGGTCGCAAAGCTTTCGCCCGCTTTAACACAATACCGCATTATGCATCTCTTACACATAAAATGCACGGTCCACGCGGCATCATCTCATTAAAGGGAAACCTCGAGTGTTCCTTGAATACGGAAGAAAGTGAGACTGCCTTGACAGCCACACATTAATCCGGCTTTGCTGATCAAAGCACCCAAACAGGTCATTCAGATCTCGAACACGGTTAGGCGAGTCCGGCACAAATAAACAAGGGGCTTACTAGCCGCGTCCCCCCTTACAAGGGGACGCACGCATGTACAATAAGAGACAATAAAGCTCAATTTTATTCGTTTTTTGACTTATACTCTGTTTATACATTTTTCGCACGATCTTTTTTTTTCAAACTAAGTTTTTCTCTTTTACAGATGAACACCGTGCTACGCCCGTCCAGGATACGGCACAATGGAGACACAGGCGCAGACGTGCAGTAGGGACCCGTTGCAAGGATTCTTTTCAGATTAAGACCCTGCGCAAACCTTTCTTACTGTCTCTTGTTGATACACATCCCCCGGTTTCTCACCATAACCGAGGAGGAAGCTGGCGTTTTGGCATCGGCCGTGTCAGAAATTTTTGCGCGTACCTGGACACTAGGGTCTTAGGGCATTGTTCTGCCCATTTTCATAAAGACCGAATACCTTAGGGAGTGTTCGGCGTCTCGAGTTAGGCCTTATATGCATCAGCTCCGAATCATGTCTTTGGTCAAATGTTGGGTTTGCCCGGCTCCTGTGTTTTGCTGCCTTACGTTCCGCTCTATCGGCTAACGCGGCACCAGGAGAACTACTGCGATTGTGCCCCGGTTCGCCCAGGTGAGCACCTCAGTAGAGAAAGCCAAAAACTGACTATCCTGATATAGCGAGAGACTGGTCAACCACTCGATCGACCACCGGAATGTTTAGAATTCCTCCACTTTAACGACGGACCGTTTCCCGGTCAGGCACATACGCGCCCCGAAATTCGGAGAGCGCAGTGCCCCTAGGGGCTATATAGTAGCCCCACCATCGAACTCCTATGGCTAAGTGAAAGTGATAAAGCATTATAGTCCGGTTGCCTAGTTTGCTACGCTATCACCTCCTTCACAGGACCAAGACGTTGGATTAAGTGTGAAAATGCACTTTTTTTTGCAAACACCCCCGCACTATGTGCGTGGGGGCTGAAGCCGAAGACTGCCATCTTTCAGGTTATATACACATATACGTTAACGGCCACACATGAGGTATTTCAACACTTGAATGCACAAGTATAAAAAGCCCTTATATTATATTTGAAACATGGTTTCACAAATCATACATGTCATTCGAACATAACATTTTTTGAGCACTGCGTCTCTATTAAACGAGCGCCCTGCAGGACTTCCTCAAAATAGTGCTTGGCCGGTAATCCGCTTCTGTCCGAATCCTGGGATGCAACGTCGGTGGCCTCCATCTCTGCCCAGTATGTTTTGACACGGGCGAGAGCCATCCGTGCACCCTCTATGCATGCCGACCACTTCATCGCCTCGATATGCGGTACCACGTCAAGGAACTGCTGCACCAAGCCAAAATAACTCTTCGGCTCAGGCCTTTTCGGCCACAAATGAGCCATGACATCCTTCATGGCAAGTCCGGACAACCTATTCAGCTCAGCCCACTCGGCTAACCGATCGGTTAATGGAAGTGGACGCTCCGGACTATCGAATTGCAACCAAAAAAGCTCTTCCATTCCGTGATCCTTTTGGCCACGGAAGTGTGCGACTGCGTCTGCGGCACTCGCTGCCAAATTCAGATAAGCATCCTCCGCACCCCACAACTGGCCCAACTGAGCATACTTCGGATCTGTGAACTTCCTACGCAGCAGAAAAGGCTTTCCAGCCGCGATATCCCCGGCCTGACGTAGCTCCTCCTTTATAGCTCTCATCGTGGAGCGGGCATCCTTGGCTTCGGCGGTGGCCTTCTTCAGGTCCTCTTGCTCCGCTCGGCGTTCCCTTTTAAGAAACTCACAGCGGTCGGTAGCATCCTTCAGCTTCACGACCATCTTGGCCATTTCCTCCCTGCTTCGCCAGTGAGCAGCCTGTTCGGCTTTTAGCTCTTCGGCCGCCTTCAAGGCAGCCGCATTACTTTTTCTGGCTTGCTCCTTGGCTCGGGCGAGCTCTGCCCGAAGCTCCTCCATAGCAGCGGCACCATCTGCATTAAGCATACATGTAGTAAGGCACGGGCGTCAGGCTCCCTTACCAGGTGTCCGCGGAGAAGACACATACCTTGTGACTCGTCAAGTCGCTTATTGACCAGCGCGATGTCTGCATCCGCAACGTCAAGTTGCTGCTTCAGTTCGGCAAATCTATCAGTCCGGCTGGCCACCGAACGCTCCGCCACCTAAATAGGAAGGGCGACATCTTATAACTGAGATTATGATCCTCGGCACACTGTCGCTTTTGACACCGTACCGAGTCTGAGGGGATACTATCTATACAGGGCGCATTCTATGTGCAAAACTGTCAGAAGGTATATCATTTTCACGTACCTCAAACCCCGTCAGTAAACTTCTACGACCTCATGCAACCCGCTCTCAGCGGATGAAATCCTTTCAATCACCGTACTCATTAACGTACAGTGATCTTCTGAGATAGACGCCCGCCCGAGCAGATCCTTCAGCTCCTCCGACCGTACACCAGTGGGTGCTGAACTTTCCGGCCCTGCCAGACTCGGGGAAACCCTCCGTGATGACACCTCAGGGTCGTCCGCCCTGCCTGATGGTGCGGCAGATGGAGGCGTTTCGCTTTCCATCATCTCCGGACGAAGATCCCCCGAGGATGAGCTCTGCTGAGAAGGGTTGAGATCCGAACTGCAAAGTAATAACTTCATTTATCTTCAGAAATAAAAACAGGGATGTCCCTTATTACAAAACTCCCCTTTCCACTTACGGCTCGCTAGAGGGCTGATTTCCTTGGGGAAATAGTGTGGCCGGGGCCCCTCCCGACGCAGGACCCTCTGGTGAAGATTTCTTCCCCCGCTTTGAGGCCTTGGCCTCTGGATCTTCATAAGTGGTCCTCTTCTCCCCCTGGAGGGAGGGATTCTCGATCCCCCCTTTCTTGAGAGCCTCCTTAGCGGAGGCGGTAGTTTTCCTATTCCCCCCTTCGCCCTCTTCTGAAGGCGCAGCCTTCAGCATCTTGGTTAACACAGGATCCGGCGTGGTCTCAGGGAGGGGGGCCGGACACCTTATTAGTTTTACTTTTGCTATCCATTCCTGTTCAAGGGACAACTCTTTAAAGGGCAAGTTTATGATAAATGTACGGATAGCATGTCCGGGCACAGGACTACTTACTTGAGTATTCGGGCGATTGCAGCTCAGACCTGCGTCCTCGGTCAAGTCCGGACGCATCTCTGGTGATCCGAAGAACAGTTTATACATCTCCATGGGCGTCGCACCCATGAAGTGTTGGAGAGATCGTGGTCCCTCCGGATTGAATTCCCACAGGCGGAGAGGGCGACGTTTGCAGGGCAGAAGGCGCCGAATCAACATGACCTACGCCACTACAACCAGATTGATCTCCCTCTCTTGGAGGTCTCGAATACGGCCCTGCAACAGTGGTACGTCCTTGGACGGCCCCCAGTCAAGCCCTTTGTTGACCCATGACGCCAGCCGTTGTGGAGGGCCCGAGCAAAAGGCAGGCGGCGCCACCCATCTAGTGCCCCTAGGAGCGGTGATATAGAACCACTCCTGTTGCCACAAACTAAGCTCCTCTTGAAAAAAGCCCTCGGGCCATGGAGCGCCAGCCCTCTTGCTTATAACTGCCCCTCCGCACTCTGCCTGTCGCCCCTCGATCATCTTCGGCTCCATGTTGAAGGTCTTGAGCCACAATCCGAAGTGAGGGGTAGTGTGGAGGAAGGCTTCGCATACAGCAATGAACGATGAGATGTGGAGGATGGACTTCGGATCCAAGTCATGGAATTCTAGCCCATAATAAAACATGAGCCCCCTCACGAAGGGGTCCATCGGGAAGCCTAAACCCCAACGGAAGTGAGACACGAACACCACGCTCTCACCAGGCTCGGGAGTAGGAATGACTTGCCCTTGGGCGGGCAGCCTATGCGAAATTTCGCCGGTTAGATACCTGGCGTCTCTCAGCTTTAGCACGTCTTCTTCCGTGACGGAAGAAGGCATCCACCGGCCTTGCAGGTCAGAGCCGGACATTGCCGAAGGTCCAAAGCGCCTGAATCTGGAGCCTTGGGTGTTGGAACTCAGGGCGAGGGGCGCATTCGATTGAAGATTGAAGAAAAGGAACAAGCCTTGGTCTCGTTATAAAGGGGTTGAATACCAAGAGCCGTCTCCGTGGCCGTTTGGGACTCGCCTTCAATGGAGGGGGCGTGCCAACGGGCACGGTTGAGTTACTCGCGTCCGTATTGATGAGAATCCCGGAATAAGGGGACACGATCTCTGCTTTGGCAAGACGTGCCAAGGAAACCGCTTCGCTAAACGTGCTGAGGTGGAACAATAAAAACAATTCGAGTAAAGGCTTGGCCATGGTGTGACGTCATGCCACGAAATACGTCAGCAGATTGAACTTGTGTAAATATTATTCTCTCTACGGTGGTATATGGAATTTATTTTGCAGAGCCGGACACTATCCTGGTGTTCAAAATCTTCTGTGAATTATTCGGAGGAGGAACCCGCCTTGCAATGCCGAAGACAATATGCGCACCGGACTCGTCGTCATTGAAGCCTGGTTCAGGGGCTACTGAGGGAGTCCTGGACTAGGGGGTGTCCGGATAGCCGAACTATCATCTTTGAACAGACTCCAAGACTATGAAGATACAAGATTGAAGACTTTGTCCCGTGTCCGGATGGGACTTTCCTTGGCGTGGAACGCAAGCTTGGCGATATGGATATGTAGATCTCCTACCATTGTAACCGACTCTGTGTAACCCTAGCCCTCTCTGGTGTCTATATAAACCGGAGGGTTTTAGTCCGTAGGACGAACAACAATCATACCATAGGCTAGCTTCTAGGGTTTAGCCTCCTTGATCTCATGGTAGATCTACTCTTGTACTACCCATATCATCAATATTAATCAAGCAGGAGTAGGGTTTTACCTCCACTAAGAGGGACCGAACCTGGGTAAAAACATCGTGTCCCTTGTCTCCTATTACCATCCACCAAGACGCACAGTTCGGGACCCCCTACCCGAGATCCGCCGGTTTTGACACTGACAATCATAATAACCCATCTCATGAAGTTCCGTTAAGTTTTGTGTGATTGAAGTTTTCAAGTTATGGGTGATATATCGATACGAGGAGAATAAGGAGTAGAAAGACCCTAAGCTTGGGGATGCCCAAGGCACCCCAAGGTAATATTAAAGTAAGACTCAAGCGCCTAAGCTTGGGGATGCCCCGGAAGGCAACCCCTCTTTCATCTTCAAAACTATCGGTATACCTTACTCGGAACTATATTTTTATTCGTCACATGATATGTGTTTTGCTTGGAGCGTATTTTCATTTTACTATTTTTATTTGAATAAAATAATTGGATCTGAAGTCTTGAATGAGAGAGAATCCTCACATGGCTATTTAACTACTTTATTACTCATTGTTCTTCATTTATATCTTTTTGAGTAGTTTATCATTTACTCACGTGCTTCACTTATAAGCTATGAGTAAATAGTTGAATGAATTGAATATCATAAATCTGAAATTGTATAGGTTTCATATGCTTATCCCATGGGGAGTAATGATTTCACATATAAGAAGTATAGGTGGTAAAATTTATTGAAAGTTAGCAAACACCGCATTGGTCACTTGAACAATTCATGAAATAATATTGAAGGGAGAGAGATTTCAGATATAAATATACTAACTTGGACATGTTCTATGATTGTGAGCCCCATTAATTATTTTCAAACTTGAGCAAATTAGCTGAAGTTGGACAAGGAAGACAATGTAATGAGTTACGTTTGGGTATATTTGCATAGAAGTTATATTGTTATGGATCCTCTAACATGTGGTGCTTGCTTAGGATCTTTTGCTAGCCAATTGTTTTACTAAGTAGAGATACTACTTGCGCATCCAAAACCCTTAAACTCCGTTTCTTGCCATGAGTGTCCACCATATCTACCTATGGATTGAATAAGATCCTTCAAGTAAGTTGTCATTGGTGCAAAAAGTAATAAAATTGCTCCTAAATATGTATGATCTTTTATTGTAAGGGAAAATAAGCATTGTACGAACTTGTGATGGTAAAGAAATAAAAGCGACGGACTACATAATAAAGGTTGCTATCACAAAGTGCAATACAACATGACGTTCCTTTGCATTAAGGGTTTGCACATCCAAAATTAAAAAGCACATGACAACCTCTACTTCCCTCTGCGAAGGGCCTATCTTTTACTTTCATGTATTTACTTTTATGCAAGAGTCAATAGTATTCCTTCTTATTTCAACCTCAATCATTATTTAGTTGGCAAGCATCATGTGGTGGGGAAAGATCCAAGCATATATGGCCATTCAAATATTTTGATCATGAATTATTATTGTTGACAATTATCTATATGATAAATAAGTTGGGAGGTGAAACATTAAGCCCCTATCTTTCTCTGTGTTCGATGGATGCTATTTGTTCTAAAAATATGCTTTGAATGTTAGCAATCATGGAAGACTGTATGATAGTTGAGTATGTGGGATTTGCTAAATCAAAGCTCTTACATAGACCCTTCCTAAAAATAAGATGAATTGCAATTGTTTGGTGACCGAGAACATGGTTTGTTAGTTTTCAAGAAACTTTATGATCTATACTTTAACATGTGAATAGCTTGTTACTTGATCTTTTATTGATCAAACTTATGCACTCTGCTAGCATTCAAACTTCATAAATTATTTCTTGTATCATTTACCTGAAGGAAATATGCCCTAGGGGAAATAATAAAGTTGTTATTTTATATTTCCTTATTCATGATAAAGGATTATTATTCATGCTAGAATTGTATTGATCGAAAACCTTGATACATGTGTGAATACATAAACAAACACCGTGTCCCTAGTGAGCCTCTACTAGACTAGCTCGTTGATCAAAGATGGTTAAGGCTTCCTAACCATTGACACGAGTTGTCATTTGATAACAGGATCACATATTTAGGAGAATGATGTGATGGACAAGACCCATCTATTAGCTTAGTATTATGACTGTTCAGTTTTATTGCTATTGCTTTCTTCATGTCAAATACATATTCCTTCGACTACGAGATTATGCAACTCCCGGATACCGGAGGAATACCTCTAAAGGTGTTTGTTGAGTTGGCATAGATCGAGATTACGATTTGTCACTCCGAGTATCGAAGAGGTATCTTTGGGCCCTCTCAGTAATACACATCATAAGCTTGCAAGCAAACGGCTAAGGAGTTGGTCATGAGGTGATGTATTACGGAACGAGTAAAGAGACTTGCCGGTAATGAGATTGAATTAGGTATGAAGATACCGACGATCGAATCTCGGGTAAGTAACATACGATGGACAAAGGGAATTACATATGTAGTCATAACGCTTCGACCAATAAATATCTTCTTAGAATATGTAGGAGCCAATATGGGCATCCAGGTTCCGCTATTGGTTATTGACCGGAGAGGTGTCTCGATCATGTCTACATAGTTTTCGAACCCGTAGGGTCCGCACGCCTAACGTTCGATGACGATATAGTATTATATGAGTTATGTGATTTGGTGACCGAATGTTTTTGGAGTCACGGATGAGATCACGGACATGACGAGGAGTCTCGAAATGGTCGAGAGTTAAAGATTGGTATATAGGATGATGGTATTCGGACACCGGAAGTGTTTCCGGGGTACCGGACACTTACCGGTCACCGGAAGGGGTTCTGGGCACCCCTGACAAAAGATATGGGCCTTATGGGCCAAGAGGGGAAACGCTCCAGCCATAAGGCCCCATATGGGCTGGCCAAGAGGAGAAGGAAAGAGGGGAAGGGAAAGAAAAGAGTGGAATAGGATTCCCCCTTCCTTCCCTCTCCCCCTCTTTCCTTCCCCCTCCGACAAATATGGCAGGGGGACGTAGCTTGGGAGGAGCCCAAGTAGGATTCGGTCCTACTTGGGCCACCTCCTGGCCTCTCCCCTCCCCCTCCCACCTATATATATGTGGGGGGCTAGCACACCCCAGACAATTGTTTAGCCGTGTGCGGAGCCCCTGCTACGTCTTGAGCTTGCGTTGGTTTTCCTCGAAGAGGAGAGGGTGATGCAGTAATAGTAGCATAAGTATTTCCCTCAGTTTTTGAGAACCAAGGTATCAATCCAGTAGGAGGCTCCTCAAAAGTCCCACTCACCTACACAAACAAACTGAGAACTCGCAACCAACGCGATAAAGGGGTTGTCAATCCCTTCACGGCCACTTGCGAACGTGAGATCTAATAAAGATAGTATGATAAGATAAATATATTTTTGGTATTTTATAATATAGATGCAAAAAGTGAAAATGCAAATAAAAGTAGATGGAAAGCAAATATGATAAGAGATAGACCCGGGGGCCATAGGTTTCACTAGAGGCTTCTCTCAAGATAGCATAAGTATTATGGTGGGTGAACAAATTACTGTCGAGCAATTGATAGAAAAGCGCATAGTTATGAGATTATCTAGGCATGATCATGTATATAGGCATCATGTCCATAACAAGTAGACCAACTCCTGCCTGCATCTACTACTATTACTCCACACATCGACCGACTCCTGCCTGCATCTAGAGTATTAAGTTCATAAGAACAGAGTAACGCATTAAGTAAGATGACATGATGTAGAGGGATAAACTCAAGCAATATGATATAAACCCCATCTTGTTATCCTCGATGGCAACAATACAATACATGCCTTGCAACCCTTTCTGTCACTTGGTAAGGACACCGCAAGATCGAACCCAAAGCTAAGCACTTCTTCCATGGCAAGAAAGATCAATCTAGTAGGCCAAACTAGACTAATAATTTGAAGAGACTTGCAAAGATAACTCAATCATACATAAAAGAATTCAGAGAAGATTCAAAAATTATTCATAGATAAACTTGATCATAAACCCACAATTCATCGGATCTCGACAAACACACCACAAAAAGAGTTTACATCGAATAGATCTCCACAAGAGTGGGGGAGAACATTGTATTGAGATCCAAAAAGAGAGAAGAAGCCATCTAGCTAATAACTATGGACCCGTAGGTCTATGGTAAACTACTCACAACTCATCGGAGGGGCAAGGGTGTTGATGTAGAAGCCCTCCGTGGTCGATTCCCCCTCCGGCAGAGTGCCGACGAAGGCTCCAAGATGGTATCTCGCGGATACAGAAGGTTACGGTGGTGGAAATTGTGTTTCGGGGTGCCCCCAAATGTTTTCGGGGTACGTAGGTATATATAGGAGGAAGAAGTGCGCCGGTGGCCGCTCGAGGGGCCCACGAGATAGGGGGGCGCGCCCTACAGGGGGGCATGGCCTCCTATCTCATGGGGGCCTCGGCTGCTTCTTGACTTGCACTCCAAGCCCTCTGGATCACGTTCGTTCCAAAAATCACGCTCCCGAAGGTTTCATTCCGTTTGGACTCCGTTTGATATTCCTTTTCTTCGAAATAATGAAATAGGAAAATAAACAACAATATGGGCTGGGCCTCCGGTTAGTAGGTTAGTCCCAAAAATGATATAAATGTGTAAAATAAATCCCATAAACATCCAAAAGGGGTAATATAATGGCATGGAACAATCAAAAATTATAGATACGTTGGAGACGTACCAAGCATCCCCAAGCTTAATTCCTGCTCGTCCTCGAGTAGGTAAATGATAAAAAAGAAATTTTTGATGTGGAATGCTACCTAGCATAATTCTCAATGTAATTTTCTTTATTGTGGCATGAATGTTCACATCCAAATGATTCAAAATAAAATCTTATAAAACAGAAAAATAATAATGCTTCAAAGCATACTAACAAATAATCATGTCCTATCAAAATAGCATAGCCAAAGAAAGCTTATCCCTACAAATTCATATAGTTAGGCCATGCTTCATTTTCATTACACAAAATACTCCCATCATGCACAACCCCGATGACGAGCCGAGAAATTGTTTCATACTTTTTAACGCGCTTCAGCTTTTTCAACTCTTACGCAATACATGAGCGCAAGCCATGGACATAGAACTATAGTGGTATATGGTTGTGGTTGTGAGGACAAAAAGAGGGAGAACATAGTCTCACATCAACTAGGCGTACTAACGGGCTATATGGAGATGCCCATTAATATATATCAATGTGAGTGAGTAGGGATTGCCATGCAACGGATGCACTAGAGCTATAAATATATGAAAGCTCAACAAAAGAAACTAAGTGGGTGTGCATCCAACTTGCTTGCTCACGAAGACCTAGGGCATTTTGAGGAAGCCCATCGTTGGAATATACAAGCCAAGTTCTATAATGAAAAATTCCCACTTAGTATATGAAAGTGACAACATAGGAGACTCTCTATCATGAATATCATGGTGCTACTTTGAAGCACAAGTGTGGAAAAAGAGATAGTAGCATTGTCCCTTCTCTCTTTTTATCTCATTTTATTTTTTTTCTCTTTTTTTTTCTTTCTCTTTTTTTTCTTTCTTCCCCTTTTTTTCTTTCTTTTTCTTTGGCCTTTTTTCTTTTTCTTTTTGGCCTTTCTCATTTTTTTCTTTTTTTTCTTTTTGTAATGTCCGAAGTCTCATCCCGACTTGTGGGGGAATCATAGCTTTCATCATCCTTTCCTCACTAGGACAATTCTCTAATAATGAAGATCATCACACTTTTATGGATTTACAACTCAAGAATTACAACTCAAAGCTAGAACAAGATATTACTCTATATGAATGCCTCCGACGGTGTACAGGGATATGCAATGAATCAAGAGCGACATGTATGAAAATTATAAAGGTGGCCTTGCCACAAATACGATGTCAACTACATGATCATGCAAAGAGCAATATGACAATGATGGAACGTGTCATAATAAACGGAACGGTGGAAAGTTGCATGGCAATATATCTCGGAATGGCTACGGAAATGCCATAATAGGTAGGTATGGTGGCTGTTTTGAGGAAGGTAAATAAGGGTGTCGGTGTCAAAACCGGCGGATCTCGGGTAGGGGGTCCCGAACTATGCGTCTAGGCGGATGGTAACAGGAGACAAGGGACATGATGCTTTTACCCAGGTTCGGGCCCTCTCGATGGAGGTAAAACCCTACTCCTGCTTGATTGATATTGATGATATGGGTAGTACAAGAGTGGATCTACCACGAGATCAAGGAGGCTAAACCCTAGAAGCTAGCCTATGGTATGATTGTTGTAATGGTTGTTCATCCTACGGACTAAAACCCTCCGGTTTATATAGACACCAGAGAGGGCTAGGGTTACACAGAGTCGGTTACAATGGTAGGAGATCTACATATCCGTATTGCCAAGCTTGCCTTCCACGCCAAGGAAAGTCCCATCCAGACACGGGACGAAGTCTTCAATCTTGTATCTTCATAGTCTTGGAGTCCGGCTGACGATGATAGTCCGGCTATCCGGACACCCCCTAGTCCAGGACTCCCTCAGTAGCCCCTGAACCAGGCTTCAATGACGATGAGTCCGGCGCGCATATTGTTCGGCATTGCAAGGCGGGTTCCTCCTCCGAATAACTCATAGAAGATTGTGAACACCAGGATAGTGTCCGACTCTGCAAAATAAATTCCACATTCCACCGTAGAGAGAATAATATGTACACAAGTTCAATCTGCTAACGTATTTTGTGGCATGACGTCACGCCACTACCAAGCCTTTACTTGAATCATTTTTTATTATACCACCTCAGCGCGTTTAGCGAAGCGGTTTCCTTGGCACGTCTTGTCGAAGCAGAGATCGTGTTCCCCTTATTCCGGGATCCCATCAATACGGACGTGGGTAACCCAACCGTGCCCGTTGCCACGCCCCCTCTATCGGAGGCGATTCCCGAACGGTCACGGGGACAGCTCTTGGTATTCTCCCTCTTTATAATGGGACCAAGGCTTGTTTCTTTTCTTCTATCCTCAACCGAATCTATTCCTTGCCTCGAGTTCCAACACCCAGAGCCCCAGATTCGAGCGCTTCAGACCTTCAACAATGTCCGGCTCCGACCTACAGGGCCGGTGGATGCCCTCCTCCGTCACGGAGGAAGACGTGCTAAAGCTGCGAGAGGCCAAGTACCTGACTTACGAGATTTCGCATAGATTTCCCGCAGAAGGGCAAGTCACCCCCACCCCCGAGCCCGGCGAGTATGTCGTGTTTGTATCCCACCTCCGTCGGGGTTTAGGCTTCCCGATGGATCCTTTTGTGAGAGGGCTCATATTTTACTATGGGTTGGAATTCCATGACTTGGCTCCGGAGTCCATCCTCCATATCTCTTCATTTATTGTCGTCTGCGAAGCCTTCCTCCGCGTTACCCCTCACTTCGGCTTGTGGCTTAAGACCTTCGACGTGGAGCTGAAGATGATCGAGGGGCGTCTAGCAGAGTGCAGCAGGGCGGCTGTAAGAAGAAGGGCCGACGCTCCATGGCCCGAGGGCTCTTTTCAGGAGGAGCTCGGCTGGTGGCAGCAGGAGTGGTTCTACATAACCGCTCCCAGGGGCAGCAGGCAGAAGCCGCCGCCCATCTTCCGCTCGGGCCCTCCACAGCGGCTGATGTCATGGGTCAGCCAAGGGCTCAACTGGGGACCATCAAAGGACGTGCCCCTACGGCAGGGCCAGATTCAAGACCTCCAGGCGAGGGAGATCGATCTGGTCGTGGTGATGCAGGTCATGCTGATTAGGCATCTCCTGCCCTGCAAACGCCGTCCTCTCCGGTTGTGGGAGTTTAATCCGGAGGGACCACGAATTCTTCAACACTTCATGGGTACGACACCCGTGGATATGTACAAACTGTTCTTCGGATCACGAGAGGCGTGTCCGGAATTGACCGAGGATGCCGGCCTAAGCTGCAATCGCCCGGATACACAAGTAAGTAGCTCCGTGTCCGGACATACCATTTGTTTGCCTTTCTATGATTCGCCTTTTGACCAATTATCCTCTAAACAGGAGTGGATACCGCAAGCAAAACTGATACGGTGTCCGGCCCGCCTCCCAGAGACCGCGCCGGATCTCGTGCTGGTCAGGATGCTGGAGGTTGCGCCTTCAGAGGAAGGCGAAGGGGAGAACAGAGGAACTACCGCCTCAACCAAGGAGGCTTTTGAGGAAGGGGGGATCAAGAATCCCTCCATCCAAGGGGAGAAGAGGACCGCCTCCGAAAACCCGGAGGCCAAAGCCTCGAAGCGGGGGAAGAGATCTTCACCAGAGGGTCCTGCGTCCGGAGAGGCTCCGGCCGCACAGTCTCCCCTAAAGAATCAGCCCTCCAGCGAGCCGTGAGTAGAAAAAAAGGGAGTTTTGTGATAAGGGACATCCCTATTTGTGCTTCTGAGGGTAACTTAAGTTTTTACCTTGTAGTTCGGATCTCCGTCCTTCTCAGATGAGCTCGTCTTCGGGGGAACTCTGTCCGGAGATGATGGAGAGCGAGACGCCTCCATCTGCCGCACCATCGGATAGGGCGGACGAGCCTGAAGTGTCATCACGGAGGGTATCTCCGAGTCCGGCAGGGCCGAATAGTTCGGCACCAACTGGTGTGTGGCCGGGGGAGCTGACGGATCTTCTTGAGAGGGCGTCCATCTCAGAAGGTCACCGTACACTGATGAGTACGGTGATTGAAAGAATTTCATCCGCCGAAGGCGGATTGCGTGATGCCGTCAGGAGTTTGCTGGCGGGGTTTGAGGTACACAAAAATGACATACCCTTTGATAGTTTTACACATAAAGTGCGCCCTGTGTAGATAGTAGCCCCTGAGACTCGGTAGGGTGTCGAGAACGACATCGTGCCGAGGATCAAAATCCCAGGTATTGATTTTCGCCTTTCCTGTGCAAGTGGCAGATAGTTCGGTGGCTAGCCGGACTGACGGAGTTGCTGAACTAAAGCGGCAACTCGACGTTGCGGATGCGGATATCGCGCTGGTCAATAAACGACTTAACGAGTCGCAAGGTAGGTTTTTTCTCCGTGGTCACCTAGTAAGGGAGCCGAAGCCCACTCCTTACAACATGTGTGCTAAATGCAGATGGTGCCGCTGTTGTGGAGAGCCTTCGGGCAGAACTTTCTCAAGCCAAGGAGCAAGCCAGAAGGAGTGATGCGGCTGCCTCGAGGGCAGCCAAAGAGCTAGAAGTCGAAAGGGCTGCACATTGCCGAAGCAGGGAGGAGATGGCCGAAATGGCCGTGAAGTTTAAAAGATGCTACCGACCGCAATGAGGTTCTTGAAAAGGAGCACCTAGCGGAGCGAGAAGACCTGGGGAAGGCCACCGCCGAAGCCAAGGATGCCCGTTTTGCAATGCGGGCTATAAAGGAGGAGCTGCGCCAGGCCGGAGACATTGTGGCTGGCAAGCCCTTTCTGCTGCGCCGAAGATTTACAGATCCAAAGTATGCTCAGCTTGGCCAGCTGTGGGGTCCGGAGGATCCTTATATGGACTTAGCGGCGAGTGCGGTAGATGCCGTTGTGCACTTCCGAAGTCAAAAGGATCACAAGACGGAAGAGCTATTTTGGTCTCAATTCCATAGTCCGGAGCGTTCACTTCCGCTGACCGATCGGTTGGCCGAGTGGGCTGAGCTGAATAGATTGTCCGGACTTGCCATGACGGATATCGTGACTCATGTCTGGCCGGATAGGCCCAAGCCGAAGAGTTATTTTGGCTTATTGCAGCAATTTCTTAGGGCGGTGCCGCATATCAAGGTGATGAAGCGGTCGGCCTACATAGAGGGTGCACGGATGGCCCTCGCCCGTGTGAAGACACATTGGACAGAGATGGTTACCCGCCGTTGTTGCGACCCAGGGTTCGGACGAGAGCCGGTTACCCGCCGAGCACTATTTTGGGGAAGTTCTGCGTGGTGCTCGTGTAATAAAGTCGCAGTGCTCAAAAAATGTCACGTTCAAATGAACGTTTTGGTTTGTAAAACGATGTTTATGATGTAAGCGCTTTTTGTACTTGTGCGTTCAAGTATTAAAATATCTCATGTGCGGCCGTTTATGTATACGTGTGTATAACCTGAAAGATGGCAGTCGTCGGCTTCAGCCCCCACGCACAAGGTGCGGGGGTGTTCGCAAAAATAGCGCATTTTCACACTTGATCCGACGTCTCGGTCCTGTGAAGGAGGTGGTAGCATAGCAAACGAGGCAACCGGACTATAATGCTTTATCACTTTCACTTAGCCATAGGAGTTTGAGGGTGGGGCTACGATATAGCCCCTAGTGGCACTGCGCTCTCCGAATTCGAGGCGCGTATGTGCCTGACCGGGAAACGGTCCTTCGTCAAAGCGGAGGAATTCTAAACATTCCGGTAGTCGATCGAGTGGTTGACCAGTCTCTCGCTGTATCATGACAGTCAGTTTTCAGCTTTCTCTACTGAGGTGCTCGCCCGGCCGAACCGGGGCACAATCGCAGTAGTTCTCCTGGTGCCGCGTTAGCCGATGATACGGAACGTAAGGCAGCAAAACACAGGAGCCGGGCAAACCCAACATTTGACCAAAGACATGATTCGAAGCTGATGCATATAAGGCCTAACTCGAGACGCCAAACACTCCCTAAGGTATTCGGTCTTTATGATAGCGGGCAGAACAATGCCCTAAGCCCCTAGTGTCCAGGTACACGCAAGGTCCTCTGACGCGGCCGATGCCAAAACGTCAGTCTCCTCTCTGGTTATAATGAGAAACTAGGGGATATATAGCAACAAGAGACAGTAAAAAAGGTTTACGCAGGGTCTTAATCTGAAAAGAATCCTTGCCACGGGTCCCTACTGCACGTCTGCGCCTGTGTCTCTGTTGTGCTGTATCCTGGACGGGTGTAACACGTTGTTCATTTGTAAAAGAGAGGACCTTAGTTTGAAAAGTAATCATGCAAAAAATGAATTAAAAATCGAAATATAAATGAATGAATAAAACTGAGATTATATTAGCTCATACGCACAGCCCCTTGTAAAGGGGTGTGCGGCTAGGGAGCCCCTAGCTTATTTATGCCGGACTCGTCCAGCCGTGTCCGGGGTCTTGAATGACCTTTTAATGAGATGATGCCGCGTGGACCGGGCATTTTAAGTGTAAGAGACGCGTAGTGTGGTATTGCATTAAAGCGGACAAAAGCTTCACATCCCAATAGTGCTTGATGGCTACTTTTGAATGGGGCGACATGAAAGATTAGCTTTTCGCATCGGAAGTTGTCGGGTGACCCGAACACAACTTCTAGTAGTAAGGAGCCCGTGCACTTGGCGTAAGGGCCTGGCGTCACTCCTTTGAAGGAAGTGCGGCTATGTCGGAGTTTAGTAAGGTCTATCCCCAACTTGCGGATTGTATCCGGATATAGCAGGTTTAAATCACTGCCGCTGTCGTGGAATTGTCTCGGCAGATGTCCTAGTGTCAGGACTTAGTCGCGAGGCCAACGCATCTATGTGGTAGCTTGAGAGGGGTTGAGTGGGACGAGAGACGCAGGGCGAATCAACACACAAGACAAGGATTTAGACAGCTTCGGGCCCCGGGAAACATCATCTGGTAATAACCCTCCATGCTGTTTGAGGCTAGGTCTCATTATCATCACGAGGGAGTCACCGTAAATCGGCTCTCCTCTAGTTGTGTCTAGCCCTAGGGATTATTGCTTCTTGCTTGTAGCCTGTCCCTCTTTGGGGAGCCCTGCCCCTCCTTATATATGTTGAAGGGGCGGTTTACATGTGGAGTCCTATTAGGATTAGGACTAGTCTATTTCTAATACAAACCGGATACAAGTCCTAGTCTTAACTCCTTGTAAGGCAAATATTCCTTTCCTCTTAAACCGGCCCACAATGGTTGAACCGGCCTTCATGAACCGCTAGACAGGCCACCGGGTCTTGTTGCTCCTCTGGCCCGCCTGCCGGATTACCAATGAACTGTAAATCGTCTGGTCTGTGCAGGTCACCGGTGAATCGCCAAGTCCGGCCGGTTTATCCTTCCGGCCGGTTTACGCCGCGGGGCATATCCCCGACATTAGCCCCCAAGTTTAGCTTGGATTTATCCATGGTAAACTTATGCTGCAAATAAACACCAGAACAAATTTGACAGGTTGTGCTCCGGGTTAAGAATTCTTGTAGACCGGCACCTGATCGTCCTTAAGTCCTTGTCATTTCCTCCTTCTAAAAAACCCGGGTCAATAACCAGCTTCATACTTTAAATTGCTGACGTTGGTTTCTCATATAAAAATATTGTGAAGAATAATCCACTTGAGTCGGCTTCCAAAGCGCCGGTTTAAGAATTCTTGGTCTTGAGATACTCATATGATATTCAACCGGCTTGAAGATGCATAACTTGCCGGTTTATCATTGCCAAAAACTGTCGGGTTATAAAAACTGATAATTCCAGGTCATAATTGTTGCTGACACTGGTTCATGATTGTTGCCAACACCGGTTTATGATTATTGATGACACCGGGTTGCAGCCACAGGGTCATAATGATTGGTGACGCCGGGTCAATCTAGTTTGCTCAAACAGAGAATTTGAAAATATTTCGTTGATAATAATATAATACCTGTAGCCCCCAAGTCTTGAGTAGAACAAAGTGATGGCTTAAGACTTGCTTCAATATAAATACTGTCACTATCGAAGAAATCCATGTTGTTCATCCCAGTCACTAGCAAAAACTGAATACTCCATATTATGTAGCCCCCAAGTGCCGGGTTGTCATGCTTGCAGCGACCTGGGACTTGTAATTTCCTGATGCTCATAAAAACTTCAACCAGTGTAGCCCCCAAGGGCCGGTTCAGTAAGATAATATTGAGTTGGGACTTGATATATACTTCAATGAAAATAACATCATATGATGTAACCCCCATCATGGGGCTTGAATCCACGTCCATAAGGTTAAGAGCCTTGTGCTTTACCAACTGAGCAGTGGACCCTTCAATATAATGAAAATTTGTGTACCTTGAATTGTTGACATGAGCAATTGGTAGCCCCCAAGGGCCAGCTCATTATAATGTGATTAGCCGGGTCTTCAATAATATGAGCAAAAAAATGACTTTGCATTAGCCCCCAAGTGTCATGGTGCATGCTTGCAGCGACATGAGACTTGTGTATTTGATGTAATCTCAACTTAAATAATGTAGCCCCCAAGTGCCGGGTTGTAAGCTTGCAGCAACTCGGGACTATTCCTTCAATTGCAAAATAAATCATATCCTTTGATAAAATAATAGCCATTGCGCTAAAGCAACTTTGAAAACCTCAATAATACCGGTTGTTAAAAACCATAATAAAAATCCAGCCATGTTGGCTATTCAAGATAATATAATCCGGTATGAAAACCTTATTCATTCAATATCATAATGAAAATTCAGCCAAGTGTGGCTATTTGAATAATATAACCCAATGATTTATAAGCGCATGATTCCAATGGCGTAATCCGAATATATACTGGCGACTTATAGTCCAAAGCCAGGCTGGTTTCATAAACACCGGATAATTTCTCATCATATACTGGCGACTTATCGTCTTAAAGCCAGGCCGGTTTAATAAACACCGGATAATTTATCATCATGCTTTATTCGACCTTTCTCTGCATACAACAACTTTAAACTGTCCTGGCGGTTTACCGCGGGACGGGTCATAATGCCCAACATATAACCCGGGTTTATAACCAAGGCTGCACTTAAGAATAATCAAATATGAAATATATCATACCTGTGACATTGAATCACATAGTCGGTTTACCAACTTTTTGTAGTAGGGGAATTTTGAGTAATGATAACTCCTTTCATACTGTGCCAGTTTATAATAAAACCGTACCGGGTTGTGATAAACACCGGTTCAACAATATATAATACTGGCAACTTGTAGTCAAACCAGACCGGGCTGATAGTCTCTGGATTATAACTTGATCGAGTACTGACAACTCGTAATTGAAAGTCGAACCGGGTTAATGAACGCCTGTTTACTCCATAATAAGATGGTAATAGAAAATCAAACCGGGCAGATAGTCCCCGGATTAAGATTTGACCGTGTTCCGTCAATTGACAGTCGAACCGGCTTTGAGAATTTTGTTGGTTTAAAAACGCAACAAAAGAAATATTTATCAAAAGAAAGACAGGAGTCAATCAAAGGCAAATATAAAATCATTTGCAAAAAAGAGGCTGTTTAAACCGATCAAGTGGCATTACCATGGTCGGACACGACCAAGCCCCCAGTAGGCGTGGCTATGGTTCAAGTCAGCCAGGTTCCCAAATGATGCATTGGTGTTATGCCGATCAAGAGGAGTGGCGATGGTTTGGGTTCGACCAAAGCCCCCAAGTGATTCTGTGGCCTTAGGCCGATCAAGAGGCGTGACTATGGTTCAGACGTGACCACAAGTCCCCAAGTGATGCATTGGCATTATGCCGATCAAGAGGGGTGACGATGGTTCGGGTTCGACCAAAGCCCCCAAATGATTCTGTGGCCTTAGGCCGATCAAGAGGCGTGACTGGTTCAGACTTGACCATGTCCCCAAATGATCTGGTGGCTTTCGCCTATCAAAAGGTGTTACATTGGTTCGGATACGACCAAGCCCCCAAGTGACCAATGATATGATAAGCCAGTAAGGCATGATACCCATGTTTGAACCGCGCATCATGGCAGCAGGTTCTCTTTGGCACCTTTTAATTTTTTGCAAGAGATATATCCTTCTTGAACCGGAAATTCTTAAACCGGATATTGAGAGCTTCAAAGCTTTGTGGGAGATATCTTCCCCTTGAACCGGATATTAAACCGGAATCCTTCTTTTTAAGCCGGAAATTTTCTGACGGCCTTTAAAGTTGCACCAATATGGCAGTTTAAGGTCCTGCATTAGATAGCTTTGCAAACCGGAGTAATTGCTCTTTTTAAAGAAAGCAATATATAATATAAAATATATAGGATGGATTTCACCTGATGTATCATGCCAGGGGTTATCCACCGTAGAGTTGATGATCACCATGGTGAAGCTGAAATTAATCACGGCCGAGTCGGCCACGGCGTTGTAAACCGGTGCGGACGAATGTCGGCCGCGGGGGTTGTAAACCGGCGCAGATGGAGAACCGGCCGCGTGTTGATGTAAACCGGACCACCGCGGTTTGCGCGCGTCCGTTAAGCAGTGTGGAATGGTCAAAAGCCAGTATATAATGACACCGGTGCACGCTCCATATGCATGGTGTAACACCAATGTTATGGCGAATAATTGTCCTGCATATAAAAATATGCAAAACTAACGTAATTGTTCTTTTTACAAAAACAATATATGTCAAAAAAATAGACTTAGATGGATATCACCTGATTCGTTTGGGCCGGAAATAACCCGCCATGAAGTTGATGATCACTAGGTTAAGTTGAAATCACTCACGAGTGAGTCGGCCGCAGGAGCAGACAGATGAGCCGGGCGCGGCGTTGTAATCCGGCAGCGACGGGTGAATCAATCGTAGGCGTAGTAAGCCGCGTGGACGGCGAGTCGATCTCGAGCATGGTCCCAACGAGCTGACGTAAATTGTAGTTCGTCGATTATAGGATCCAATATTAGAGCAGTCCATCCTGCGTTTCGAATACTTCTGGAATAGTCCAGGTGGTCGAAAGTAATTGGTTTTGACATCCAATCTCGAGGTTCCGCTGGGGTGGACCGTGCGATGCCTACTTTGGCGATTGCTGCATTGTTGTTCCGTATTATCACATGAAGTGAGTTTACTGTTTTGACTTCTTGCGGGAAAGTCTTCTGTTTTCCGGCGCTCTGCTGGTGGGGTTCGTCGTCATCCTGACTTGGCGCATTGGGCCCCTTGTGTTCGGCGTTGAGTCGGCCGGACTGTTTAAAGACCCAACAATTTCGGTGGGTGTGGTTTGCAGGCCTTCCGGAGGTGCTGTGGATTTGATATATCCGATCCAAAATTTTGTTTAAGTTGGATAGCTCTTCACTGTTGTCCTTAAGAGGCAGTGTTTTGTTGTTCGGCCGCGAGCTTTTGAATCCGCCATTGACCGCCGTACTCTTTGGGCTTTTTTCTTTATTTCGGCGCTGGTCCTTTCTGTGCCATGATTTTCCGTTTCCATCTCTGATCTCGGATGTACTCGGGTCGCTGGTGCTGCATCTTGCTAGCCAGCTGTCTTCCCCCGCGCAAAAGCGGGTCATGAGGCTTGTTAGCGCGGTCATTGTTCTCGGCTTCTCTTGGCCGAGGTGTCTGGCGAGCCATTCGTCTCGGACATTATGTTTAAAAGCTGCTAAGGCTTCGGCGTCCGGACAGTCGACTATTTGGTTCTTTTTGGTAAGAAACCTATTCCAGAATTTGCGCGCTGACTCTTCGGGCTGTTGAGTTATGTGACTTAAATCGTCTGCATCCGGAGGGCAGACATAAGTCCCTTGAAAATTTGCTCTAAACGCGTCCTCGAGCTCTTCCCAACTTCCAACAGTATTTTTTGGGAGGCTTTTGAGCCAATGCCGAGCTGGCCCTTTGAGTTTGAGGGGTAGATATTTTATGGCGTCGAGATCATCTCCTCTAGCCATGTGCATGTGCAGTATGTAATCCTCAATCCAGACTCCGGGGTCTGTTGTCCCGTCGTACGCCTCTATGTTTACGGGTTTGAATCCCGCTGGAAATTCATGATCCAGCACCTCATCGGTGAAACATAGTGGGTGTGCGGCGCCCCTGTATTTAGGCGTGTCGTTATCTTCGAACATGCAGCATGTTGTGTTGCTTCCTGGGGCCCTCTTTTTTGGCCCATAAATGGACCTGACCGAGCCATCTGTTTTACGAGGATCGTGTGTCGTCTTGTGTGCAGCGCCGCTTGTCGCTTTTGGCCAGTCATCTGGTCATCTATCCGGCCAGGCGGCCTCTTTGCTTTTTGACTGTGGGGGTTCTATGGCCTCCTCGTCGAATTCTGGCAGCAACTTGCGCTTCGGGTAGCTCTTTGTTTGGTGGCTATTGCCATATTTGTCCGCGGTCTTGAGTACTTTGCTCCACCTCATTCTGAGTATGTCTTCCGCTGTTTTGAGCTTCCGTTTTTCCTTTTTCAGACTTCTTGCAGTGGAGACAAGTCTTTTGTGAAGGTTCTTATGCTCCGGTGGTGTGTCCGGCGTGAGATCATCTGGACTGTTGTTTTCGCCGGGCATGGATTGATTATCCGATTCATCCTGTTCGGATGGTTGCTTGGTTGCATGTTTGTCGTCCACTGGTTTGCCCTGCTCTATTGCTGGGTCATTGGGAGTGCTGTTTTTGTCGGGGCGGGACTTAGGGTGGCGTCTGCGTTGCTGTTTTGGTTGTTTGTCGGCGGAATTATCCTTTGCCGCGTCCCGTTGTTCCTCGTTATCGCTTCCTTTTGGGGTGTCCACCATATATACATCATGGGTTGGGGTGGCCTTCCAGTGCTCGGTAGGCGCTGGTTCTTGGTAGTCTCCGGCATCGTCGTCCATACCATTGATGTCTTCAGAGTCGTAGTCTAGCATGTCGGTTAGATCGTCGACAGCGGCTACAAAGTGGGTGGTGGGTGGGCTTATAATTTCTTCGTCGTCCGCATCCCAACCATCCTGACCGCAGTCCGGCCAGGGTTCTCCTGATAACGAGAGATGCTTTAGCGAATTTAGGATGTCGCCAAAGGGTGAGTGCTGAAAGATGTCCGCGGCGGTGAACTCCATGATCGGCGCCCAATCGGATTCGATTGGCAGGGGTGCAGGAGATTTGGAGTCCGACAAGGAGTCTGGCGCCTCGAAGTCACGAGTTTTATAAGGGACAAGGTTAGTATTCGGCTCCATCGCCGTAGAAGTTGCAGCTCCCGAGGTGGTGTCCAGCCACCTATCCTCGATCTGCGCGGTCTGCTCCGAACTATGAGTCAGAGCGGACTCATGTGCGGCCTCCAGGGCACTGTCCGGCGGCAGAGCTAAATCATGCCCATCGTGACAGCGCGGCACGCTCGGCTCTGGCTCGAATCCGTCGAAGATCAAGTCTCCGCGGATGTCGGCCGTGAAGTTTAGGCTTCCAAACCTGACCTGATGGCCAGGGGCGTAGCTTTCGATCTGCTCCAGATGGCCAAGCGAATTGGCCCGCAGTGCAAAGCCGCCGAATACAAAGATCTGTCCGGGGAGAAAATTCTCACCCTGGACCGGGTCATTGTTGATTGAAGAAGCCATCAAGCCTATCGGTGACGACACAGAGGAACTCTCAATGAAAATACCAATGTCGGTGTCAAAACCGGCGGATCTCGGGTAGGGGGTCCCGAACTGTGCGTCTAGGCGGATGGTAACAGGAGACAAGGGACACGATGTTTTTACCCAGGTTCGGGCCCTCTCGATGGAGGTAAAACCCTACTCCTGCTTGATTGATATTGATGATATGGGTAGTACAAGAGTGGATCTACCACGAGATCAAGGAGGCTAAACCCTAGAAGCTAGCCTATGGTATGATTTTTGTAATGGTTGTTCGTCCTACGGACTAAAACCCTCCGGTTTATATAGACACCGGAGAGGGCTAGGGTTACACAGAGTCGGTTACAATGGTAGGAGATCTACATATCCGTATTGCCAAGCTTGCCTTCCACGCCAAGGAAAGTCCCATCCGGACACGGGACGAAGTCTTCAATCTTGTATCTTCATAGTCTTGGAGTCCGGCTGACGATGATAGTCCGGCTATCCGGACACCCCCTAGTCCAGGACTCCCTCAAAGGGGGTTTATGATACCGGCGAAAGTTGCACGGTAATAATAAAGGCTAGCAAAGTGAAAGGATGAGTGTGCATATATCCATGGACTCACATTAGTCGAAAAGAACTCATATACTTATTGAAAAGCCTACTTAGCCCTCGAAGCAAAGTATTACTACGCATGCCCCAAGAGTGATAGATTGGTAGGAAAAGACCATCGCTCATCCCCAACTGCCACTCATAAGGAAGACAATCAAAAGAGCACCTCATGCAACAAATTTGTCACACAACTTTTGCCATACGTGCATGCTACGGGACTTGCCAACTTCAACAAAAGTATTTCTCAATTTCATAATTACCCACTAGCATGACCCTAACATTACTACCCTTATATCTCAAAATAATTATCAAGCATCAAATTGATCATAGCATCCAATTCTTTTTCTATGATAGTTTTTATTATACCTAACTTGGATGCTCATCGTTCTAGGACCAACTTTGTAACCATAGAAAATACCATGCTGTTCTAAAAGACTCTCAAAAATATATAAGTGAGGCATGAGAGACTAGAAATTTCTTCAAAATTAATACACCACCGTGGTCTAAAAGATATAAGTGAAGCACTAGAGCAAAAACTATCAAGCTCAAAAGATATAAGTGAAGCACATAGTGTATTCTAGCAAATTCTAATCAAATAGGCTTCTCCCAAAAGGTGTGTACAGCAAGGATGATTTTGGTAAAGTAAAAAGCAAATACTAATATAATACACGATGCTCCAAGCAAACATATCATGTGGCGAATAAAAATATAGCTCCAAGTAAAGTTACCAATGAATGAAGACGAAAGAGGGGATGCCTTCCCGGGGCATCCCCAAGCTTAGGCTTTTGGCTATTCTTGAATATCTTGGGGTTCCATGGGCATCCCCAAGCTTAGGCTCTTGCCACCCTTTATTCCATAGTCCATAAAAGCTTTACCCAAAACTTGAAAACTTCACAACACAAAACTCAACAGGAAATCTTATAAGCTCCGTTAGTGAAAGAAAACAAAACCACCACATAAGGTACTGTAATGAACTCATTCTTTATTTATTTTTGTGTTAAACCTACTGTATTCCAACTTCCTTATGGTTTATAAACTAATTTACTAGCCATAGATGCATTCAAATAAGCAAACAACACACGAAAAACAGAATCTGTCAAAAACAGAAACAGTCTGTAGCAATCTGTAACTAACGCAAACTTATTGAACACTAAAAATCCTACCAAAATAGGAAGTCCTGGACAATTTTTTTATTGAACAGCATAAAAAATAATCAACGCAAAAGCACGTTCCTGTGATTTAAAAAAATTATATTAGTGCGTGCAAAGTTTCTGTTTTTCATTAGAATCAAACCAACTATCATCGTAGGTTATCCTATAGGTTCTACTTGGCACAAACACTAATTAAAAGATAAAAACACATCTAAACAGAAGGTAGACGCAAGATTTATTACTAAACAGGAGCAAAAACAAAAAACATAAAGAAAATTGGGTTGCCTCCCAACTAGCGCTATCGTTTAACGCCCCTAGCTAGGCATAAAAGTAAAGATAGATCTAAGTAGTGCCATCTTTGGCACTCAACTTTTTAATGGAGTTGTGCTCAGGTCCGGGAGGCTCTTTGCGTTTCCCTTCATGCTCAGAGATCCTTTGATCTAAGGCATCCAACCTCTTATTACAAAGTACAATCAAATTATCCATGCAGTTGATACTCCCACCAATATTCTTAAGTGGTTCAACAATTTTTTGCAATTCACAAAGTTTCTCTAAAATTTGAGTTCCTTCAAGAGAGAAGGACGATCCCTTTTTTAGGGGAAGTACTCCTACTATCCCTTCTATAATTTCATAAGCGAAACTGGGATCAATTTCAATAAAACATCCTTTTGCGGCAAAATCAAGAAGTTTTCTATGGGATAGGGTTAACCCAACATAAAAATTGCGCATTAGAATCTTGAAATCTCCTTCCACGGCACAACTACGATAAGATTCTAACCTCCTAAACCAAGCATCTTTTAAATTTTCTCCTTGTCCTTGCTTGAAGTGAAGAACTTCAAAGTCGGGAGACGAAGGGATAAAGACAGAGCTAGCCATGACGACAAGGTAAATGAACTAACACACGAGCAAACAGAAAAAGGCAAGCGAAAGAAAGAGAGAGGAGATTGGGAAAGAGAGGGCGAATAAAATGGCAAGGGTGAAGTGGGGGAGAGGAAAACGAGAGGCAAATGGCAAGTAATGTAAATGCGAGGGAGATGGGTTTGTGATGGGTACTTGGTATGTCTTGACTTGAGCGAAGACCTCCCCGGCAACGGCGCCAGAAATCCTTCTTGCTACATCTTGAGCTTGCGTTGGTTTTCCTCGAAGAGGAGAGGGTGATGCAACAATAGTAGCGTAAGTATTTCCCTCAGTTTTTGATATCCAAGGTATCAATCCAGTAGGAGGCTCCTCAAAAGTCCCACTCACCTACACAAACAAACTGAGAACTCGCAACCAACGCGATAAAGGGGTTGTCAATCCCTTCACAGCCACTTGCAAAAATGAGATCTAATAAAGATAGTATGATAAGATAAATATATTTTTGGTATTTTATAATATAGATGCAAAAAGTAAAAATGCAAATAAAAGTAGATGGAAAGAAAATATGATAAGAGATATACCCGGGGGCCATAGGTTTCACTAGAGGTTTCTCTCAAGATAGCATAAGTATTACGGTGGGTGAACAAATTACTGTCGAGCAATTGATAGAAAAGGGCATAGTTATGAGATTATCTAGGCATGATCATGTATATAGGCATCACGTCCATAACGAGTAGACCGACTCCTGCCTGCATCTACTACTATTACTCCACACATCGACTGACTCCTGCCTGCATCTAGAGTATTAAGTTCATAAGAACAAAGTAATGCATTAAGCAAGATGACATGATGTAGAGGGATAAACTCAAGCAATATGATATAAACCCCACTTGTTATCCTCGATGGCAACAATACAATACGTGCCTTGCAACCCTTTCTGTGACTGGGTAAGGACACCGCAAGATTGAACCCAAAGCTAAGCACTTCTCCCATGGCAAGAAATATCAATCTAGTAGGCCAAACCAAACTGATAATTCGAAGAGACTTGCAAAGATAACTCAATCATACATAAAAGAATTCAGAGAAGATTCAAATATTATTCATAGATAAACTTGATCATAAACCCACAATTCATCGGATCTCGACAAACACACCGCAAAAAAGAGTTTACATCAAATAGATCTCCACAAGAGAGGGGGAGAACATTGTATTGAAATCCAAAAATGGAGAAGAAGCCATCTAGCTAATAACTATGGACCTGTAGTGTTGGGGATATAGCTACTGAGTGTAAACCGGCCAGGAGGGTCCAGTTCACCCTCGACTATGCTGAAGCCCATGAAGATCCAGAAGATGGCACTTTACTAAAAGAAGCTTAGAGGCCCGAAGCCCAAAGGCGGATTAGGGCCCATAGTGGTAAACCGCCATGATTATGTAACTTGTAATATAAGTTAGGAATGGAGAGACCGATCCGGACACTTTGTATGAGTCAGCCTCGGGGCTCTGTAGACCGGCCGGGCGTCAAACTGTGTATATAAAGGGACGACCAGACGGCGGTTTAGGGACAACAGACAACAACTCGAGACTCAGGCAAGCGTATTTGTTCCCTAGTCATCGAAACCCAATCAATCCCATCACAACTAGACGTAGGATTTTACCTTCATCGAAGGGGCCGAACTAGTATAAACTCTCGTGTCCCTTGTCCGGTTTAACCCCTTCAAGCTAACCCATTGCGATGGCTCCACGACTAAGTCCTTTCATGAGGACATCTGACGTGTTAATTCCATGATAGTTGGCGCCCACCGTGGGGCTATCGCACGATGGTGTCGAGTTCTTGAAGGGCTGCTCTGAAGGACTTAATGGGTACGTGATCGGCCAGATGACCAAAAGTCGTCGTGGCAAGCTCTACATCGATGACGAAGGATGGGGCCCCGAGGCCGGCTCGATCGAGTATGGGTACCGGGTCCCCTTCGGTGGAATTCATGTCTTCATCGGCAAGATCGGCGAACCGGGCCCTGAGCCGGACATCTGCACCGACCTCGTCGAGACGGCTCAGTGTGCGAATCCAGCCCGGGTTAAGCCCGCCGTGAAGCGTGCGTTCGTAGGATGTGTCCATGGGATCGGATCTAAACCGGTGTCTGAAGGCGAGACGGCCGTATATTCGGACGGCGGGTCATCCACTGGCGAAACTGAGTCCTTGTACTAGATTCATAGCGGTGTGTTCGAAGGATATTCTGATGGCAACAGTATTCCGGACCTCCTTGAACCGCCAAGTCGGGTTGCTATTTACATGGCCGGAACACAACCCACATTGTAGTCTTCATCTACCGCAGCGATGAATACCGGATCAGCAGCCGCGGCAGGAGTCCCGGCGCGCCGTCCGGCGCAAGTCCTCTCCGGTTTGATGGACGCCTGGGCGACCTTGTTAACCGCGACAGTCACCCCGGAGACGCGGGATCAGCACAATGCGGATGTTGCGAAGCTGAAGAACCAAATAGCACAAGCTAAGGAGGACCTGGCGACTGAGGATACTAGGATGGCTGAAGAACGGGCCGCTTTGGATGCCCAATCACAGTGAATATAGGCGCAGAATTACCAGCTCATGCTGGATCGGACCGCATCAGAGGATGTGATGCGAAGGAAGTACCCGTCTCGTCTGCCGCCGGTTTACAAAGGGTTAAATCTCTTTCAGACACCAGGCGCTGGGCTGAGCAATCCGGCAGCTGCAAACCGGACGGATGCGCCTAGGACAGCTCCGGATCAACTACGGATAACAGAGCCACCAAGACGAACAGATAACCCGCCGCAATATGTGTCTACACCACCGGGTCACTTCTCGAGCCCACTGGATAACATGATTGCCGCAGCGTCACGCCTGGCAGCCATTCCAATGGAGGGCGATTCAATAGCAGCAATTTAAACGCGGCGGGCGAGAGACCTTCTTCAAACCGCCGTGGTGCAGTAGCAGGCTTACTCGTATAGCCGGGATAGAATTCATTCAACCCCTCGTCCGGAGCCCAAGCTATAGCAGGCGGATGGATGAACCAGAAGTGTCTAGCAGCGCGCAGCATCGTAATGCTCAAGATGTGGTGGATCATGGCAGGGCACGAAGGGATGCCGCTTTGGGTCGTTATCAACCCGCCCCGGTTCAGCCAGCAGCGTCAGTTGACCGAGGCACCGGGCTTGCTTTCAGTTCCTGGGGAGTGTCATGCCTCATTTCAGCTCTCCATAATGTGCGTCTGCCCAAAGATTTCAAGGGTCCACGCAAAGTACCTAATTATACGGCGGATCAGCCACCAGAGGCATGGGTTGAGAGTTATGAGATGGCAATGGAGATGCTGGATGTAGATGAAGCAGCCTGTGCAAAATACTTCACGATGATGTTGGAAGGAATAGCCCGTACTTGGTTGAAAAATCTGCCAGCTAATTCCGTCGAGTCATGGGATCAGTTGAAGGCCCGGTTTATAGCCAATTTCAAAGACACGTGCAAACAGCCCATGTCCATTGTGGATCTGGATGCTTGTGTTCAAGGGGAGAACGAGTCAACAACTCATTGGGTACGCCGGGTTTCAGAAGTTTTGCACTCGTCCGACTGGATTAACACTGGTCAAGCGATTATAACACTGGAGCGCAATTGCCGGTTTAAGTCACTAAAGATGAAGTTGGGACGGCTCAAGCGCCACTGCAACGACATGGGAACCCTCATGGCGGCCTTGGTCAAGTATGCCGATTCTGATAATACCAAGGATCCCGATTCTGATAATGAGAAACCGGAGAAGGGAAAGAAGAATGGCGGTGCAAAGGGACAGCAGCACAACCAGGGAGGCCACGGGAATAATGGTAAGCGTAAAGTGGATTCAGATTTTGTGGCTAACACTAATGTGCAGTGTCGTAAAGGTAAACCGCCCCAGCACGGCGGGGCGATGAATCTGGAGCGCTTGTTGAATCAGCCCTGTCCAAGCATGGGACCAAGGAGGCTCCCGCAATGCATCTCTGGAAGGATTGTAACATTATGAAGGAGTTCAAAAACTCTGATCTTTTCTAGTATGGTCAGGGTCCGTCGGGCGGTTCAGGTCCAGGTTTTCATGGTGGCGGTGGTTCAAGCTCTGGGTTTCAGAATAATCATGGCAACCAGAACAACCAAGGTGGTAACAGCCAGCAGAATAATCAAGGGAATCAGCAGCAGTCGGGTTACCAGAGTCACCCGAAGCAGTTGAATGGTGGGCAGTATCATGTATTCACCACTAGTTTGTGCAAGCGTGATCAGAAGCTTCACAAGAGGGCAGTCAATACTGTTGAACCGGCAGTTCCACGTTATCTGCAGTGGTCCGAACAGCCTATTGTGTGGAGTAGGGAGGATCATCCGCCCTGGGTTGACAATCCGGGTCAACTGGCTCTGGTGGTGGCGCCTCAGGTGGGAGGCTATAAGTTCACCAAGGTGCTCATGGATGGAGGAAGCAGCATCAACATTCTGTATTATGAGACCTTCCGTCGCATGGGGTTGACAGACAAGAGTCTTAAACCGTTCAACGTTGTTTTTCATGGTGTGGTCCCAGGTAAATCGGCATATCCTGTAGGTAAGATCACTTTGGAAGTTGTGTTCGGTGATGAACATGACTCCCGGTCTAAGACATTGACCTTTGAGGTGGTAAGAATCCAGAGCCCGTATCACACACTGTTTGGGCGGCCGGCTTATGCAAAATTCATGGCGAGGCCTTGTTATATTTACTTACAGCTCAAGATGCCGGGTCATAAAGGGACTATCACGGTTCATGGAAGCCGAAAAATCACTTTGGATTGCGAGGAAAGTGATGCGGCTTATGCTGAGTCGGTTTGTGCTATAGAGGAGCTAACATTTTATAAGGAAAATGTTGATCCGGTAGATATGACCCCTCTGAAGAAGCCCACCACTGAGCATGACCCAACCCTGCATTTCAAACCGGCTGACGAGACTAAGCTTGTTGACTTCGTGCCTGGCGATTTGTCCAAACAGTTCAGCATCAGCACCAATCTGGATCCAAAATAGGAAAGCACGCTCATCGAGTTCATCCATGAGAATCGGGACATTTTTGCAAGGAAGCCTTCTGACATGCCAGGTGTACCGAGGGAACTTGCTGAGCACACTCTTAATATTGATCCAAAGTTTAAACCGGTCAAGCAATTTCTTTGTCGCTTTAATGAAGAAAGACGCAAGGCAATTGGTGAAGAGGTAGCCCGGCTGTTGGCTGCTGGATTTATAGTCGAAGTGTTTCATCCTGAATGGTTGGCTAATCCGGTGCTTGTTCTTAAGAAAAATGGCACCTGGCGTATGTGTGTTGAGTACACGGACTTGAATAAGGCTTGCCCGGCCGATCCCTTTGCTCTCCCGCGTATTGATCAGATCATTGATGCGACGGCGGGTTGTGAGCGCCTGAGTTTTTTGGATGCTTATTCAGGATATCATCAGATCAAGATGGCAGTTAAGGACCAGGAGAAGACAGCCTTCATCACTCCCTTTGGAGCCTTCTGCTATGTTTCCATGCCCTTTGGGCTCTAGAGTGCCTAGGCAACTTATCAGCGTTGTGTGCAGAATTGTCTTCACACGCAGATTGGGCGTAATGTTCATGCCTATGTGAATGACATTGTGGTAAAATCCAGAAAGAAGGAGACATTGATAGATGATCTCAAGGAGATGTTTAACAATCTTCGGGTTTACAAGATGATGCTTAATCCGGATAAATGTGTCTTTGGTGTTCTAGCAGGCAAGCTTCTCGGTTTTCTTGTGTCCAACAGGGTCATTGAGGCTAATCCAGAAAAGATTAAGGCAATCACATCCCTGGCCAAGCCGAAGTGTATCAATGATGTTCAGCGTCTTGCAGGTCGGATTGCAGCCCTTAGTCGGTTTATTAGTCGTTTGGGAGAAAAGGCAATTCCTTTGTATCAGATCTTGAAAAAGACGGATAATTTCGTCTGGAGTAACGCAGCCAATGCGGCTTTTGAGGAGCTAAAGCGGCAGTTGGTTGAACCGCCGGTTCTTGCAGCCCCAGTTGATAATGAGCCTTTGTTGTTATACGTAGTTGCCAATGCCCGAGCAGTTAGTGTGGCAATTGTGGTTGAGCATAAAGAAGCTGGGAAGGAATATCCAGTTCAACGACCTGTATACTACATTAGTGAAGTCCTGATCGAGTCAAAACAACGCTATCCACATTGGCAGAAGTTGGTGTACGGGGTTTTTATGGCCAGTCGAAAACTCAAGCAATATTTTCAAGGCCATCCCATCACAATGGTTAGTTCTGCTCCTTTGGGCGATATCATTCAAAACAGGGAAGCAACTGGCCGGGTTGCAAAGTGGGCAATCGAGCTTGGTCCACACGGTTTAAAGTATGTACCTCGAACAGCCATCAAATCTCAAGCCCTTGTGGATTTTATCAATGACTGGACCGAGTTGCAAGCACCAGAAGACAAACTGGATAATACGTACTGGACTATTCATTTTGATGGATCCAGGCAGTTGGAAGGCTCGGGGGCTAGAGTTGTCCTTACTTCCCCTCGAGGTGATAAAATTTGCTATGTCCTCCGCTTGATGTTTCCTTGTACTAACAATGCAGCTGAGTACGAAGCTTTACTCCATGGTCTTCGTGTGGCCAAAGAGATGAACTTAAGTCGAGTTTGGTGTTTCGGAGATTCTGATCTGGTGGCTTAGCATGTTTCTGGTACTTGGGATTCTAAGGATCCACTCATGGCGGCTTACAGGCGTGAGGTGGATATTGTGGCGGGTCACTTCAAAGGGTATCAGGTCGAGCATATCGATCGGCGCAAAAATGAAGCAGCATACGCTTTAAGCCGGCTTGGATCTTAGCGTAAACCGGTACCTCCTAATACCTTTTTAGATATCTTGCATAATCCGTCTGTTAAGTTGCCTACAGAAGAGGATTTGGTTGTTCCTTATCCGGAGGCTCAGTTGGTGGCCGCTTTACACGTTGTACCGGATTGGACGGTTCCATATCTGGCGTATATGAACCAGGGCGAGCTACCAAATGATAAAGTCCTGGCTCGACAGATAGTCCGGCGATCCAAGTCCATGGTTATTCACAATGGCGAGTTACACCGCTGTAGCGTTTCAGGCGTATTTCAGCGTTGTGTTTCTCCAGAAGAAGGCCAAGAGATCCTATGGGAAATTCATGAAGGGGGTTGTGGTCATCATGCCGGTTCAAAGTCCCTGGTTGCAAAAGCTTTTCGTCATGGGTTTTACTGGTTGACAGCTCATGCTGATGTGGAGGATCTGGTAAAGCGATGTGATGCTTGTCAAAAAAATTCACGCAGAGCTCATATTCCGGCTCAGGAACTACGGATGATTCCTATCACTTGGCCTTTTGCTACTTGGGGCCTTTATATGGTGGGACCCTTTAAACGTTCCCAGGACAAGAAGACCCACCTGTTGGTAGCAGTTGATAAATTCACCAAGTGGGTTGAAGCGGAGCCTGTTAGCAAGTGTGATGCAGCTACGGCGGTTCAATTTCTCAAAAAGATTATCTTCCGTTTTGTCTTTCCACACAGTATCATCACGGATAATGGTACCAACCTTTCCAAAGGTGAGATGGAGGATTTCTGTCAGAGAGAGCACATCTGGCTTGACCTAGCATCTGTGGCGCACTCTCAATCCAACGGTCAAGCGGAGCGAGCTAATCAAGAAATTTTAAAGGGTCTTAAACCCCGACTCATGATTCCCTTGAAGCGGACGCCGGGTTGTTGGGTGGAAGAATTACCTTCTATGTTATGGAGTATCAACAGCACCCCAATCGATCAACAGGTTACACGCCTTTCTTCATGGTATACGGGGCAGAGGCAGTTCTCCCAAGTGATATACGTCATGACTCGCCCCGGGTTGCTAATTATGTTGAAGCGGACAACGAGCAAGCTCGCCAAGAGGCACTCGACCTGTTAGATGAGAAATGGGATATGGCTCTGGCTCGATCGGCGGTTTATCAACAAGACCTACGGCGTTATCATAGCCGCCGGGTTAGGACACGAACCTTTCAAGAAGGTGACTTAGTGATCCGGCTCATCCAGGATCAGACCGACATGCACAAGTTATCCCCGCCTTGGGAAGGACCCTTTGTGGTCAGCAAAAATCTGCACAACGGATCATACTACCTCATTGACGTTCGAGACAACTCACGCAACTCCAAGGAGGAGACCCGGCGGCCGTGGAACATAGCTCTCCTTTGGCCTTATTACACTTGAGCCCTAGGCTCTTCTTATGTACATATTTCGACAATGTATATATTATGATCAATAAATAAATCAGCATGCTTGCTCTAAAGCGGGGCCTCTGCTGTTTTTTCTCAAGTATCCTTTGAGTTACATGGGGGCTTCAGCTGACAAAGCGGAGTACTATGTGTCAAACCGGCTATCACGCCACAACATAGCTTGGGAGCTTCACACCCAAGGGGCCAAAGAGAGTCTGGATGCTATGCAGAACTCAAACATAGGCACCCAATGAGCACAGCTCATTACGTTACTTGGGGGCTCCTTGGTCAAATACCAAGGAGTTTGAATGGACCCTTGTAGCTGGGTATCGACCCACGGCTTGGAAGCCTGGTATATTTACCTAAAACCCCAGGTTAACCCGCCTTCATCAAGTAAGACACTCCTATCCAGGTCATCCTGGCACGGCCCTCCGAATGTTTGACAGTTACTCTCATCGAGACCCTGCACTTGTCAAAGTTAAAACGGTGATTGGTTAGTTGGAGGTCCATCTTAAAAGGCTTTGTGAAATGGTGCAACTCAGCGGCCTGGCAGCCCACAAAAAGCCTCGAATTTGGGCCTGGCAGCCCTCAAAAAGCCTCGACTACACGGTTTTATTTGCGTTCATCGCCTTTTTTATTGATAAATTTTATGTTAAACCGATTTCTTTGACCTAATATGATTTTTCAGTCATCTTATTACCCCGGTGTTTCTTAAACCGGCTTGGTTTTCAACTACACGTTGACAAACCCTATTATTAAACTGGAGTTCATTAACCCGGTCTGGCTCAAGCTACCTGTCGCCAGCTTTGATCATATGGTGTGCATCATCACCCGGTATGACTTACTATACGACATCAGTACATGATGGAGTTATACAAGAATTTCAGATTTGGGTTTTCACCCTTATTACAATCAAAGTTGACCAGCCAACTAAACAGTAATATTACATCACAGGTATGAATCATTTCATATTTTTACGGCTTGATTATCAATCAGGCCGTTTCTTGGGCATTATGACCCGTCCGGCGGTAAACCGCCAGGACCCTTTTCTTTTTATGCAGACACATGAATTGCATATTATGATACCTGAATCAAAATTGACATTGACATGGCGGATCACATAAAGTATCTCCTACTGCACGATGGCAGTAGATCAAAATAGTTTTGGCTACCCTATTACAAGGCACTCAGAGGCCCAAAATATGGAATTGTTTCACAACGGACAGTTTCCGACATATCAACCGGATTGACGGATTAAGCTTCAACGCCGGGTTGATGTGAAGTAGATGGGTCATCTGGCGTCGGTTTAGCCTCCTCCTCCCCATCCAATGGCTGGAAGTCATTGGTGGTCCAGTCAATCCGGGTTAAGGCCTGAAAGACAGCCTCTTCACTTATAAGCTCAGCCGGATCAACGTCAGGGGCGTAAGTGTGCTTACGAATTGGTGGAACAAGGTTCTGCACTTCAGGAATAATAGCTTCAACCCGTTTGTTGTTTGTGTCATAGAAGGATCAGTGAACCGTCAGGTTAGCTTCTTTTGCTAACTGACTCGCCAGAGGACGCATCTCCCTTGTTACTCGTTTGAGGGCGTCATTGTCAAATACTTTGCCGTTTTCTTGTGCACTGGGGAAGCCCTTGGCTATATCAGCCGGATCAAGATCAGCTATCCATGCCTTGGCTCGAGTCAGTGCTAATAAAGTGCCAGCCCGGGCAGCGGATCGCTTCAACTCTTCTATCTGTGCTGGCGTCATAGATAGCCGGTCCAGCGTGTCCTTGATCAGTGTTGGAGCCACATTGTCATAGGAAGTGGCGCAGATAACCCGTTGGGCGCCGGTATACAACTATTCAATCAGCGTATACGCGGCCTTGAGTTTCTTCCGCATATCAGAACCCAGATGAGCAATGCGACTACCTATAGCGGTTTAAGAAGTTCATGTTAGACCAGAGAAATTTCAAAGCAAAATATTCATAAAGCCTTGACAAACAGTGCTTACCAAATATTGCAGAGGTCATGGCATTGATTGGCGCTTTAATCCAGTAAGCTCTTCTGTCACCGGTTTAAGAGCTGATTCAGCGTCTTCCGCCCGCTTCAGCAATCCGGCCTTTTCGGTATCCCAGTTGACTTGCTCAGACTTGAACCATTCTTTGAGCTGCTCCATGGTGGTTAAGGCGGTTTTCAATTCATCCTTGGCCTTGGTGGTTTCTGCTTGTTGGGATTTTAGATTTTCTTGAAGGTCAGCAATTTGCGAGACTTGTTGGTTTATCTCACTCTGCAACAGTAAGAGAGCATGTCAATATCTTTGATAAAGTCCCAAGCATATAACCAGTTATACACTTGGCACTTGGGGGCTAATGCGGATCATTTTTCTGCCGATTATTGAAGTCCCAAGGATTAATACAAGTTTTAATCATGGCACTTGGGGGCTAATGTGTGTTTGATCAGAAATGCACAAGGAAGGTTCATACAGTATAATATGGAATATACAAAGTCCCGGTTTGACTTTCTAAAGACAAACAGGCCCTTGGGGGCTACAATACAATGAAGGTACAGAGCAAAGATCAAACTGTTTACCTCATACCGCTCCTTCATCAGGTTTACTGAACCAGCTTCATAATCACGGCTGGTGTAAAGCCGGTTTAAGAAGCCAGAGTGCAGGTCTTGGGCAGAGAGATCGACATAAGCTGACAAGTCAGTCATCCCCTTCCCCTTGCTCACATCAGTGAATTCATCCTTGGCAGTATGCTTTGATAGAGCAACCGGATTACCAGGGGCGGTATACCCAGTGCCAGTAACAACAACTTCATCATCTTTGGCTGAGCTTGATGGGTTGACATTCTTCACGGGGCTTGGCGCTTTGGTAGCAGGGCTCGGCGGTTTGTTAGCAGAGCTTGGCGGATCCGCAGTTGAATCCCGCTGATCAACAGTTGGACTTGGAGGGGCAGGAGGATGTGAAGTATCAACCTCTACATTCGGTTCAACTTCTGGCGGGTCAGCATCAGCATCTTGGTTTTGCCCAGCAGAGCTGTCTATGGCAACTTCAGGATCTTCGCCATGATGCTCTGGAGTCTTCTCCAGAGCAACATCAACAGTAGGGTCGCTGATTTTGGCTTTCTTACTTAATCGAGCCTTGGCACTACAACATCAAAGATTAGAATATGGTAAACCGACTAATAAAGGAAACAAAGTGAGGAGTAGTATACTTACCCAGCGACAACTTTGAGAGGAGGAAGCTGAGTGGTTGATGAACCGCCAGACGAGTTGGAAGAAGCCTGGTAATTCGGGTTAGACGGGTTGAGAGGGCATCGGAAGAAACCTTTCAAAGGATAACGTTTTTCAGGAGAACAAGTCACCTCTGGACGACGTTTCCGGGTTGCCGTATCGGCTAAACCGGACGAAGTGATTTGTTGACCACTATGCTGGGTTGTGCGACGCTCTTCAACTTGCTGTGTCTTCAAAGAAAATTTTGGATCCAAATGAGCAAGGGGGTGAGATTGTTTTACTTTCCAGACTGTGCGACAAATTCTTTGAACCGGTACAAGATCTGAATCGGAAGAAAGAAGGATTACCTCAACATGTTCTGCATGGCTGGCCTCAGCATCATCCTGGGAATAGTCATTGTCAATAAGATGTATGAAAAAGGAACCAAGTGAGTCAAGTTCTACCTCAGCGCCTGATTCCTCATCTTCTGGCAGATCAGAAGACTCGGTGGCTTTCTTCTTTCCAGCTTTCTTGGTGGCCTTGGTCTTTACACGAGGAGCCCGGGCCGGTTTAGTCCGTTTCCAAAAGGAGTTGTTAGCCTGAAATTGAGACAAGGAAAGATTAGTACATAGTTAATATGGAGGCAAGTCAGTAAAGTGTTCAGATGAACTTTACCGCTGGCGGTTTATTGGAGACGCAAAACGGAGGCAACCCGGTTTGGCTGCATGTAGAGATCGGTTCATCAAGCATTTTCTTCACATATTCAGTAACTTCAAGATCGGTCATTACTATTTTGTGATATCGTTGAGGGTCTTTGACATCGCCAGTATATTCATGCATCAATCCGGGGCGGCGGCTTAAAGGCAAAATGCACCAAGAAACCCAGCAGCGGACAAGGTCAATGCCAGTCAAACCGTTGGCCATCAGAGCCCAGAGCTTGGCGAGTTGAGGTGCAAAGTTCTTCCGTTCTGCAGTGGTTAAGCGTGATGGTAATGGGTGGCCGTTGCTAAGCCGGTGAGGGCGATAACCTGGCAAAGGATTTTCTCCATCAGGGGCAGTGTTCCGGCAGTAAAACCAGGTCTGGTTCCAATCTTTAGGATGGCTATGATGTTTTGCATGAGGAAAGTCAACTTCTTTCCTTTTCTGAATTGAAACGCCAACAAGCTCTATGTTGGGACCGTCTGAGAATTCTGTATGGCGGTTCAGATCAAAGAAGTCCCGGAACAGTTCCACGGTTGGCTCTTCTTGAAGATAGACTTCACAGAATACTTGAAAGTTGCATATATTGGACACAGAGTTTGGACCAATATCTTGCAGATGGAGTTGGAAGCTTGCGAGGACATCTCGGAAAATTTTTGATCCGGGAGGGCTGAATCCCCGGTCTAAGTGTTGCATAAAAACAATCACCTCTCCTTCTTGAGGTTCAGGTGAACATTCCGATTCCGGAACTCGCCAGTGGAGAACCCTTTTTTGAGGCTAAAGCACCAGTGGTGACATAACCGTTGATTTGTGTTTTCGTGATCCGGGACGGAACCCAATTGCAAGCAGAGAATTGTTTCGTCATCCCGGAAGGGGGGAACTGAAAGGAAAAACAAATGCCGGTTTACAATTTAGCGGTTTAAAGTGTACAATTCAGTGTTAAACCAGAAAATTACTATGCAAGGTTCAGTTGGCGGTTTAAGAGAGGGCTAATGATATATGGAGGATTGGCTATCAAAGGTTAAACCGCCCATAGGCAGAAGGGCCAGGATTCAAAATTTCTGATAATGTTAACAGAAACAGGTTTCACACAATGATCAAATTTATTTGGATCTACCGCATATCCGTAAAGCAATTTTTTTCTGTGATCTCTAAAGGCGCTAAGCAGAACAGGGAAGGTCGTGTACTCTACAGAAGAAAGGGAAGATCTGCTAGCATTAAAAACGAATGTGGAGTAACTACCGCATGAGATCTACACTGCTATTGGATCAAAACTACCGCGGCAGAAGGAAGGACGAAGAATTCAGGAGGAAGAAAGAAGAACTGTAAAGATGAACTTGCGAACCCTAAACACAGATCTAAAGATGAAGGAAAGAGGAAACTTACCACTGCAGATTTACTGCGGAGGAGTGCGACAAGTTTCTGATCCGTTTCAGGTTGATGCAGTGGACTTTGTCGATGCAGTTCTCAAGGGTCGCAGACGGCAGTGGAGCTTCAGAGCTTGGGCGTCGCGAGGAAGAAGAAGCCACAGAAGGGGAAAAGAGAGAAGGGCCCTCGGGCCTTATTTATAGAGGAAAGAATAAAACAGCGGGCGCGAGAATCAAGGAGCCTGAAACGGCAGAATGGGTGCGACTGTCGCCTCGATTTTCGGGATGACCATTAAGTGAAGGGAATCTTTTTAATCTTTTTATACAGAGATGATGTCATGATGGACCGTTGCTGTGTTCAGAAGATGACATCACGGCGGTTCTGCAAAATTTATAGGAGAAGACAATATGGCGGTTTACGAAAGTACAAGAGGACGTCTACAAGATATCTTTGAAGTATTGACATGAACAAGTTCAAATCAAACTGGGGCCTAATGTTGGGGATATAGCTACTGAGTGTAAACCGGCCAGGAGGGCCGGGTTCACCCTCGACTATGTTGAAGCCCATGAAGATCCAGAAGATGGCGCTTTACTAAAAGAAGCTTAGAGGCCCGAAGCCCAAAGGCGGATTAGGGCCCATAGTGGTAAACCGCCATGATTATGTAACTTGTAATATAAGTTAGGAAAGGAGAGACCGAGCCAGACACTTTGTATGAGTCAGCCTCGGGGCTCTGTAGACTGGCCGGGCATCAACCTGTGTATATAAAGGGATGACCCGGCGGCGGTTCAGGGACAACAGACAACAACTCGAGACTCAGGCAAGCGTATTTGCTCCCTGGTCATCGAAACCCAATCAATCCCATCACAACTAGACGTAGGCTTTTACCTTCATCGAAGGGGCCGAACTAGTTTAAACTCTCGTGTCCCTTGTCCGGTTTAACCCCTTCAAGCTAACCCGTTGCGATGGCTCCACGACTAAGTCCTTTCATGAGGACATCTGACGTGTTAATTCCAGGACACGTAGGTCTGTGGTAAACTACTCACAACTCATCGGAGGGGCAAGGGTGTTGATGTAGAAGCCCTCCATGGTCGATTCCCCCTTCGGCAGAGTGCTGGCGAAGGCTCCAAGATGGGATCTCGCGGATACAGAAGGTTACGGTGGTGGAAATTGTGTTTCGTGGTGCCCCCGGATGTTTTTAGGGTACATAGGTATATATAGGAGGAAGAAGTATGTCGGTGGCCGCCCGAGGGGCCCACGAGATAGGGGGCGCGCCCTACAGGAGGGCATGGCCTCCTATCTCGTGGGAGCCTCGGCTGCTTCTTGACTTGCATTCCAAGCCCTCTGGATCACGTTCGTTCCAAAAATCACGCTCCCGAAGGTTTCATTCCGTTTGGACTCCGTTTGATATTCCTTTTCTTCGAAATACTGAAATAGGCAAAAAAACAGCAATATGGGCTGGGCCTCCGGTTAGTAGGTTAGTCCCAAAAATGATATAAATGTGTAAAATAAAGCCCATAAACATCCAAGAGGGGTAATATAATAACATGGAACAATCAAAAATTATAGATACGTTGGAGACGTATCACCCCCCTCCACCATTTACACCCCGGTCATATTTTCATAGTTCTTAGGCGAAGCCCTGCGAGGATCACTTCACCATCACCGTCACCACGCCGTCGTGCTGACGGAACTCATCAACTACCTCGACATTTTACTGCATCAAGAAGGCGAGGGACGTCACCGAGTTGAACGTGTGCAGAACGCGGAGGTGTTGTGTGTTCGGTACTTGATCGGTCGAAGCGGGAAGAAGTCTGACTACATCAACCGTGTTGTGAAACGCTTCTGCTTATGGTCTACGAGGGTACATAGACACACTCTCCCCCTCATTGCTATGCATCTCCATGGATAGATCACTGCGTGTGCGTAGATATTTTTTTGTTTTCCATGCAACGACTCCCAACAGTGGCATCATGAGCAAGCTCTATGCGTAAATGATATGCACGAGTAGAACACAAAGAGTTGTGGGTGTTGCTAGTCATACTGCTTACCACCAACGTCTTATTTTGATTCGGCGGTATTGTGGGATGAAGCGGCCTGGACCATCCTTACATGTCCACGCACATGAGACCGGTTCCATCGATAGACATGCAACTAGCCTCCGGTTAGTAGGTTAGTCCCAAAAATGGTATAAATGTGTAAAATAAAGCCCATAAACATCCAAAAGGGGTAATATAATAGCATGGAACAATAAAAAATTATAGATACGTTGGAGACGTATCACCCCCCTCCACCATTTACACCCCAGTCATATTTTCATAGTTCTTAGGCGAAGCCCTGCGAGGATCACTTCACCATCACCGTCACCACGCCGTCGTGCTGACGGAACTCATCAACTACCTCGACATTTTACTGCATCAAGAAGGCGAGGGACGTCACCGAGCTGAACGTGTGCAGAACGCGGAGGTGTTGTGTGTTCGGTACTTGATCGGTCGAAGCGAGAAGAAGTCTGACTACATCAACCATATTGTGAAATGCTTCTGCTTATGGGCTACGAGGGTACATAGAAACACTCTCCCCCTCGTTGCTATGCATCTCCATGGATAGATCACTGCGTGTGCGTAGATATTTTTTTTGTTTTCCATGCAACGACTCCCAATAGTGGCATCATGAGCAAGGTCTATGCATAAATGATATGCACGAGTAGAACACAAAGAGTTGTGGGCGTTGATAGTCATACTGCTTACCACCAACGTCTTATTTTGATTCAGTGGTATTGTGGGATGAAGCGGCCTGGACCATCCTTACATGTCCACGCACATGAGACCGGTTCCATCGACAGACATGCAACTAGATTTGCATAAAGGTGGCTGGCGGGTGTCTGTTTCTCCTACTTTAGTTGAATCGAATTTGACTGCGGTCGGTCATTGAAGAAGGTTAAAACAGCAAACTTGACGAAACACCGTTGTGGTTTTATGCATAGGTAAGAACGGTTCTTTCTAGAAGCCCGTAGCAGCCATGTAAAACTTGCAACAACAAAGTATAGGACGTCTAACTTATTTTTGCAGGGCATGTTATGATGTGATATGGTCAAGACATGACACTACAAAAAAAAGACACATCCGTGACATTTTGGGCCGAACGATTTTTTCCCTGTCATGCTTATGGCACTTTTATGACGATAATTGTGACAAAAGCCGGTATCATCATAGATGTGGTGGGCTCCTATTTCTATGACAAAAAGTCGTGACAGAAAATGGGCTTTTCGTCCTGGGTGGGCCGGAGACGTAGCTACATGACATTCTTTGGGCCGTCCATGACGGAAAAAACCGTGGTAGAAGCGAGGGCGAGGAAAATAACCGGGAGTTCCCAGTTACGGTGGGTTGTCGGGGCTGAGCGATGTGCGTTTCTCTTGTACACGTACGCGCATGGGTGCGAGGCGTTGGGCTCTAACTGAACCTAAGCGAGTCATTCGCCTACTGAACCTAAGCGATCGCACTACAGGCTACGCGTTACTGAACCCGAGCGATCGATCGATCCCTGGCTGTTAACTGAACCTGATTGAGCGATTCCTTCGCTACTGCTGCTGACTGAAGCCGATTGAACCTGCTGCCTCTTGATGAATAGTGAGAATTGTTGGGGGGTTGGATGAACAGGACCCCATGGTAGTAGAGGTCGTTGCCGCTGGATGAAAGGACCTCGCTCAATATAGCCAGTTGGCTCCCGATGAACAGGACCCCGTAGAGGGATGGATGAACAGGAAAACCCCGTGGTGGGCTGGTTGAACAGTAGCCGGTGGAGGGCTGGATGAACAGTAGCCCGTGGAGGGGTGGTTGAATAGGACCCCGTGGAGAGGGCTACTAGTTGAACAGTAGTCGGTGGAGGATTAGTGGAGGCTGGATGAACAGGAGCCCGTGGATGAACAGTCGCAGGTGGAGGCAGGAGGGAGATGTCATGGATGAACAGTTGCAGGTGGAGGCTGGAGGAGGTCGACGGTGGAGATGAACAGTAGCCCGTGGAGTCCCGTTTTGCGGTACGCTACACCCCTCTCGATAAACAGGACCCCCATTTCGACTGTAGCGCTCCAACACAAGTCTGTTTCCTCCGTTTTGCGGTACGTCACACTCCTCCTGATCAACATGACCACGTTTCGGCCGTATGAGGTCGAAGAGAAGTCAGTTTCCACCATTTTGCGGTACACCACACCCCTCCCGATGACCAGGATCCCGTTTCGACCGTAGGCGGTTGAACACAAGGCTGTTTCCTTTGTTCTGCGGTACGCCAGGACTTGTTTGGATCGGCTGTTCTGTCCAATCTAGTTGGCTCCCGATGAACATGATGCATTCCGTTGCCTCTCGATGTACATGACGTCGCAGCTTCTCCCTTCCAACCCAGCCATGTACACGAGCCCTGGCCATACGTATGCATGAGTAGGCGTTCGAGACCCTGCCCGTATGTATGTACGTGGCCGTATTTACTTTCTTGCACCCTGGCTGAACGTACGTGGACATGCTACGTGCGCGCCTCTACTATGAAACTTGACTTTCCTTACTCGGCCACGGTTCATCGCTGCAGCCTGCAGACAGGCTGATTGAATAGTATGTACGTACACGTTCGCGACCAGAATGACAACACTATGTACGCTTTGACCAGGTGGGTCCTGACTGTCAGGGAGGATAAGGAGGCACTTCCTTGCATGCGAAGTGTAGCTAGTGGGTCCCAACAGTCATGGGGGAAACATTTTTTTCACGAAATACGGTGGCCCGTACGGTGGGTCCCTGATGTTAGGTGGAGGAATCATTATTTTAGGCGTAATAAGGTTGCACTTCCTTGCTGTGGCTGTGGACCCAGCTGTCAGCCTCTCCACATACAGTTCTCTTCCGATGGAAGTCATTCCTTGACGACATTAACCATGCCGCGCCAAGAGAACCAAGGTGGTGGACGACGGCGAGGCTTAGGAAGGGGACGACGCGGAGCCGGGGAAGACGCGACAGTGGATGCCCATGCGGAGCGGAGTACGAGGGTTCACTGGTTCGGCTGCGGTGTGAGGCTGCCGTCACCGCAGAATAACAGGGGGTGTGGGTGAGTAGAGGAATGTCCTGGCCAGTGGTGGGAATAGTAGGGGCGGTGAGGACTCCGCGGCAGCACAACCGGCCACAGGAGGCAGGAGCAGGCGGCACGACTGGTGCTGGTTTGTGCGGCAAGAGCAAGAGGACCAGAGGTTGAAGAAGCAATACAAGCGTTGGATGGACATCGTACGGTCACTGGAGCTAGAATCGTTAATATTGACTAAGTTGACAAAGCCCTCCATCCGCGTTAACTAGGTAGGCCCACAAGTCAGCCACCCACTGTGGTGGGTCCAAGCTAGCAGGGGGAGTATTTATTATTTTTTGCGTAATAATGAGGCACTTCCTTGCGTGCGAAGATATAGCTGGTGGGTCCGAGCTGACAGCAGGGGGAATGTTTTTTTCATGAAATACAGAGGCCCTTCCGAGGGTCCCAGCTGTCAGGTGGAGGAATCATTATTTTGCACGTAATAAGGAGGCATTTCCTTGTGTGCGGCCATGGACCCAGCTGTCAGCCTCTCAATGTACAGTCCACTTCTGATGGATGTCGTTTGTTGACCACATTGACCACGCCACGCCGAGAGCACCAGGGCTGGGGAGTACGAGGGTTTACTAGTTCAACTTCCGTCGCCGGAAAATAACAGGAGGTGTGGGTGAGTATAGGAATGTCCTGGCCAGCGATGGAGTAGGTTGGGGCAGTGCAGCCTGTGCAGCAGCACAGCCGGCCACGGGAGGCGGGAGCAGGTAGTCCCACCGGTGCTGGTTTGGGCGGCTGGAGTAAGAACATCAGATATTGAAGAAGCAGCACGGCCATTGGATTAACATCCAATAGTCACTGCTGCTAGAATTGTTTGTGGACTAAGTTGACAAAGCCTTTCGTACACGTCAACCTAGTAGACCCACAAGTCAGCCTCCAAATCTGTCGCAAATAGCATACAACCCAAAATTTCTAGCCAGATTCAAATTAATTTAAAAAACTAAACATACCTTAATTTAAATCCAATGAAATTTTACCCGCACAAAAACAATGAAATTTAAAATATCAAAATCCGAAAGAAAAAAGTATTTTGGAACTAATTGCCTATTTGTTGTATTTTTTCATTTTATAGCCCATTTATTATTACTTATAGCCCATTATAGCCCATTTTCTGGGCAAGCCCGAATGCAACCCTCCTCGTCTTGAAAGATTTCCAGCCCAGCAGGGCGTAGAAAAGCAAGTAGGCCTACGTTGGTTATTCTGCAAAAAACAAAATAGCTGGGCTAGCCATTTTCAGAAAGGAAAAAAACAAACTGGGCTGGTCATGTGGTAAACATATGAAATAAAAGCCTGGGCTAGACGGGCCATAGCTCCCGCACAACCCAGTTGATACCCTTCTTCGTCCCGAAAAAAATTACTGCACGCTGCTGGGTCCCTACTATAATCCTCACCATGTATAGTCATCTCCTTATTCCTCTCGGTTGTTGACCATGTTGACTACACCGAAGGGCGGCGCCGCGGCAAGCGAACCAAGGCGGAGGACGATGGTGAGACCTCGGACAGGAACGAACAGGAGCTGGGGAAGATGCACAGAGTTTTAGGGTGCGATGTGGCCCCGATGCGTGCGCGATACCATAGCCATCTGTGGGATGTGGGAGCAGGCGGTCCTGCCGGCGCTGGTTTGGCTTTGGCGTCTGGAGGAAGAAGAGACTAAAGAAACAAAACAGACGTTGAATGTCAATCCAATGGTCAAGGTTGTCACAGTCGTTTTTTGACTAAGCTGACACCAAGTAGCATACTTTTTTATATATATGAAGAAAAGAAAAACTGGGCTCGTTCGCCTGACAATATTTCCTAAACTGCGATCGTTCGATCTTGCATCAATACTAAAACTGCGGGGAAAATGTGTTTGTCTGCCGTCCTCCTCCCAGGGAACATTCGCCACATAAGTGACTAGCACCCTTGGTTTTCAACCAAGAGGTCTTGGGTTCGGGTACCAGGAACTCTTAATTTTGTCCTCCTTCCTTCCTCGCAAAAAAGAAAGAAAATCGAAGACTTGAGAAGGCGTACAGAACAAGCTAGTGTACCAGTAAAGATACGTTGCTGAGTTTTAGAAAAAAGAGAGACGTGCTCCTATAGCTGGTTCGAATCCAAACCTAGACTATGACTATATATGGTGCTATGCTACTCTTCAAGTAATGAAACTGACATATCCAATGTTCGCCTCTCCTCTTGTCTACTTACTCTGCCTAGCATCAGAAGCTCTGGCCGTAGCAACCATGTCCACTGGCTACTCATCCACCTGCTCTTCAGCAGGCAACAACCAGATATGCACCAAGTCACCACCCGTACCATCGCCTGTGGGTCTCATCACACCCCTACCGACACACGCACCGCAGCCGGTTGCTCATCGCACCCCGCCGCCGTTGGTGTGGTGCCACTGTTGCAAATCACACAGAGTCATCCGTCGTGTCTCAACCACAATCCTGAACCCTGGCCGAGTCTTCTACAAATGCCCGAATAATGGGGTAATAATATGTTGAAGTATTGTTCTGCTGCTTTCAGTTACTGATTTTTTTTAATAGTTTGGTTGATGATCTTCCAATTTGATTCGTGCAGAAAAGGGAAGATTCGTGTGATTTGTATTTCTAGGAAGTTGCTGATGTGGGGGAATGCAACTACACTGATTATTTGGTTAGCAGAGGAATCCCAATACCATCAGGTTGGGTTGTTGGACAAGTAACTGAAGGAACGACAAAAGAGGAAGATGCAGAGCAGAAGGTTAAAGATGCAGTTCCTCTGATCATGGCCAAGCAACAGTTGTTGAACGGCCTTGACAGCAATGAGGAGATGAAAGAGCTTCTGAAGATAATGGGCAAAATCGATGTGCTCTGTAGGATGATTGTATCTTTATTTGCAGCTTATGTAGCACTCGTGATGTATTCAGTGTCTATGACATCAGCACTTTGCTGAAACTAGTAATGAATGAAACATGTTTAGCAGGCTGGGCATAGTGTTGTGAACATCTAATGATTTTTAATGGAAATAGGGGGTATCCCCTTTTGCTCATAAATAAATAAATAGCAGAGTTCCTTTTGCTAATAAATAAATAAATTAGCAGAAGCCCTGTCGGGTCAGCTTTGTTCCCATTCGAAGACGTTGAGCAAATTAAAGTCCAATAGCAAACTATGACATCAAATTCAAGTTTCACAACCAAATATGAGTACAACTAAACAACAATGGCATCATGTTTTAGTCGTCATACAATCACCAAACACAAATCAACATACATAATAAGTGATGTTCTCACAGCAAAATACTAAACAACAAGTTCATCAGGTTTCAGTTGTCATAGCAAACACAATTTCACATAGTAGATAAAAAACGTCTTCTGACAGGCAAACACGACAAAAGCAATCTAATCATCATCCGCAGCATTAGCGTCAACATCTTCTACATGTGTATCAGTTTGAATCGTAATTCCCCATAGTGTCATCTTCTTCTTCATCCTCAATGTGCTCGAACGTTGGCTTCTTCTTGATCAACTCTTGTATGTCCACAGCCCAACAGGCAATCTTTTCGCCAGCGTCATTGACGTGATGGTTCTCAAAGATATTAGAAACATCTGTGGAATATTGTATATCAGGAGCAGTGTAAGCATCATCTTGTTGTGCAACTTCATTAAACGAATTCCTCTGCTCAAACCTTCACAATACTCTTCAGTCATCGCAACGTGCAAATGTGTCTTCCAAGAAAAATATATGTGTTGCTTGATTTGCCAAGATAAAAGGCTCGTTGGTCTGGTACACCGCCTTGACATTGATGGATTTGAAATAATCATCAGCTCTGGGTTTTGTGATCCTGGAAAACAGGTTATACCAACGACAGCACAACAGAACCACACACCGATGAACCTCGAAACTGGAGATATACGACAACTGAGCAATGTCTGTTATGTTAGCATACATTTCTGTTGTCTCTCTGCTGTACGTATCCGTGCTCATGATGGCACTATTTTGTGTCTTCCTGCCTTCATCACGTGCAAGGGTGTTGTAGCTGAAAGTGCTTGTATCGACTAGAGGGGGGTGAATAGGCGATTTTTATGGAAGTCTTCAAAACTTGGAAGTTTCAAAGACAAACGATAGAAATGACCTAGTTGATATGCAGCGGAAGATAAACTACCATAAGCAAGCCATAGTCAAGTATGCAATGATGTGGAAGTACAGGACTAATAGCAGCTAAGTAGTAAGGATCAGGATGGAAGATAGTATGAAGCCAATCAACAGTAGTAGTCAAGAAATGAAGTCAAACAAGTATGACAGATAGACAATGACTTCACGAAGACAAACTTAAGTAAAGGAAGGAAGAGGATAAAACCAGTCACTTGTTGAAGACACTGGATTTGTTGGACCAATTCCAGTTGCTGTGACAACTGTACGTCTAGTTAGGGAGGCTGAGATTTAACTCAGAAGACCGTGTCTTCACCTTATTCCCCTTGAGCTAAGGACACACAGTCCTCGCCCAATCACTCTGGTAAGTCTTCAAGGTAGACTTCCAAACCTTCACAGACTTCGTTCACCGGCAATCCACAATGACTCTTGGATGCTCAGAACGCGACGCCTAACCGGCTGGAGGATACACAGTCCTCAAGTGTAATAAGTCTTCAGGTCACACAGACAGAAAGACTTCAGTGATGCCTAACACTCTTTGGCTCTGGGTGTTTGGGCTTGGTCCTCGCAAGGATTTCTCTCTCTCAAAGGCTTCGAGGTGGGTTGCTCTCAAACGACAAAAGCCGTGCACTAACTCTGAGCAGCCACCAATTTATGGTATAAGGGGTGGGCTATTTATAGCCACTGGGCAACCCGACCTGATATGTCCGAAATGA
>NC_041381.1:171665592-171748005 GCF_002162155.2 Triticum dicoccoides
GTCAGATTTCAAACACACACGGCAACTTTACTTGGGCTACAAGCAAAGCTGACTCATCCAGCTCTGGATAAGATTTGCTCTCATTGTCTTCGCTCGAAGACATAGGATTTGGGTTGAGCATCACTTCAGTCACTCTGACTTAGTTCACTTGGACCCCACTTAACAGTACGGTGGTTCCTATGACTCAACAAAGAAGAAAAGGAAACAACTAAACCACACAGTCTTTGCGCTCCATAGTCTTCACGCAATGTCTTCTCATGTCATAGTCTTCAATATGAATATCTTCTCATACCACCATTGTCTTCAATGTCTTCATACATTTTTAGGGGTCATCTCCGGTAGGTAAACCGAATCAATGAGGGACACTACGTGTGTTATCCTGCAATTCTCACAAAGGCATTAGTCCCTCAACCAACTTTGTCATTAATACTCCAAAACCAACTAGGGGTGGCACTAGATGCACTTACAATCTCTCCCTTTTTGGTGTTTGATGACAAACTGGTTGAGTTTTCAACGGGTATAAAGTATGTGAAATTGTAAAGGATAGGGAATTGTCTTCATAAGTAGCAAGGGCTCCCCCTGAAGATGTGCATATAAGTAATTTGCTTTTGGAATGCAAATGCACATGGCAGGTTGTACTTGGGGAGATCCTCTTCAACTTATGAAGATAATACATCATACATGAAATGATATAGCAAGTAGAATGACATGCGTAATGAAAAATGGACGTCTGCAGAATGATCTAAGTGCGGAAGTTATCATCGCACATGCGGAATTTATCATCGCATCATAGTAAAGCGAATAAGTAGCAGACGACCATCGAGTTTAGGTGTAACAACTCAAAGAACCAAATGTTTCAAAAGCAAGAGTTGTAAGCACGAGGCAAAATATAGTGCAACCGCCCATATGAACCCGCTTGAAGACTATCAACTCATACACTTCTCCCCCTTTTGTCAGGAATGACAAAAAAGGTTTGAAGACATAGAGCATCTAATCGTCCTCGTGAGTAGGTGAAGCAGCAGGGTTATCGTTGTTGGTTGGCAGTGCAGACGTACTTGGTGCAGTGTTGATGCGTGCAGTAGTAGGAGGCGGTGAAGTAGCATCATCTTCATCATCGATCACTCTGGCATTCACAGTTGCCATGGAGGAAGAATAGTCAGAGTCTTCAAGTGATGGAGTTCGACGTAGGACAGCAGTCCGTGGAGGAGTGGAGTCAAACTTGAATCTTTCATTGAATCCATCGTCTTGAAGATCTGCTTCAGCACTAAGCAGCGTCAAACTCTTCCATGATCGTCGGCAAGTCTCATGAGCAACAAATGCATTCTTGGTGGCAAGGTTTCGAATGCGATTAACATCCACCAAGAGGCTTTGCATCTGTCTCTTGAGCCAATAGTGTTGCTTATCTTGTTTCTGATGAAGTGCCACAAGAAGTTCTCGGTCATTGAGAACACGAGAGCGCTTCTGAGGCCTTTGTGCAATGGTGCTTTCAGTGGCTTCAGTAGGTGCACGATGAGCCAGACGAGTATTTCCAGCCATTGGGTAGATACGTGTTACTCTTGAGTGCCTTCCATGGACTGAGTGAAGCTTTGGTGATCAGCATTTTGAAGACAAAGAGGCTCCTTGGCAGGCTCAGGGTATATGGCTTCAACTGACATATCAACCTCTGGTAGAAAGATCAGATGATTGCGAGCAGAGGGCTGATAATTGACAGAAGAGTGTCTCTTGATGAGGCGCATGACCCATGGAGCATAGAATTTCAAGCCAAAAAGATCAGATCCAGATGCAGCAAGTTGCCTGATGAAGAATTCTTGGGAATTGAAGCTGATGCCATTGAGGATGTAGAAGACCAATGTCTTCATGGCTCCTTTAAGCTTTGCAGCTGATGAATGTCCTTTGATAGGCCATAGAGTTCGCCTGATGATATGATATATGGTGCTAGGCAGATACTCAAGGTCATTAACAAAGAACTCAATTGGATATTCAGCGTCAGATGGCAAAGGCTTCATCATGCTCAACATCTGGCTCATATTGGGTTCAGGCTTGTGGAAGATGCTCTCCTGTGCATTGTGATGTAGTTGACAGTCAGGTTCATAGAGATCTCCGGGAGTGGATGGGCCAGTAAGCTTAATGATGTCAAGAGCTTTGGCTTCATGATGAACATTTCCAGTCATCCACTCGAGAACCCATGTCTTGATGTCTCTCTTGTAGCCGCGAATGTGGAGGGTAGCATAGAATTGAAGCAAAAGTTCTTCATTCCAGTGTTCTTTGTCTGTCACAAAGCTGAGCAGACCAGCATCACGAAAATAGTCAAGTGCTTCTTCTAAGCACAGTAGTCCAGCAATGTCTTCAGTGTCGAGGCGCATATGAGGGAAAATGCGCCCTTGATCATACAGAACGCAGGAGTAATAGCTTCGCTGCTGATAACTCCAGAACCGATCAGATGATATCCTTGGCTTTGAGTAGGGGTTCTTGGCGCTGTCAAAGAAGGTATTGTGGCTTTTGAAGCCATTAGCATTAAGGACCCTGGTGAGTTTGTAGTACCTGGAAACCTTGGCAATCTTGGCTTTGGTTTCTGGACCTGAGGCCTATGCTCAATATGATAATCAAATTGAGGTCCAGAGGCAGTAGGCGGAGGTACCAGAATGGGCCATCGGACAGTGGTTAGCTGACCATGATTGTAAGCTTGCTCAATTGTATGGGGCCTTGGTGGCGGAACAGGAGCAGTGGCAGCAACTGAGGCTTCAGGCTGCACAACAGGTGCTTCGGGAGCAGTTGCCTCATTGACTTCAGGCACACTGGTTGGTTCAAGCTCCACATTAGCTTCAGCCATGACTACGTCATTGGCTTCACTTGCGTTGGTAGTGGCAGCTTCAGGATTTTCAACCTCCACTTGACGAGTTGGAGGGTCGGGCATTGGTGTGTTCACATCAGGAACAACTTCTTCAATAACTGGGGAAGTGGGGACACGTACGTCTTCTTGTCTTTCATCAGCTGATGCAGCCAGAATGTCTTCAGCAGCTTGGGCTTCAGACGCGGAGACATTCTCAGTAGGAGTGGCTTCAGGAAACACTTGACGTGCAACAGGTTGATGATGCACTTCTCCTTCTGGAACGCTCGAAAGAGGGACTTGAGGCTTTTGTCCTTTGCGAAGCCTGCGGAATGCTGGCAACGCCTTTGGAGATGGAGTTGGCTGGGCCTCAAAGTCTTCTTCTTCTTCTCGCACGGGTGGTGTAGCTTGTTGTTGTTGTTCGGGAGTACTGGGGGAGTCTTGTTGCTATGGGTGATCAGCCAACGATGCATCCTGAGCAGTTGGCGTCAGAGGACGGCCAATGCTGATGAGTTCGCTGTTCGTGAGAACGGGCAATGATACCACGTTGTGTTCGATCTGAGGAAGAACTTCATCATCTTCAACATTGTCATCATGACCAATGTCTTCAGTAGCGGTGGGTTCAGCTGCTGGAATGTCTTCAGCTTCATGAGCCTCTATGGGAGCAGGCACATGAACTATCATCCGTCTTTCTTGATGTTCAGACGCAGGGCGAACCACTGAAATGGGTTCAACAACCAAGGGCTCTGTGGGAGCAGCTCTATTCTTCTTGGTCTTGCGCTTCTTCTTGGAGGGAGCGGCATCAGAGGCTTCAGTATTCTTTCTCTTTCTGGCTTCAGCCTCGGTAGCCCTCGTCTTCTTCTGTTCTGAAGCGGTTGAAAGGACCTTTGGCTTCGAGCCAGTCATGCTGCTTGGGAACACAATGCGAGGTGCTTCTTGACTTGAAGGTGCAGGTTGGGCTATAGAGAGCTTCTTCTTCTTTGCAACCATCCTGGGGTCAATGCCAGGACGACCAAGAGACTTGCGCTTCTCGGCCTCATTGTATGCAAGCACGCATTTTTCAGCCAAACTCTTCATGCGCTCGCGTGAGCCTTGAGCTTCTTGACGCTTCTTGAGAAAGGCTTCTTTAAGCTCATGAAGCATGACCTTGAAGTTTCTGACATCTTGCACACTGAGCTTCGCCACATGCTTCTTGAACTGAGCCTTCTCATAATCAATTTTGTTCTTCAGCTCAACGATGCGCTGAGCGAGAGCTAGCTCGGAAGCAATGGCGCCATTGAAAGAGACGCTGAGGCCGATGGGAAGCTGCAGATCTTCAAAGCTGAGATTTGGTGTGTCAAACCACTCATCAATGAAGTTATGGATGATTGCCACATCAAAGAGAGGCAAGTTGTTGAAGATTTCTGCTTATTCCTTGCTTTTGATCAGTTGCTCAAGGGCATCATCTGCAAGATCTTCATCACTGGACAGATCAATGGGTTCTTCACGCAGAATGGCAGCAGGAGTCAAGGTTTGATTAGTATGCCTGACAATTTGCTTTTTCTTCTCCGTCTTCTTGGAGACACGGGATTGATCTTCAGACTGCACACTGTCTTCAGGAGGTGCAGTGGCCAATGTCTTCGCACGTGAAGCTTTTGGAGGTGCTAATTTAGAAGCCTTTAGCTTCTTTTGCTTCTGCGGCTTTGGAGGAGGAGCTAGGGCTTCATCAGTGTCAGCATCATTATCAGAATGATCTACCCTGGCACCTTGGACCAAGATGTAGGTGATGAGGCCATCGAGGTTGGAGAAGGGGCCGATGACATTAGGTTCTGCATCACGCGAGCCGTCGGCACGGGGAGCAGAGGGACCAGGGTTGAAGTCTAATCCCAATGACTTTTGTTTTCCTTGGCCGAAGCCTTGGCGTGCTGAAAGTTGCGCTTGAAGAGAGCATCATCACGACACCAGAGTAATGATGAGGGATCGGCATTCTCAAGCTGAGGTCCACGGACCATGCAGGGATAGAAACCTTGTGCAATAGCTTTAGCTCTGTTCTTGGGTTGAAGGCCTCGATAGAGAATATCGCCCCAAGGACTCTTGATGGCATTCTTCTCTGCATATTCCTTGGTCACGAATTTGTACTTGAACCATTCTTCAGCCTAATCGCGTCGAATCCATTGGATTCGTGTCTTGCGCTGATGATAAGTCTCTTCAGGATCTGTCTTGTAGAGCTCTGCTAGGTCATCAGGCAGATCTTTGGACGTTCCTTCTCGGCGCTGTCTGCCACCCTTCCTTACTGATTTTTCTGCAGCCACGAACTTCAAACTAAATGGCTTCAATATGTTCAAAGTCTTCAGAGACTTACGCTTGCTGGTCAACCAGGAACTGGCTTCAGAAGAATTAATGTGATGTTGTAAGTATTCTGCAAACGAATGCAGACTATGAGAACCAAGGGATTCTCCCACGGACATGTACCTGTGACAGCATTAGAGATGCGAGGGAAGGGGAAGAGGTCATATGCATTCTCAGAAGATTTTGAAGATAAATCAGTTTGAAGACATTGACCTCATGATGCGAAGACATTCACTTATATGGGGTGAGTTGGTTCCAGATTTGTACCAATCCATGAATAAGTACGAGTGAGGAATCAAACTAGATATGAAATCTAAGTGAATTGACTAGGCAGTATGAGATGCAGACAGAATAGATCTAACACTGTGTAGGCAGAAACCACTTTCGGTAAATAGGATGAAATCTTGAAGATCAAAAAGGTGGTAAAAATAGAGTTATAATTACCGCACGAAGAACTACTAGATGGGATGAATAGGAGACCGAGCAGTTCAGCCCACCGTGCCCTAACTTGGCGACGAAGGACACCTACGGCGATGGCGGAGAGGACGATGTCCGCGGCCGGCGTGAGGACGGCGTCGGAGAAGTCACGGCAGCTAAGCGCTTCGTCGCCGGTGTCGTCGAGAGCTAGCGGTGGCGCTAGGGTTTTGACGAGGTGGAGAGGTGGAAGAAGGATTTCTTTACCGCAGGGGACAAGTATTTATAAGGAGGTGTGCGGCACAGCACAATTACGCTGGTGCCCCTGGTGGTTCACATCTGAGGGGCACGTGACAAGCATGCAACATACTCAGAGTTGTCCCACGTTCCCACGCCCACCAGGCATGTCGGATTGTTGTTCCGGCTTCTCCGGATTTCAACAATAAAGATGAGTTATTTAAAACAGATTTAATGTTTGTCACTGTGCCTTCTGCTGACTAGGACGCAGAGAAGACATTCGACAGTTTCAATAGAATGCATATGATTTGGACAGATAGAATTTGAGATTGAAAGCATAGAGAGGTTAGGGTCCGATCACATTCACTTAGTTCAAAAGATTCAACCTGGAGACATAGCTATAAGTGAATGCTGTAGAGGACAGAACACTAGTATATAATATATGCAATCAAATCATCATAGTGAAGAGAATCATGAAGATAAATTGAAACTGAAGACAAACCAAATGCGAAGTCATTGCAAAAATAACGCCATGACTAAAAACACTTCAAACAAAGAAATTTGGTGGTGGTGTTACCCACCGTATAGGAAGTATTAGACCCAGACATGGCGCACAATTATCATGGCGCTCCGAAGTCAAATTCCATGTTAATGTATTCACACTTAGAAGGTAAGTCTTCATTGATTGAAGATATACAGTACTTCGTGTGTTGCACATCTAAGTCATCAACATGCATAAGTGTTAGGATGTGTGCCTGATCATAGGACATTAGAGGATTCCAAAATATTTAGCTCACACCATAACTTGCAAAACCTTTTCTCATCCAAGGGCTTTTTGAAGATATCTGCTAGTTGCTCTTCAGTGTTGACATGAATGATGTCGATATCTTTCTTCATGACATGATCTCTGAGAAAGTGATGACAAATTTCAATGTGCTTTGTCTTCGAGTGCTGAACCGGATTGTTGGCTATCTTGATGGCACTTTCATTGTTGCAGAAGAGAGGTACTTGTTTCAGATTGATGCCATAGTCCTTGAGAGTTTGCTTCATCCATAGAAGCTGAGCACAACAGGATCCAGCAGCAATGTATTCAGATTCAGCAGTTGAGAGTGATACACAGTTCTGCTTCTTTGAAGACCAACAGACAAGTGATCGACCCAGAAAGTGACATGTGCCTGATGTAGACTTGCGATCCACCTTGTCACCAGCATAATCAGCATCTGAGAATCCAACCAAATCAAATTTTGAGCCCTTGGGATACCATAATCTGAGTGTTGGGGTGTAAGCCAAATATCGAAGAATTCGCTTCACAGCTAAGTGATGCGATTCCTTTGGTGCCGCTTGGAATCGAGCACACATGCAAACACTAAGCATAATATCTGGCCTAGATGCACATAGATAAAGCAAAGAAGCAATCATGGAGCGGTATACCTTTTGATCGAACTCTTTACCATTGTCGTCGGGACCAAGATGGTGTTTGGCTGGCATTGGCGTTGTGTAGCCTTTGCAGTCTTCCATTCCAAACTTCTTCAGACAATCTTTGAGGTATTTTTCTTGAGATATGAAGATGCCATTCCTTTGCTGACGAATTTGAAGACCAAGGAAGAACTTCAGCTCACCCATCATGGACATCTGATATTGCTCTTGCATCATGTACCCAAACTCATCAGTATACTTCTAGTTGGTGCAGCCGAAGATTATGTCATCCACATATATTTGGCACACAAACAGTTCACCATCATATGTCTTCGTGAAGAGTGTGGGATCGAGGGATCCTGGTTTGAAGCCTTTGCTCTTCAGGAAGTCTTTGATCGTATCATACGATGCGCAAGGAGCTTGTTTGAGGCCATACAGTGCTTTGTTTAGCTTGTACACCATATCAGGATGTTTTGGATCTTCAAAGCCAGGTGGTTGAGCTACATATACTTCTTCTTCAATCTTGCCATTGAGAAATGCACTCTTCACATCCATTTGGTATAGCAAGATGTTGTGATGATTAGCGTAGGCTAGCAGTATGCGAATAGCTTCAAGCCTAGCCACAGGAGCAAATGTTTCATCAAAGTCAATTCCTTCTACTTGAGTATATCCTTGAGCCACAAGACGTGCTTTGTTTCTGACGACTTGACCATGCTCATCTTGCTTTTCGATATATCCATTTTGTTCCAATAATGTTATGCTTGCGAGGGTCGGGTCGCTTGACAAGTTCCCAAACATTGTTTAGCTTGAACTGTTGAAGTTCTTCTTGCATAGCTTGAATCCATTCAGGTTCCATAAAAGCTTCAGCAACTTTCTTGGGTTCTGATATTGACACAAATGAAAAGTGCCCACAAAAGTTTGCTAACTGTGTTGCTCTTGAGTGGGTCAGTGGACCAGGTGCATTGATGCTGTCGATTATCTTCTCAATTTGTACTTCATTTGCAACACGAGGATGAACAGGACGAAGACTTTGCTCTTGCTAATCATTGTCATCATTGGAAGGATTGTCTTCGGTCTGAGCATTGTCTTCAGGTTGATTTGGTGAAGTGATAATAAGTTCCTCTTCAGGCTGTGCTTCAGAAGGCATGATTTCACCAGTTCCCATCATCTTGATAGATTCGCTTGGAGAAGCTTCATCTAGTGTACTTGGCAGGAGTTCTCTTTGTGAACCATTGGTTTCATCAAATCTCACATCCACAGTTTCGACGATTTTGTAGAGATAGAGGTTGAAGACTCTGTAGGAGTGTGAGTCCTTTCCATAGCCAAGCATGAAGCCTTCGTGAGCTTTAGGTGCAAATTTTGACTTGTGATGGGGGTCCTTGATCCAGCATCTAGCTCCAAATACCCTAAAGTAACTGACATTTGGCTTCTTGCCAGTGAGGAGCTCATAGGATGTTTTGTTCAGAAGCTTATGGATGTAGACACGGTTGATGATGTGACATGTTGTATCAATAGCTTCAGGCCAGAATTTTCTTGGTGTCTTGTATTCATCGAGCATTGTTCGAGCCATCTCAATGAGGGTTCTGTTCTTGCATTCAACAATGCCATTTTGCTGAGGTGTGTATGGAGCAGAGAACTCATGAGTGATCCCCATTGTATCCAGATAAAGATCAACTCCGGTGTTCTTGAATTCAGTGCCATTATCACTTCTGATATGCTTGATCTTCACACCATAGTTGTTCATTGCTCGATTGGCGAAGCGTCTGAAGACATCTTGCACTTCAGTCTTGTAGAGAATTATATGAACCCATGTGTGTCTTGAATAGTCATCAACAATGATGAAGCCATAGAGACAAGCAGTTGTTGTGAGGGTGGAGTAGTGAGTAGGTCCAAATAAGTCCATGTGTAGCAGCTCGAAGGGTTGAGATGTTGTCATGATTGTCTTCGAGGGGTGCTTTGCCCTTGTCATCTTTCCAGCTTCGCAGGCACCACACATATGATCCTTCTTGAACTTGACAAATTCGATGCCTATGACATGCTTCTTCTTAACGAGTGAGTGTAAGTTCCTCATGCCAGCATGTCCTAGCCTTCGATGCCAGAGCCAGCATTCTGAAGCTTTTGTGAGAAGACATACGGCAAGCTGTGGACCTGCTGAGAAATCTACCATGTATAGATCATCTTTTCGATACCCTTCAAAGACTAGAGACTTGTCAGATTCCATTAGTACAAGGCAGCGATATTTTCCGAATAGCACAATCATGTTCAAGTCACAAAGCATTGAGACAGACATTAAGTTGAAACCAAGGGATTCAACAAGCATCGCTTTATCCATGTGTTGATCCTTTGAGATTGCAACTCTACCTAGACCCAATACCTTGCTTTTACCAGTGTCAGCAAACGTGATGTGACTCTTGTCGGATGGACGTAAGGTTGAGTCCATGAGAAGACTTCGATCACCAGTCATATGATTTGTGCATCCACTGTCCATAATCCGTCCTGAAGCTTTTGGTGATGTACCCTACAGTGCAGTTAGGAGGATAGGCTTCACAAGAGTGTTGTGAAGCATAAGCATTTGGCGCATATAGGGATTGTCACAGCTTAGATCAAGATTAGGATACATAGTATGACAAGTAAGCGAATCAGATGTGAGCTATATAGTAAGACATTTTATCATGCATCCTTAATGTGTTTTAGGTCCCCAGCAATAGCATCGGACGCCTTTGATTTCAGGCTGGAGACCCTTTTCTGCAAAAGAAAGTTAATTCTTCTTCGCCACCCACATCTTCAGGGGTGGCTTAGAAGCAATTAGTCTAAGTGCAGCATCTGAGAATTTTGGCTTTGGAGCCCTAGCAAATAGCCTTGCAGGAGATGAATGATACTCATATGAATAAGCAGAAAAGTTCTTAGTCCTATGAACATAGCGGTTCAAAGACACATGCTCATATTCAAGAGTCTGAGTATAATTTCCCTACAAAACATTTGCATTAGGGTGACTCAGGAGAGTCTTGTATCTGTATGAAGCCTTTGGGCCACATGAAGCTATAGGTCTGGGGTTTGTCTTCTTCCTTGGTGGTGTCATGACGACATTCACAGGAAGATTCTCAATGTACTGCTTAGGTACCCAGATCTTCTTCATAGGTGGTCCATTCCTGCAGTTAGTACCAATATACTTGGCAAACACTTCACCATTCTGATTCTTGAACAGCTTATAGTTTGCATCAAAGGATTCATCAATGATAATAGGATTAGCACAGGTAAAGCCACACAAAGTGGATGGATCTACTGAAGGTTCCTTTGCAGCAACCCATGTGGTTTTGGGGTACTGCTCAGGCTTCCAGTACGAGCCATCAACATTCATTTTCCTCTCGAACCCAACACCCTCTTTCCTAGGGTTTCGGTTCAGAATCTGCTTTTTGAGGACATCGCAGAGTGTCTGATGCCCTTTCAGACTCTTATGCATCCATGTTTCAAGCAATGTCTTCAACATAGCATTTTCATCAGCAATAGCAGTGGTATCCTCCGCAGAGGGGTTAGTAACCACATCAGTAGGTGAAGACAATGAAACAGTAGCAGCAGTGGAACATTCAGCAACAGATGTAGCGTTATCACGCTCAATGCATTTTAGACATGGTGGTTCAAATCCATCCTGAGCGGGACTGATCTGTTGAGGCGAAGTGACTCATTCTCTTTTTGAAGATCTTCATGAGCCGCTCTCAATTTCTCAAGCTCTTGTTTCCTTTGAAGATAATCATAGGAGAGCCTTTCATAAGTAGTTGAGAGCGTTTCATGACGACTTTCAAGTTCTTGGTACTTAGCATGAAGATTTTTTATGTCTTCAACTAAGGACTGTGAACGTGTCATTTCCGCGTCCAACAGGTCATCGCTTTTGTCTAACAGTTTTTGAGTATGTTCCATAGCCTTTTGTTGTTCATTTGCAATTTTAGCAAGTGTTTTCTAGCTAGGTTTGGATTTACAATCAGAGTCATCTTCACTTGATGTTTGAAAGTAAGCATCACGTGATTTTACCTTGTCACCACATGCCATGAAGCAGTAGGTGGGAGTAGGATCGTCTTCGTCATCAGCTTCAGCGTTGGTGTGGAAGTCATTGTCTTCAGTGTTGAAGATGGACTTGGCAACATAGGCTGTGGCTAGAGCCAGACTTGCAACGCCAGGGTCGGACTCCTCTCTAGACTCCACCTCCGCCTCCTCAGAGGCAGAGTCCTCCTCTGAATCCATTTCCTTGCCAACAAAGGCACGAGCCTTGCCAGATGAGCTCTTCTTGTGTGATGAAGACTTGGAAGAAGACTTAGAAGAAGACTTAGAAGATTTCTTCTTCTTCTTGTCATCAGAATCATATTCCTTGCTCTTCTTCTTCTTCTTCTTCTCATTGTCCCACTGTGGACACTCAGATATGTAGTGACCAGGTTTCTTGCACTTGTGGCAGGTTCTCTTCTTGTGGTCATGGGTGGAAGCTTCATCATTCCTTGAGCTGGATCGTCAAGACTTTCTGAAGCCTTTCTTCTTAGTGAATTTTTGGAACTTCTTCACAAGCAGAGCAAGTTCCTTTCCAATGTCTTCAGGATCATCAGAACTGCAGTCAGATTCTTCTTCAGATGAGGAAACAACTTTTGCCTTCAAAGCGCGAGTTCGGCCACAGTTTGGGCCATAGATATCTCTTTTCTCAGAAAGCTAGAACTCATGTGTGTCGAGCCTCTCAAGTATATCAGACGGATCGAGTGTCTTGAAGTCAGGACGTTCTTGTATCATGAGGGCAAGGGTGTCAAATGAGCTGTTAAGTGATCTCAGTAGTGTCTTGACGATTTCATGCTTGGTAATTTCGGTTGCGCCAAGAGCTTGAAGTTCATTTGTGATGTCAGTGAGGCGATCGAACGTGAGCTGGACATTTTCATTGTCGTTTCTCTTGAAGCTGTTGAAGAGGTTGCAAAGAACACTGATTCTTTGATCTCTCTGTGTTGATACACCTTCGTTGACCTTGGATAGCGAGTCCCAGACTAGCTTTGATGTTTCCAGAGCACTCACACGGCCGTACTGTCCTTTGGTCAGATGACCACAGATAATGTTCTTGGCAATAGAGTCCGGTTGAATGAACTTCTTGACATCAGCAGGGGTGACACCTTCACCAGTTTTGGGAACGCCGTTCTTGACGACATGCCAGAGGTCGACATCAATGGATTGAAGATCCATACGCATCTTATTCTTCCAGTAGGGATATTCAGTTCCATCGAAAACGGGGCAAGCAGCGGAGACTTTGATTATCCCTGCAGTCGACATAGCTAAAACTCCAGGTGGTTAAACCGAATCACATAGAACAAGGGAGTACCTTGCTCTGATACCAATTGAAAGTGCTTGTATCGACTAGAGGGGGGGTGAATAGGCGATTTTTGTGAAAGTCTTCAAAACTTGGAAGTTTCGAAGACAACCAATAGAAATGACCTAGTTGATATGCAGCGGAAGATAAACTACCATAAGCAAGCCATAGTCAAGTATGCAATGATGTGGAAGAACATGACTAATAGCAGCAAAGTAGTAAGGATCAGGATGGAAGATAATATGAAGCCAATCAATAGTAGTAGTCAAGCAATGAAGTCAAACAAGTATGACAGATAGACAATGAATTCATGAAGAGAAACTTAAGTAAATGAAGGAAGAGGATAGAACTAGTCACTTGTTGAAGACACGGGATTTGTTGGACCAGTTCCAGTTGCTGTGACAACTGTATGTCTGGTTAGGGAGGCTGAGATTTAACTCAGAAGACCGCGTCTTCACCTTATTCCCCTTGAGCTAAGGACACACAGTCCTCGCCCAATCACTCTGGTAAGTCTTCAAGGTAGACTTCCAAACCTTCACAGACTTCGTTCACCGGCAATCCACAATGACTCTTGGATGCTCAGAACGCGACGCCTAACCGGCTGGAGGATACACAGTCCTCAAGTGTAATAAGTCTTCAGGTCACACAGACAGAAAGACTTCAGTGATGCCTAACACTCTTTGGCTCTGGGTGTTTGGGCTTGGTCCTCGCAAGGATTTCTCTCTCTCAAAGGCTTCGAGGTGGGTTGCTCTCAAACGACAAAAGCCGTGCACTAACTCTGAGCAGCCACCAATTTATGGTGTAAGGGGTGGGCTATTTATAGCCACTTGGCAACCCGACCTGATATGTCCGAAATGACCCTGGGTCACTAAGGAACTGACACGTGTTCCAACGGTCAGATTTCAAACACACACGGCAACTTTACTTGGGCTACAAGCAAGCTGACTCATCCAGCTCTGGATAAGATTTGCTCTCATTGTCTTCGCTCGAAGACATAGGATTTGGGTTGAGCATCACTTCAGTCACTCTGACTTAGTTCACTTGGACCCCACTTAACAGTACGGTGGTTCCTATGACTCAACAAAGAAGAAAAGGAAACAACGAAACCACATAGTCTTTGCGCTCCATAGTCTTCACGCAATGTCTTCTCATGTCATAGTCTTCAATATGAATATCTTCTCATACCACCATTGTCTTCAATGTCTTCATACATTTTTAGGGGTCATCTCCGGTAGGTAAACCGAATCAATGAGGGACACTACCTGCGTTATCCTGCAATTCTCACAAACGCATTAGTCCCTCAACCAACTTTGTCGTCAATACTCCAAAACCAACTAGGGGTGGCACTAGATGCACTTACAGTAGCGCACATTTCCAACAACACAAGATTCATAATGTCTTACTCGAGTATCAAGACCCATTGCTAGTGCATAAAGGGCATCATCAATTATCTGCCCATCCTCCCGCATCTTCTTAACCTATGGTTAGAAAATAGACAAGCTGATAATCTTATGTACTCAATATATTAAAAAAACTAATAGTGCAATTGAAAAGCTTACATGGCTCTTGAACCATTTCGCAAATCCCGCCATAACCAGTTTGTCAATGTTTCTTGGATTTTGCGGCAGTAACTCCTTTTTGTAGATGCTGCACAACAAATAGTGATCGCGTCAAACATCTAAATATATTAGAATGTGCTGCAAGTTTAGTAGATTATGATGTATAAGCTGAAGTACTTAGCACTTACTTGACATAAGGTATGTAGTATCTCAGGACAGTTATTCAACACATACCAAAAAATTCGTCCAAATCTTTAGGTTTGTCGTCTTGTCAACTCTTCCCTGTAACTCGAACAGAACAATCGAAAACATTAAGCCCAGGATTGTCTTCACCCACCTCTTTGCTAAGCTGATCAGCCGTTTCAATGTATTTTGAGCAGAATGTCAATGCTTCTGTAGCAATGTAGGCCTCTGCAATGGAACCCTCGAGTCTAGCTCTGTTCCTAACATAGCCCTTGAAAGTGCCTAGCCGCCTTTCAATAGGGTACATCCAGCCATACTGTACTGGACCTCTAAGTAGTTCCTCATCAGGTAGATGAATAGCCAAATGCACCATCACATCAAAGAAGGCTGGAGGATATATCTTCTCAAGGTCGCATAGGATAGTTGGTTTCTTGTCTCTAAGATGCTCCAAAGCATCTATCCTGATATTTCTACTGCAGAGTTCCGTGAAGAATTGTCCCAACTCTGCAACTGCTCTGTATAAGTCAGGGAGGCCCAATCCTCTAAGGATAACAGGTAAAACCCTTTGAAGTAGGACGTGGAAGTCATGAGTTTTCAACCCTTGTACCTTGTTTCCATCTGCACCGACTCTCCTTTCAGGGTTGGAAGCAAATCCATGTGGTAATCTCACACGTGCCAGGACCTCACAGAATTCTTTTCTTTTTACCTTGTCCAAGACGTACACAGCTGGTGCCATATCTTGTGGTTTACCTTCATCTTGCACCTGCAAATCCTGTCTGATACCCAGGTGTGTCAAATCAATCCTAGATTTTAAGGTATCTTTCGTCTTGCCTTCAATCTTAAGAAGTGTGCCGATAATGTTGACACATATAATTTTCTCGATGTGCATCACATAAAGATTATGCCGCAGATCCAAATCTTTCCAATACTCCAAGTCCCACAAAGTGGACCTACGAGTAAACAATAATCTCTCTTCTGCCCTGCCATGCTTCCTTTTCCCGCTACCATTATCATGATGGTTTTCTGGTGTAATATGCCTGACCTTCTCTAATTCCACTTGCAACTCATCGGCGGTGAGCCTCTTTGGCGGATCATGGTTTTCATGCTTTGCATTGAACACACACATATCTTTGATATTTTGTAGGACGCGGCTTGTCCTTGGCAAGGAAACGGCGGTGTCCAATGTAACATATCTTGCTAAGTATTGCGTATGATAGTGGATTCCTGTCACCGCAAACACATGCATTGTAACCATGTGTCGTTCGCCCTGACATAGTGCTCAAAGCCGGATAATCATGGATGCACCAAATTATAACAGCAGCAGAAAGAAATCAGCTGGTGGGCTGCTATATAGGTCTCGAGTGAGAACACCCCTCCATAGCTGTTGAAGTTCCTCCACAAGAGGCTCCATGAATAAATAAAAATCCTTTCCAGGACTTTTTGGACCTGCGATGAGCAAGGCCATCATCTAGTTCGATTATTTGGTAAACACATTTGGAGGCATGTTGTAAGGGATAACAAGCATTGGCCACATGCTATATGTGGCGCTCTGGTGGCCAAATGGGTTAAATCCATCTGAAGCTAAGCCAAGTCTAATGTTTCTCGGGTCAGCAGCAAACTTTTTGTGTTTCTGATTGAAGCTTTTCCAGTCACTACCATGAGATGGATGGCTCATTACATTCTGACCTTTGTACTCCTGGTTCCTAGAATGCCATAGTACATCCTCTCTTGTTTCAGCATCATGAAACAACCTCTGCAGTCTTGGTATAATTGGAAAATGTCTCAGAACATTATGAGGAATCCTCTTCACAACATCGCCATCTTTCCATATTGATGATTTGCATTTTTGGCGTTCACATATGTTGGCATAATCCTTCCAGAATAGAACACAATTATTCTTACAAACATGGATCATTTCATATCCAATTCCAACTGCACGAAGGAAAATATTCATTTTACTGTATGTGTGTGGCAGCTCACACGCATCTGGGAAAGATTTGCGGTAAGCAGCCAACATCGCATCGAATGATTTGTTGGTCATCCGCTCAGATGTCTTCACCTAAAGAAAGGTGACCATGGCTGAGAATACTGACAGCTTATTTCCTGGGGTGACAGCCACGTTGCATTGTTCCAACATGCGGGCCCACCGTTTTTCTTCTGTAGGTGAAAGCTCATGAAATGCACGAGCATTTCATAGCATAGTTTCAATGTTGCACTGGCTCTGCCACGACCACCTACTCCTCCTCTTCCACCTGAGCATCAGGCAGATCAAGATGGTGATCTTCTGCTTCGACATAGTCAGTAACATTGACGTTCACAACTTCACCATGATGAACCCACCTAGTATATGTAACCGACATCCCATACAAGTGTAGATGATTTTGCATAGTTGACTGGGGTCTTGTAACTGAATTCATACAAGTGCTACATGGGAAGAGCACATCTGATTTTGGACCACCATACTTAGCTCTGATAAAGTTCATGAAGTTTGCAACCCCCTCGACATATGCAGCAGAGTATCTTTGAGCAGAAGTTATCCAAGTCCTGTCCATTTGTTAGACATACAAATTAGTTCTTCTACTAGATATTACAGGAAAAACATATATGCTTTTTTATGAAGTCCAGAAAAAAATACCTAGGTCGATGTCTAAAGCTATGGCAAGATATTTAGACAAGCAGATCTAAGTAACGAAATATATGTAAAGCTAATTTAGCAAACAGATTTGAGTGCTAAATTATGGCAGGCTGTTTCAGCAGTCAATGAGGCCGAACACACATCCATCGAACTATCAAAGGCCATCTCAGCAACAAAGATCGAGTATAAAACGGTGTAGAGCTATTTCACCTAACATATTGGCTACTAGACCATGGCAATCTACGTCACAATAAATATATGGCAGGATATTTTAGCAACTAATAGGGCTTGGCATGCCATCTCAGCTAAGTAGATTGAGTGCAGAACAAGGCAAGGAAGCTTCTTAAGCAGAGCATATTGACTGTAAACTACTTCGGCAAACAGTGAGATTAACAGCGTCTATCAGCTAACATTCAGCGCTACACCGACATGCACGGGGCCTCGGTCTAGAATGCGCATACCGTGGGAGAAGTTGACCGTCGTGCGTCTCCACATGAACATCGCCTGCGGTGGCGGCGCAAACCGCCGTGCGTCTCCACAAGAACGTTGCCAGCTGTGGCGGTGCGGCTAGAGGACGGCAGTCTACGAGAGCATACTATGGGAGTGAGAGGATTGCCATGCATCCCCTCGACAAACCGCAGCACCGACATATCGGCGCGGAGGGGAGGGCAGCTTTAGCGGAGCAAATGGAGTGGAGGGGGCTGGGGGGAGGGGGTTTGGGGAATATTATTGGTTAGTTGGCCGAAGGGCGGTTGAATTTGGGATTTCGAGGAAATTTTTGGGGGGGATTTTCGCGTGGTGGGCGGGGGGAGTTTGGCGCATGGTCGATTTCTCTAAGTGCAGTCCCACGTGTCAGTGAAGAGGCAAGCCGAAGCGCGTTCCATTTGCATGAGCCGTGTGTAGGACCGACCGTGTGTGGGGTGCAATGCGACCGCGACAGGCGTGCTGTGAGTGTACCACCTTTTTTACTTTTAAACTTGGTGCTTCGCGCGATCCATCGATACTACTACTAGTAATCTGGTAATCCCGACTAAAACGGCGCGGCTAGGTCTTTTCCCGCGTGATATGCTGGGAGGTTGGCTTAGTTGTTTTTTTAGGACGAGTAATGTTACACCTACGTAATCCCAGTTATGTAATTAATGTAATGTGAAATGTGTCAGTTGTTGATTGTAGATTGGGGGGAGGGAGGGGCCCACCACCATGAAAATCAGGGGGAAGGGAGAGAGGAAATTTACGTTAACCCTTGCGTAGGTTCCCGTAGATGTAGAAAGATGTGAAATGCGTGAATGTGTAGTGGATGTACTATTGGAGTGCCTAAGATAAATTGTGTATGTAGACCCTATGGGTTTATTTACTTCGCATGTTAGCTTTGTCTCAGGTCAAACCTTCTAAGTTTATACACACAAGAATGAATCATCATTCCGTATACTCCTACAATATATCTTACTATTATTGTGGAAGTTCATATACACCGGATGAGATTAATGCAAACACGGCAGATTTTCATTACATTTTGAACTTTTATAGGACAGAAATATAAAAGAAACCCGACCCTAAACCTATTCTACGACGGCGACCGACGTCCTCCATCTGCGATCTCCATGTACGGGGGCGGGGTTCAAGACCCATGAAGTGAAGGTGCGGTCTTTGGCGAGGAAGAGTAGAACATGGGAGACACACCGTCCAGTTGGCACCATGCATTGCCACCTCCCATGCCCTTCTCATCCTCGGAGGAGTCCCCGACCACGGCGGTGCCGGACGTTGGATAGCGATAGGTAGGACGCATGGCAGACGATGCTCCCGTCGTCGGCAGCCAGCATGGCCATCGCTTGTGTGGTCGTGTCCGCATCTGGCTACGCCGCTATTGCCTCGCGAGCAGCTACCTAAGCTAGGGCGGCAACCTCGAGCTTCATCCCCGAAGACAAGCTCTCCCGTAGAGCATTTGCACTCGTGGTCATGGCGGATGTGGTGCGAGGTGGCATGACGATGCGCTATGGTGTGGAGTTTAGCTGGGTGTTGCCGCTTTAAGTAGTGCATTCTGGTGAGGCCAAGTGTCCGGGTGCGTCATTAAGTCACCAAAGTTGGTTCCTCGGGCACCGAGCCTCTTAATGATGGCATACGGATGGACGGCATGGCGGGCAGCTGGCGCCGGCTGGGAACGCACCGCACGACGGTGCGAGGGACGAGGGTTTTTGGTGTGCCAAGGTAGTCAGCTGTGGTCGTGGCAACATTGGATATGCCCTTTGCTCACATGCGGTCCCCACATGTCATTGAAAAAGCAAGACGACCCGGCATGGTCTCAGGTCCTCGGGATGCAGTTGGCCGCACTACACCACTCCGTGGACGCGTCACGGAGCGCGCGCACTTTGGTGCCCCATGCATCCTCGACGAGCCGGGTATTGATCTGCTGGCTGTGCAATAGCACTAACGCCACCCTCGGCACACTGAAGCCGACCTTGTCCAGCGATGATGAGCGTGTCGCTCACCGAGGTCGCCGTGTATAGAGGCGGTGCGGGAGCTGCGCCACATTGCTAGCTCCCATGACCGACAGGAACGGTTGCTGGTGGCGAGCAGGTTGTGGGCCAGCTCCTCCATTGGAGTAGTCTACACCATGTCGTCCTGACAGGTGTGCCCCACATGTCGGTTTCCCTGTTTTCCCGGCCAAATTCAAGCGTCAGTGCTCTGCGTTTCGCATTAGGCGCAAAACAGGTGGTTTTTGTGCCATGGTTCAAATGTGGTACAGTACCAAGTTGTTACCCTAGCCCCAAGTGTGGTGGTTTTGGGAATGGTACCACCCTTTTTCTTTTGAACTAGTGAAGTGTAACACTTGATTAAGTAGCCCGATGGTGTGCTAATGTAGGTGTCCGACTGTTTGAAGGAATAATTGAGGTGTGCCCGGTCCGTGCCCGCATTTAGGGATCCAACTTACCATGTTCCGGCAGTAGTAACTATACTAGTCCCTGCGTACTCCCTCTGTTTTTATTTACTCCGCATTTTAGCTTTGCTCAAAGTCAAACTTTGTAAACTTTGACAAAGCTTATAGACAAAAATAATAACATATACAATAACAAACCAATACCATTAGATTCATTATTGAATATACTTTCACTTCATATAGATTTGCTATTGTAAATGTTCATATTTTTTCTATAAATTTGGTCAAATTTTATGAAGTTTGACTTCAGTCAAACCTAATATGCAGAGTAAATAAATACTGAGGGAGTATCTTACTCCGTGACTATATCGGAAGGGAAAACAAGACAACTTATTGTTTATTTGAGCCGTTCAATTATAATCATGTGGCGTTGCTTATTTCTCATTCCTCTCCAACCCTATTCTCCATCGGTCGAGTCCATCCTCCTGCATGCCTCATTTGAGCATTCCGCCGAGTATCATTCGTATGTGGGCCTAGACCATGCTTGTATTTCCAATGTTGTAATTTGTCCGACATGCATACAAACAGACGGTCTGTTTAATGTTTGACTTTGCCTCCACTACATGTCGCTTCCCGTCTTAGTTTTGACATCCCATTCGGTTCATGCCCCGACATATCTTGATGAGATCGATTGATGTTGAGATATCAATTGCATGTCATGCAAGGAGATAATGGTTTGGTCTGTTTCTATGATAGAAATGGCCCGCGGGGGGGGGGTCTATGGGGATCAGAGGGAGTATATTGTACGTTCATAAGCGAGACGAACGTACTGTACCCACCCCAGTCCTCTTTCAATCGATCTACAGACCCCCAAGATGAATCCGAGAGAGAACGAATGGGTGCATGTGTGATAGCTAAGGCGGATTCAAAATTTTGAACCACTGATCATAGCATCAGTATATCATATATAAAGGGTATTCAATGTTCGTTTCACTTTTGAACACACAATATACTCCCTCCGATCCTTTCTAGTTTACATATAAGTTTTATGTGTAGTCAAAGTATCTCTACTTTGATCAAACTTATAGAAAAAAGTATCAACATTCAACAACGACCAATCAATATTGTTAGATTCATAAGTACTCCGAGATTTGTATTCAAACAGAGATGGTTTCCAATTTGTTTTCAAACACGTGAATGTTCTTGTTCTCGGCATGCTCTTCCTACTAGGATTTCACCACGTATAGCCAGTCCAATAGTAACTTTTTTAAGCTCCCTGTCCAATAATAGTAGTGGAGTACTGACAACATCTCTAGTAGAGTATGCAGTGCTCATAGTACTAGTAGGAGTAGTAGTGGAAGTGGATCCTCTGACATAGGTATCCCTGCCTTACCCTGCCTTTCGGCCACTGACTGGCGGGCCCCATGCTTGCTAGGCCCTGCATGTCAGTTACTCAATGGGTTCGGCCATGCCAGGGGAGCCTCATCCATAGTATACTCCCACTATTTTTATTTACTCCACATAAAACGGATAGAGTAGTAGTATATGGCGCGAGTAGGGGAGGGGGAGGGACATTGTTTGCTCTCAACTGCGGTCCCACAAGCGAGCGAAAACACAAGACGAAGCGTATTCCATTCGATGAGCAACGTGGAGGGCCCAGCATTGTGTGGTGCAACACGAACGCGGCAAGAGCAATGTACAATCAAAACCGATTGACCGGTCGTCACCAAAACCACTGTTCACACCAGAACCTTCGCTCCTCGGCCTACACCAGCCACTACCCCAAAACCACACCTCCTCTCCAGCCCACTCCCCTACCTTTCGATCCCCTAGCCCGCATCAAGCGTCCCCTAGTTTGCCGGAAAGCCATGGTGCGCCGCAAGATCATGTACTACAAGATGCTAACGCCGGAGCGCCACGCAGAAATCGCGGGGGTGGTCGGCACCACAGACCTTCGTTCCCAAGCTCGCTTTGAGGCGGGCCAATCGCTGAGTTCTTTGGAGCCAAGCTCCGAGGATAAAGAAGCCGATACAATGTTCATGGCAAAGGTTGCGGTGCATAAGTCCCCCAATGCATATGAGACGATGGACGTCAACTTCGTGTCGGCATCCGGGTCCCCCGTGGCACAGGCGGACCAGTGGTTCAACCTGGCGATACTAAAGGAGGACCGGGAGGCGGAGGCTCAACTCGACGCAGAGCACGCGCATGCCGCTGCCATTGAGGCTCTCCTACAGGCGGAACCGGATGTCGTGGATGTGAACCGGGCGGCGGAGGCTCAACTTGACGCGGAGCGCGCGGATGCCGTTGCCATCGAGGCCCTCCTGCAGGCGGAACTGGACGTCCTGGACTTGAACCAGGTGGCGGAGGCTCAACTCGACGAAGAGCGCGTGGATGCCGCTGCCATTGAGGCCCTCCTGCAAGTGGAACCGGACGTCCTGGACTTGAACCCGGCAGAGGAGGCTCAACTCGACATGGAGCGCGCAGATGCTGCTGCCATCGAGGCCCTCCTGCGGGTGGAACCGGATGTCCTGGACTTGAACCGGGCGGTGCTCTCATCCGTGCAAAGCGCCTGCATACTCCGCGTGAACAAGTAGCTGGAGGCCGAGGATAACCACGATGCCGAGACACACGTCGACAGCTACAACTGGTTCGTGCCGGCAGCCAAAGACGACGAGGTCGTCTCATTCCGCGAGAAGTGATAGTTTTTCTTTATGTTGTTGTTTTTAGGGATCTTTTGCTGTGTAGAAAAATATTTTATGCAAGTCGCCTGACTTTCATCATTTGGCTCAGTCGACCATTTCAGGCGGTTGGATGAATATCCTAGGTCTCCTAACCCTTCTTCCTCACCTCTTCTTCTTTCCTAACAGACCACCGCACGGGCCGTATGGATCTTCCCCAACATGCTGTTGGATAAACATACTGTATTGACGAAAATTATGTGTCAGCGGTAGGATGGCTGAGTTTGGTCACATGCGGTAGCACGTGTCAGTGAGGGTGCGTTCCCTTGATTGGGTTTGTGGCATGCAAGAGCGACTGTGTGTGGGTGCGATGCGACCGCGGCGTGCAGGAGCGACTATGTGATGGTGCGGTGCGACCGCGATAGCCGTGCGCAAGTGTACCTCCTTTTCATTTTGAAAATTTTAGGCAAGCTTGGCAAAAATGTGTGGCGAAGTATGGCAATGCAAGGCCTAGACCCAAACAGGATACAAGTACGTACGTAGGAGTACTACTTGTGTTAAAAAAGAAAGATGGAGTTTTCCTTCGTGGGATTGATCGATACAAATCCTTGTTTGATGTGTCAATTAATTCGTATTTTTTCTCCAATGCCCAAAGAGCTAACCATCTCACTCCTCATTGCTTGATTAATGCAGCGCCATGCAAACCAACCTTCTCACTTCCGCATGCATGCAAGGGTATATTAATGTCCTTGGTTGCTAGTACGAGGCAAACCCCATCAATTTTGCCTCGATTAGTGTTAGTGCCTTATGCAAATTGTAATTTTGATATACTGGCCTTGTGTAAAAAAAGTGGAGGTGGTAACTATTTGACTTCCTTCCCCATTGCGGTGACGTGACGATATCTCGAACATTGTGGTTTGGCGAAGTGCGTTCAACGGAGAACACCATTAAGGGAGACCACGGTAAGTCATTCGCAAGTGCCACCTGCAAGCCAAGACAACCGCCTTATTTACATCCAGGAAGTCTGTTGAACCAAAGGATGCTCAAATGTACTACTACTACACTATAGCGTCGTCCGTCCAGCTTAGTGCGGTGAAGTGGTTTCTCGAAGAAGACGATGGAGAAGCGGAGTCAGTGAAGACTGAAATGATGGTTGCTTCGTCTGTGCTTTGTGATTTGATGCCTCCCTGCTTTGTGATTTGTAGTAGAAGGGACAGGGGAGTAGACTTTGTGCTCTATACTGTACATGCATCCAAGCACGGGAGAAAGAGGAGAGACATTGCATTTTCTTATCCCTTCAGTCAATCAATTAGGGAGCTTCGGTTCCACCTTTTTGGCTTTGGCAGCACCTACCATAATGGTTCCCATCGATGCAAAAAGCTATTTTCACATTTGGCTACACATTGTGGATGCCCTTAACCGTACCACTTGGTTTTGCTCCGGTGTGCTATCTATACAAATCTCAATTATATTGATCTAAAAAATTATAGTATCAAGATTAGTAAAAAGAGGTGATTTTGCCGCGCGAATGGCGGGGGAGGTTTTTTTATTTTTAGAGGACATTGCCTGGCGGTTTGTTAACATGCGGTCCCACGTGTCAGTGCTTTACCAAGCCAATCTGCGTCCCACATGAGGCAAAACAACGGTAGAAGCAACACGTGGTTAACTTGAAGAAGATGAGGGAGAAGCAGATTTAGCAACGAGTGAAATGATGGTTGCTTCGTCCCTCCAACTTTTTTTAGCATTATTACTTAGTCCCTCCAACTTAATTGCGAGAAAGGTGCATCTTTGTGATTTGACGCCTCATTGCTCATTACTACGCCAGCGCCATGACTAGGGTTCTTCATCCCTGCTACTCTGCACTGTATTTCGGTATGGCACGTGGACCCGGTAGCTTTATGTCCCACATGTCGGCGAAAGGGACTAGAACATTTATCAAAGCGAGCGCTCCACTCTTACGACGGAGGAGTACACGACACGGCGGCCCAGTGAATTGTCACTTGTACTGTATACTAGTACTATAGTTTTGTTGTTTTGCACAATCCATCGATACAAACCCGATTAAACAGGAAAGGGTGGGATTTTTCCCGCGCGGTAGATGATACTGGACATACATTTCAAAGGCAATTTTAATGTATGCGAACTGAATAATTAAGTAACAATATGATATCTAATAAAACTGAAAACACATATGATTTATTTGGTTAGAGTGTAGTAGTAGTGTTGTATTGCATAGTTGTTAGATGTAACATGCGAGAACGTGTAGGGATGTAGTTTTGGAGGGCCTACAGAGAGAAAGCATAATACGGTCACCGAACTTCAGAATACGCTCATTACGGTCACTATATACGTTTTGCGGTGATTATACGGTCACTTGCTCCGTTCAACATCGGATTGCACTCTGTTGACTGGCCAAATAGTCAGCGTGGCACTATGTTGACTAGTTAAATTTACCATGTTCCTTGTTGGTCCCACCTATCAGTTCGCATAGGAAAAAGGTCAGATAAACACAAATTTATGCAAGCGTGACAAGACTCCAACCTGTGCGCGCGGGAACCACCTGGTTGTGTATGTGTCTGTCAGGGCCCGATGTGTGCGCATGCACGTGTAGGTTGAGCACTTGAGCGTGAGAGTGTGTGTTGGTCATGTGGTGTGTGCATGCATGCTTGCGTGTGTGCGTGTGAGTGTTGCATGTGTGCGTGGCTGCATGTGTTTGTGTGAGTGTTGCGTGCATGTAGTTCGTGTGCATGCGTGCGTGTGTGTATAATCACCACACTAGCTCATGTGTGTTAAAACAGATGGTTCAACATACCAATACAAGGGCACCTTGTTCGCTGTGCCCGCGGTCATGACTTCGAACCATCGTCCGATATTTTTTATCGTTTGTTTTCATTCTTACTAGCAAGATGCCCGTGTGTTGCACGTAACATCAAGATTCATTTGTATGAGTAGTTTATCTTGTGAGAGAAAAGGATGAACGAGGGAAGGCCTTATTTGCAAATGTGGAGAGGTGTTTGGGTACCTTTTTTGCAAAATTGTCATAGCTTCCTTTCTATCCGTCAGATATAAATCGGACGACCTATATTGCAGGATGGCAGGCACACCATCATCACCAACTCTGTTTTTATAAGAGCGTAGAGTAGATACATGCCGATATGTGGGCCCAATGGTAGTGAGATAATGTGATGCAACACTAGAGGTGCCACGTGGAGCGTTTAACTAGTCAACTAGTCGTGTCTTGAGCAAATACAGAGCTGTACGGTGAGCCCGTGACTGTATAATAACCACAAAACATAAATGGTGACCGTAATGAGTGGATTCTAAAGTCCAATGTACCTATCGTGCTTTTGCTTCAAATACAATGATCGTCACTGAAAGTGCTTGTATCGACTAGAGGGGGGTGAATAGGCGATTTTTATGAAAGTCTTCAAAACTTGGAAGTTTCGAAGACAACCGATAGAAATGACCTAGTTGATATGCAGCGGAAGATAAACTACCATAAGCAAGCCATAGTCAAGTATGCAATGATGTGGAAGTACAGGACTACTAGCAGCTAAGTAGTAAGGATCAGGATGGAAGATAGTATGAAGCCAATCAATAGTAGTAGTCAAGCAATGAAGTCAAACAAGTACAACAGATAGACAATGACTTCACGAAGACAAACTTAAGTAAAGGAAGGAAGAGGATAGAACCAGTCACTTGTTGAAGACACAGGATTTGTTGGACCAGTTCCAGTTGCTATGACAACTGTACGTCTGGTTAGGGAGGCTGAGATTTAACTCAGAAGACCGCGTCTTCACCTTATTCCCCTTGAGCTAAGGACACACAGTCCTCGCCCAATCACTCTGGTAAGTCTTCAAGGTAGACTTCCAAACCTTCACAAACTTCGTTTACCGGCAATCCACAATGACTCTTGGATGCTCAGAACGCGACACCTAACCGGCTGGAGGATACACAGTCCTCAAGTGTAATAAGTCTTCAGGTCACACAGACAGAAAGACTTCAGTGATGCCTAACACTCTTTCGCTCTGGCTGTTTGGGGTTGGTCCTTGCAAGGATTTCTCTCTCTCAAAGGCTTCGAGGTGGGTTGCTCTCAAACGACAAAAGCCGTGCACTAACTCTGAGCAGCCACCAGGTGTAAGGGGTGGGCTATTTATAGCCACTGGGCAACCCGACCTGATATGTCCGAAATGACCCTGGGTCACTAAGGAACTGACACGTGTTCCAACGGTCAGATTTCAAACACACACGGCAACTTTACTTGGGCTACAAGCAAAGCTGACTCATCCAGCTCTAGATAAGATTTGCTCTCATTGTCTTCGCTCGAAGACATAGGATTTGGGTTGAGCATCACTTCAGTCACTCTGACTTAGTTCACTTGGACCCCACTTAACAGTACGGTGGTTCCTATGACTCAACAAAGAAGAAAAGGAAACAATGAAACCACATAGTCTTCGCGCTCCATAGTCTGCACGCAATGTCTTCTCATGTCATAGTCTTCAATATGAATATCTTCTCATACCACCATTATCTTCAATGTCTTCATACATTTTTAGGGGTCATCTCCGGTAGGTAAACCGAATCAATGAGGGACACTACCTGCGTTATCCTGCAATTCTCACAAACGCATTAGTCCCTCAACCAACTTTGTCGTGAATACTCCAAAACCAACTAGGGGTGGCACTAGGTGCACTTAATTACAATCTCCCCCTTTTTGGTGATTGATGACAAACTGGTTGAAGTTTTCAACGGGGATAAAGTATGTGAAATTGTAAAGGATAGGGAATTGTCTTCATAAGTAGCAAGGGCTCCCCCTGAAGATGTGCATATTCGTAATTTGCTTTTGGAATGCAAATGCACATGGCAGGTTGTACTTGTGGAGATCCTCTTCAACTTATGAAGATAATTCATCATGCATGAAATGATATAGCAAGTAGAATGACATGCATAATGAAAAATGGACGTCTGCAGAATGATCTAAGTGCGGAAGTTATCATCGCACATGTGGAATTTATCATTGCATCACAGTAAGCAAATAAGTAGCAGACGACCATCGAGTTTAGGTGTTACAACTAAAAGAACCAAATGTTTCAAAAGCAAGAGTTGTAAGCACGAGGCAAAATATAGTGCAATCGCCCATATGAACCCGCTTGAAGACTATCAACTCATACGCTTCTCCCCCTTTTGTCAGGAATGACCAAAAAGGTTTGAAGACATAGAACATCTACTCATCCTCGTGAGTAGGTGAAGCAGCAGGGTTGTCGTCGTTGGTTGGCGGTGCAGACGTACTTGGTGCAGTGTTGATGCATGCAGTAGTAGGAGGCGATGAAGTAGCATCATCTTCATCATCGATCACTCCGGCATTCACAGTTGCCGCGGAGGAAGAATAGTCAGAGTCTTCAAGGGATGGAGTTCGACGTAGGACAGCAGTCCATGGAGGAGTGGAGTCAAACTTGAATCTTTCATTGAAGCCATCATCTTGAAGATCTGCTTCAGCACTAAGCAGCGTCAAACTCTTCCATGATCGCCGACAAGTCTCATGAGCAACAAATGCATTCTTGGTGGCAAGGTTTCGAATGCGATTAACATCCACCAAGAGGCTTTGCATCTGTCTCTTGAGCCAATAGTGATGCTTATCTTGTTTCTGATGAAGTGCCACAAGAAGTTCTCGGTCATTGAGAACACGAGAGTGCTTCTTAGGCCTTTGTGCAATGGTGCTTTCAGTGGCTTCAGTAGGTGCACGATGAGGCAGACGAGTATTTCCAGCCATTGGGTAGATACGTGTTACTGCTTGAGTGCCTTCCATGGACTGAGTGAAGCTTTGGTGATCAGCATTTTGAAGACAAAGAGGCTCCTTGGCAGGCTCAGGGTATATGGCTTCAACTGACATATCAACCTCTGGTAGAAAGATCAGTAAGCTCAATGATGTCAAGAGCTTTGGCTTCATGATGAACATTTCCAGTCATCCACTCGAGAACCCATGTCTTGATGTCTCTGTTGTTGCCGTGAATATGGAGGGTAGCATAGAATTGAAGCAAAAGTTCTTCATTCCAGTGTTCTTTGTCTGTCACAAAGCTGAGCAGACCGGCATCACGAAAACAGTCAAGTGCTTCTTCTAAGCACGACAGTCCAGCAATGGCTTCAGTGTCGAGGCGCATATGAGGGAAAATGCTCCCTTGATCATACAGAACGCAGGAGTAATAGCTTCGCTGCTGATAACTCCATAACTGATCAGATGATATCCTTGGCTTTGAGTAGGGGTTCTTGGCGCTGTCAAAGAAGGTATTGTGGCTTTTGAAGCCATTAGCATTGAAGGACCCTGGTGAGTTTGTAGTACCTGGAAACCTTGGCAATCTTGGCTTTGGTTTCTGGACCTGAGGCCTATGCTCAATATGATAATCAAATTGAGGTCCAGAGGCAGTAGGCGGAGGTACTAGAATGGTCCATCGGACAGTGGTTAGCTGACCATGATTGTAAGCTTGCTCAATTGTATGGGGCCTTGGTGGCGGAACAGGAGCAGTGGCAGCAGCTGAGGCTTCAGGCTGCACAACAGGTGCTTCGGGAGCAGTTGCCTCATTGACTTCAGGCACACTGGTTGGTTCAAGCTCCACATTAGCTTCAGCCATGACTACGTCATTGGCTTCACTTGCGTCGGTAGTGGCAGCTTCAGGATTTTCAACCTCCACTTAACGAGCTGGAGGGTCGGGCATTGGTGCGTTCACATCAGGAACAGCTTCTTCAATAACTGGGGAAGTGGGGACACGTACGTCTTCTTGTCTTTCATCGGCTGATGCAGCCGGAATGTCTTCAGCAGCTTGGGCTTCAAACGCGAAGACATTCTCAGTAGGAGTGGCTTCAGGAAACACTTGACGTGCAACAGGTTGATGATGCACTTTTCCTTCCGGAACGCTCGAAGGAGGGACTTGAGGCTTTTGTCCTTTGCGAAGCCTGCGGAATGCTGGCAACGCCTTTGGAGATGGAGTTGGCTGGGCCTCAAAGTCTTCTTCTTCTTTTCGCACGGGTGGTGTAGCTTGTTGTTGTTGTTGGGGAGTACTGGGGGAGTCTTGTTGCTGTGGGTGATCAGCCCACGATGCATCCTGAGCAGTTGGCGTCAGAGGACAGCCAATGCTGATGAGTTCGCTGTTCGTGAGAATAGGCGATGATACCACGTTGTGTTTGATCTGAGGAAGAATTTCATCATCTTCAACATTGTCATCATGACCAATGTCTTCAGCTGCGATGGGTTCAGCTGCTGGAATGTCTTCAGCTTCATGAGCCTCTGTGGGAGCAGGCTCATGAACTATCATCCGTCTTTCTTGATGTTCAGACGCAAGGCGAACCACTGAAATGGGTTCAACAACCAAGGGCTCTGTGGGAGCAGCCCTATTCTTCTTGGTCTTGCGCTTCTTCTTGGAGGGAGCGGCATCAGAGGCTTCAGTACTCTTCCTCTTTCTAGCTTCAGCCTCGGCAGCCCTTGTCTTCTTCTGTTCTGAAGCGGTTGTCGTGACCTTTGGCTTCGAGCCAGTCATGCTGCTGGGGAAGATAATGCGAGGTGCTTCTTGACTTGAAGGCGCGGGTTGGGCAGTAGAGAGCTTCTTCTTTTTCTTTGCAGCCATCCTGGGGTCAATGCCAGGACAGCCAAGAGACTTGCGCTTCTCAGCCTCATTGTAGGCAAGCACACACTTGTCAGCCAAACTCTTCATACGCTCGCGGGAGCCTTGGGCTTCTTGGCGCTTCTTGAGAAAGGCTTCTTTAAGCTCATGCAGTATGACCTTGAAGTTTCTGACATCTTGCACACTGAGCTTCGCCACATGCTTCTTGAACTGAGCCTTCTCATAATCAATTTTGTTCTTCAGCTCAATGATGCGCTGAGCGAGAGCTAGCTCGGAAGCAATGGCGCCATTGAAAGAGACGCTGAGGCCAATGGGAAGCTGCAGATCTTCAAAGCTGAGATTTGGTGTGTCAAACCACTCATCAATAAAGTTATGGATGATTGCCACATTGAAGAGAGGCAGGTTGTTGAAGATCTTTGCTTCTTCCTTGCTCTTTATCAGTTGCTCAAGGGCATCATTTGCAAGATCTTCATCACTAGACCGATCAATGGGTTCTTCACGCAGAATGGCAGCAGGAGTCAAGGTTTGATAAGTATGCCTGACAATTTGCTTTTTCTTCTCCGTCTTCTTGGAGATATGGGATTGATCTTTAGACTGCACACTGTCTTCAGGAGGTGCAGTGGCCAATGGCTTCGCACGTGAAGCTTTTGGAGGTGCTGATTTAGAAGCCTTTAGCTTCTTTTGCTTCTGCGGCTTTGGAGGAGGAGCTGGGGCTTCATCAGTGTCAGCATCATTATCAGAATGATCTACCCTGGCACCTTGGACCAAGATGTAGGTGATGAGGCCATCGAGGTTGGAGAAGGGGCCGATGACATTAGGTTCTGCATCACGCGAGCCGTCGGCACGGGGAGCAGAGGGACCAGGGTTGAAGTCTAATCCCAATGACTTTTGTTTTCCTTGGCCGAAGCCTTGGCGTGCTGAAAGTTGCGCTTGAAGAGAGCATCATCACGACACCAGAGTAATGATGAGGGATCGGCATTCTCAAGCTGAGGTCCACGGACCATGCAGGGATAGAAACCTTGTGCAATAGCTTTAGCTCTGTTCTTGGGTTGAAGGCCTCGATAGAGAATATCGCCCCAAGGACTCTTGATGGCATTCTTCTCTACATATTCCTTGGTCACAAATTTGTACTTGAACCATTCTTCAGCCTAATCGCGTCGAATCCATTGGATTCGTGTCTTGCGCTGATGATAAGTCTCTTCAGGATCTGTCTTGTAGAGCTCTGCTAGGTCATCAGGCAGATCTTTGGATGTTCCTTCTCGGCGCTGTCTGCCACCCTTCCTTACTGATTTTTCTGCAGCCATGAACTTCAAACTAAATGGCTTCAATATGTTCAAAGTCTTCAGAGACTTACGCTTGCTGGTCAACCAGGAACTAGCTTCAGAAGAATTAATGTGATGTTGTAAGTATTCTGCAAACGAATGCAGACTATGAGAACCAAGGGATTCTCCCACGGACATGTACCTGTGACAGCATTAGAGATGCGAGGGAAGGGGAAGAGGTCATATGCATTCTCAGAAGATTTTGAAGATAAATCAGTTTGAAGACATTGACCTCATGATGCGAAGACATTCACTTATATGGGGTGAGTTGGTTCCAGATTTGTACCAATCCATGAATAAGTACAGATATAGCTGGTGGGTCCGAGCTGACAGCAGGGGGAATGTTTTTTTCATGAAATACAGAGGCCCTTCCGAGGGTCCCAGCTGTCAGGTGGAGGAATCATTATTTTGCACGTAATAAGGAGGCATTTCCTTGTGTGCGGCCATGGACCCAGCTGTCAGCCTCTCAATGTACAGTCCACTTCTGATGGATGTCGTTTGTTGACCACATTGACCACGCCACGCGGAGAGCACCAGGGCTGGGGAGTACGAGGGTTTACTAGTTCAACTTCCGTCGCCGGAAAATAACAGGAGGTGTGGGTGAGTATAGGAATGTCCTGGCCAGCGATGGAGTAGGTTGGGGTAGTGCAGCCTGTGCAGCAGCACAGCCGGCCACGGGAGGCGGGAGCAGGTAGTCCCACTGGTGCTGGTTTGGGCGGCTGGAGTAAGAACATCAGATATTGAAGAAGCAGCACGGCCATTGGATTAACATCCAATAGTCACTGCTGCTAGAATTGTTTGTGGACTAAGTTGACAAAGCCTTTCGTACACGTCAACCTAGTAGACCCACAAGTCAGCCTCCAAATCTGTCGCAAATAGCATACAACCCAAAATTTCTAGCCAGATTCAAATTAATTTAAAAAACTAAACATACCTTAATTTAAATCCAATGAAATTTTACCCGCACAAAAACAATGAAATTTAAAATATCAAAATCCGAAAGAAAAAAGTATTTTGGAACTAATTGCCTATTTGTTGTATTTTTTCATTTTATAGCCCATTTATTATTACTTATAGCCCATTATAGCCCATTTTCTGGGCAAGCCCGAATGCATCCCTCCTCGTCTTGAAAGATTTCCAGCCCAGCAGGGCGTAGAAAAGCAAGTAGGCCTACGTTGGTTATTCTGCAAAAAACAAAATAGTTGGGCTAGCCATTTTCAGAAAGGAAAAAAACAAACTGGGCTGGTCATGTGGTAAACATATGAAATAAAAGCCTGGGCTAGACGGGCCATAGCTCCCACACAACCCAGTTGATACCCTTCTTCGTCCCGAAAAAAATTACTGCACGCTGCTGGGTCCCTACTATAATCCTCACCATGTATAGTCATCTCCTTATTCCTCACGGTTGTTGACCATGTTGACTACACCGAAGGGCGGCGCCGCGGCGAGCGAACCAAGGCGGAGGACGATGGTGAGACCTCGGACAGGAACGAACAGGAGCTGGGGAAGATGCACAAAGTTTTAGGGTGCGATGTGGCCCCGATGCGTGCGCGATACCATAGCCATCTGTGGGATGTGGGAGCAGGCGGTCCTGCCGGCGCTGGTTTGGCTTTGGCGTCTGGAGGAAGAAGAGACTAAAGAAACAAAACAGACGTTGAATGTCAATCCAATGGTCAAGGTTGTCACAGTCGTTTTTTGACTAAGCTGACACCAAGTAGCATACTTTTTTATATATATGAAGAAAAGAAAAACTGGGCTCGTTCGCCTGACAATATTTCCTAAACTGCGATCGTTCGATCTTGCATCAATACTAAAACTGCGGGGAAAATGTGTTTGTCTGCCGTCCTCCTCCCAGGGAACATTCGCCACATAAGTGACTAGCACCCTTGGTTTTCAACCGAGAGGTCTTGGGTTCGGGTACCAGGAACTCTTAATTTTGTCCTCCTTCCTTCCTCGCAAAAAAGAAAGAAAATCTAAGACTTGAGAAGGCGTACAGAACAAGCTAGTGTACCAGTAAAGATACGTTGCTGAGTTTTAGAAAAAAGAGAGACGTGCTCCTGTAGCTGGTTCGAATCCAAACCTAGACTATGACTATATATGGTGCTATGCTACTCTTCAAGTAATGAAACTGACATATCCAATGTTCGCCTCTCCTCTTGTCTACTTACTCTGCCTAGCATCAGAAGCTCTGGCCGTAGCAACCATGTCCACTGGCTACTCATCCACCTGCTCTTCAGCAGGCAATAACCAGATATGCACCAAGTCACCACCCGTACCATCACCTGTGGGTCTCATCACACCCCTACCGACACACGCACCGCAGCCGGTTGCTCATCGCACCCCGCCGCCGTTGGTGTGGTGCCACTGTTGCAAATCACACAGAGTCATCCGTCGTGTCTCAACCACAATCCTGAACCCTGGCCGAGTCTTCTACAAATGCCCGAATAATGGGGTAATAATATGTTGAAGTATTGTTCTGCTGCTTTCAGTTGCTGATTTTTTTTAATAGTTTGGTTGATGATCTTCCAATTTGATTCGTGCAGAAAAGGGAAGATTCGTGTGATTTGTATTTCTAGGAAGTTGCTGATGTGGGGGAATGCAACTACACTGATTATTTGGTTAGCAGAGGAATCCCAATACCATCAGGTTGGGTTGTTGGACAAGTAACTGAAGGAACGACAAAAGAGGAAGATGCAGAGCAGAAGGTTAAAGATGCAGTTCCTCTGATCATGGCCAAGCAATAGTTGTTGAACGGCCTTGACAGCAATGAGGAGATGAAAGAGCTTCTGAAGATAATGGGCAAAATCGATGTGCTCTGTAGGATGATTGTATCTTTATTTGCAGTTTATGTAGCACTCGTGATGTATTCAGTGGCTATGACATCAGCACTTTGCTGAAACTAGTAATGAATGAAACATGTTTAGCAGGCTGGGCATAGTGTTGTGAACATCTAATGATTTGTATTAACGGAAATCGGGGGTATCCCCTTTTGCTCATAAATAAATAAATAGCAGAGTTCCTTTTGCTAATAAATAAATAAATTAGCAGAAGCCCTGTCGGGTCAGCTTTGTTCCCATTCGAAGACGTTGAGCAAATTAAAGTCCAATAGCAAACTATGACATCAAATTCAAGTTTCACAACCAAATATGAGTACAACTAAACAACAATGGCATCATGTTTTAGTCGTCATACAATCACCAAACACAAATCAACATACATAATAAGTGATGTTCTCATAGCAAAATACTAAACAACAAGTTCATCAGGTTTCAGTTGTCATAGCAAACACAATTTCACATAGTAGATAAAAACCGTCTTCTGACAGGCAAACACGACAAAAGCAATCTAATCATCATCCGCAGCAGTAGCGTCAACATCTTCTACATGTGTATCAGTTTGAATCGTAATTCCCCATAGTGTCATCTTCTTCTTCATCCTCAATGTGCTCGAACGTTGGCTTCTTCTTGATCAACTCTTGTATGTCCACAGCCCAACAGGCAATCTTTTCGCCAGCGTCATTGACGTGATGGTTCTCAAAGATATTAGAAACATCTGTGGAATATTGTATATCAGGAGCAGTGTAAGCATCATCTTGTTGTGCAACTTCATTAAACGAATTCCTCTGCTCAAACCTTCACAATACTCTTCAGTCATCGCAACGTGCAAATGTGTCTTCCAAGAAAAATATATGTGTTGCTTGATTTGCCAAGATAAAAGGCTCGTTGGTCTGGTACACCGCCTTGACATTGATGGATTTGAAATAATCATCAGCTCTGGGTTTTGCGATCCTGGAAAACAGGTTATACCAACGACAGCACAACAGAACCACACACCGATGAACCTCGAAACTGGAGATATACGACAACTGAGCAATGTCTGTTATGTTAGCATACATTTCTGTTGTCTCTCTGCTGTACGTATCCGTGCTCATGATGGCACTATTTTGTGTCTTCCTGCCTTCATCACGTGCAAGGGTGTTGTAGCTGAAAGTGCTTGTATCGACTAGAGGGGGGTGAATAGGCGATTTTTATGGAAGTCTTCAAAACTTGGAAGTTTCAAAGACAAACGATAGAAATGACCTAGTTGATATGCAGCGGAAGATAAACTACCATAAGCAAGCCATAGTCAAGTATGCAATGATGTGGAAGTACAGGACTAATAGCAGCTAAGTAGTAAGGATCAGGATGGAAGATAGTATGAAGCCAATCAACAGTAGTAGTCAAGAAATGAAGTCAAACAAGTATGATAGATAGACAATGACTTCACGAAGACAAACTTAAGTAAAGGAAGGAAGAGGATAGAACCAGTCACTTGTTTAAGACACAGGATTTGTTGGACCAATTCCAGTTGCTGTGACAACTGTACGTCTAGTTAGGGAGGCTGAGATTTAACTCAGAAGACCGTGTCTTCACCTTATTCCCCTTGAGCTAAGGACACACAGTCCTCGCCCAATCACTCTGGTAAGTCTTCAAGGTAGACTTCCAAACCTTCACAGACTTCGTTCACCGGCAATCCACAATGACTCTTGGATGCTCAGAACGCGACGCCTAACCGGCTGGAGGATACACAGTCCTCAAGTGTAATAAGTCTTCAGGTCACACAGACAGAAAGACTTCAGTGATGCCTAACACTCTTTGGCTCTGGGTGTTTGGGCTTGGTCCTCGCAAGGATTTCTCTCTCTCAAAGGCTTCGAGGTGGGTTGCTCTCAAACGACAAAAGCCGTGCACTAACTCTGAGCAGCCACCAATTTATGGTATAAGGGGTGGGCTATTTATAGCCACTGGGCAACCCGACCTGATATGTCCGAAATGAACCTGGGTCACTAAGGAACTGACACGTGTTCCAACGGTCAGATTTCAAACACACACGGCAACTTTACTTGGGCTACAAGCAAAGCTGACTCATCCAGCTCTGGATAAGATTTGCTCTCATTGTCTTCGCTCGAAGACATAGGATTTGGGTTGAGCATCACTTCAGTCACTCTGACTTAGTTCACTTGGACCCCACTTAACAGTACGGTGGTTCCTATGACTCAACAAAGAAGAAAAGGAAACAACTAAACCACACAGTCTTTGCGCTCCATAGTCTTCACGCAATGTCTTCTCATGTCATAGTCTTCAATATGAATATCTTCTCATACCACCATTGTCTTCAATGTCTTCATACATTTTTAGGGGTCATCTCCGGTAGGTAAACCGAATCAATGAGGGACACTACGTGTGTTATCCTGCAATTCTCACAAAGGCATTAGTCCCTCAACCAACTTTGTCATTAATACTCCAAAACCAACTAGGGGTGGCACTAGATGCACTTACAATCTCTCCCTTTTTGGTGTTTGATGACAAACTGGTTGAGTTTTCAACGGGTATAAAGTATGTGAAATTGTAAAGGATAGGGAATTGTCTTCATAAGTAGCAAGGGCTCCCCCTGAAGATGTGCATATAAGTAATTTGCTTTTGGAATGCAAATGCACATGGCAGGTTGTACTTGGGGAGATCCTCTTCAACTTATGAAGATAATACATCATACATGAAATGATATAGCAAGTAGAATGACATGCATAATGAAAAATGGACGTCTGCAGAATGATCTAAGTGCGGAAGTTATCATCGCACATGCGGAATTTATCATCGCATCATAGTAAAGCGAATAAGTAGCAGACGACCATCGAGTTTAGGTGTAACAACTCAAAGAACCAAATGTTTCAAAAGCAAGAGTTGTAAGCATGAGGCAAAATATAGTGCAACCACCCATATGAACCCGCTTGAAGACTATCAACTCATACACTTCTCCCCCTTTTGTCAGGAATGACAAAAAAGGTTTGAAGACATAGAGCATCTAATCGTCCTCGTGAGTAGGTGAAGCAGCAGGGTTATCGTTGTTGGTTGGCAGTGCAGACGTACTTGGTGCAGTGTTGATGCGTGCAGTAGTAGGAGGCGGTGAAGTAGCATCATCTTCATCATCGATCACTCTGGCATTCACAGTTGCCATGGAGGAAGAATAGTCAGAGTCTTCAAGTGATGGAGTTCGACGTAGGACAGCAGTCCGTGGAGGAGTGGAGTCAAACTTGAATCTTTCATTGAATCCATCGTCTTGAAGATCTGCTTCAGCACTAAGCAGCGTCAAACTCTTCCATGATCGTCGGCAAGTCTCATGAGCAACAAATGCATTCTTGGTGGCAAGGTTTCGAATGCGATTAACATCCACCAAGAGGCTTTGCATCTGTCTCTTGAGCAAATAGTGTTGCTTATCTTGTTTCTGATGAAGTGCCACAAGAAGTTCTCGGTCATTGAGAACACGAGAGCGCTTCTTAGGCCTTTGTGCAATGGTGCTTTCAGTGGCTTCAGTAGGTGCACGATGAGGCAGACGAGTATTTCCAGCCATTGGGTAGATACGTGTTACTACTTGAGTGCCTTCCATGGACTGAGTGAAGCTTTGGTGATCAGCATTTTGAAGACAAAGAGGCTCCTTGGCAGGCTCAGGGTATATGGCTTCAACTGACATATCAACCTCTGGTAGAAAGATCAGATGATTGCGAGCAGAGGGCTGATAATTGACAGAAGAGTGTCTCTTGATGAGGCGCATGACCCATGGAGCATAGAATTTCAAGCCAAAAAGATCAGATCCAGATGCAGCAAGTTGCCTGATGAAGAATTCTTGGGAATTGAAGCTGATGCCATTGAGGATGTAGAAGACCAATGTCTTCATGGCTCCTTTAAGCTTTGCAGCTGATGAATGTCCTTTGATAGGCCATAGAGTTCGCCTGATGATATGATATATGGTGCTAGGCAGATACTCAAGGTCATCAACAAAGAACTCAATTGGATATTCAGCGTCAGATGGCAAAGGCTTCATCATGCTCAACATCTGGCTCATATTGGGTTCAGGCTTGTGGAAGATGCTCTCCTGTGCATTGTGATGTAGTTGACAGTCAGGTTCATAGAGATCTCCGGGAGTGGATGGGCCAGTAAGCTCAATGATGTCAAGAGCTTTGGCTTCATGATGAACATTTCCAGTCATCCACTCGAGAACCCATGTCTTGATGTCTCTGTTGTAGCCGCGAATGTGGAGAGTAGCATAGAATTGAAGCAAAAGTTCTTCATTCCAGTGTTCTTTGTCTGTTATAAAGCTGAGCAGACCGGCATCACGAAAATAGTCAAGTGCTTCTTCTAAGCACAGTAGTCCAGCAATGTCTTCAGTGTCGAGGCGCATATGAGGGAAAATGCGCCCTTGATCATACAGAACGCAGGAGTAATAGCTTCGCTGCTGATAACTCCAGAACCGATCAGATGATATCCTTGGCTTTGAGTAGGGGTTCTTGGCGCTGTCAAAGAAGGTATTGTGGCTTTTGAAGCCATTAGCATTAAGGACCCTGGTGAGTTTGTAGTACCTGGAAACCTTGGCAATCTTGGATTTGGTTTCTGGACCTGAGGCCTATGCTCAATATGATAATCAAATTGAGGTCCAGAGGCAGTAGGCGGAGGTACCAGAATGGGCCATCGGACAGTGGTTAGCTGACCATGATTGTAAGCTTGCTCAATTGTATGGGGCCTTGGTGGCGGAACAGGAGCAGTGGCAGCAGCTGAGGCTTCAGGCTGCACAACAGGTGCTTCGGGAGCAGTTGCCTCATTGACTTCAGGCACACTGGTTGGTTCAAGCTCCACATTAGCTTCAGCCATGACTACGTCATTGGCTTCACTTGCGTTGGTAGTGGCAGCTTCAGGATTTTCAACCTCCACTTGACGAGCTGGAGGGTCGGGCATTGGTGCGTTCACATCAGGAACAGCTTCTTCAATAACTGGGGAAGTGGGGACACGTACATCTTCTTGTCTTTCATCGGCTGATGCAGCCAGGATGTCTTCAGCAGCTTGGGCTTCAGACGCGAAGACATTCTCAGTAGGAGTGGCTTCAGGAAACACTTGACGTGCAACAGGTTGATGATGCACTTCTCCTTCTGGAATGCTCGAAGGAGGGACTTGAGGCTTTTGTCCTTTGCGAAGCCTGCGGAATGCTGGCAACGCCTTTGGAGATGGAGTTGGCTGGGCCTCAAAGTCTTCTTCTTCTTCTCGCACGGGTGGTGTAGCTTGTTGTTGTTGTTGGAGAGTACTGGGGGAGTCTTGTTGCTGTGGGTGATCAGCCCACGATGCATCCTGAGCAGTTGGCGTCAGAGGACAGCCAATGCTCATGAGTTCGCTGTTCGTGAGAATAGGCGATGATACCACGTTGTGTTTGATCTGAGGAAGAATTTCATCATCTTCAACATTGTCATCATGACCAATGTCTTCAGCTGCGATGGGTTCAGCTGCTGGAATGTCTTCAGCTTCATGAGCCTCTGTGGGAGCAGGCTCATGAACTATCATCCGTCTTTCTTGATGTTCAGACGCAAGGCGAACCACTGAAATGGGTTCAACAACCAAGGGCTCTGTGGGAGCAGCCCTATTATTCTTGGTCTTGCGCTTCTTCTTGGAGGGAGCGGCATCAGAGGCTTCAGTACTCTTCCTCTTTCTAGCTTCAGCCTCGGCAGCCCTTGTCTTCTTCTGTTCTGAAGCGGTTGTCGTGACCTTTGGCTTCGAGCCAGTCATGCTGCTGGGGAAGATAATGCGAGGTGCTTCTTGACTTGAAGGCGCGGGTTGGGCAGTAGAGAGCTTCTTCTTTTTCTTTGCAGCCATCCTGGGGTCAATGCCAGGACAGCCAAGAGACTTGCGCTTCTCAGCCTCATTGTAGGCAAGCACACACTTGTCAGCCAAACTCTTCATATGCTCGCGGGAGCCTTGGGCTTCTTGGCGCTTCTTGAGAAAGGCTTCTTTAAGCTCATGCAGTATGACCTTGAAGTTTCTGACATCTTGCACACTGAGCTTCGCCACATGCTTCTTGAACTGAGCCTTCTCATAATCAATTTTGTTCTTCAGCTCAATGATGCGCTGAGCGAGAGCTAGCTCGGAAGCAATGGCGCCATTGAAAGAGACGCTGAGGCCAATGGGAAGCTGCAGATCTTCAAAGCTGAGATTTGGTGTGTCAAACCACTCATCAATAAAGTTATGGATGATTGCCACATCGAAGAGAGGCAGGTTGTTGAAGATCTTTGCTTCTTCCTTGCTCTTTATCAGTTGCTCAAGGGGATCATTTGCAAGATCTTCATCACTAGACCGATCAATGGGTTCTTCACGCAGAATGGCAGCAGGAGTCAAGGTTTGATAAGTATGCCTGACAATTTGCTTTTTCTTCTCCGTCTTCTTGGAGATATGGGATTGATCTTTAGACTGCACACTGTCTTCAGGAGGTGCAGTGGCCAATGGCTTCGCACGTGAAGCTTTTGGAGGTGCTGATTTAGAAGCCTTTAGCTTCTTTTGCTTCTGCGGCTTTGGAGGAGGAGCTGGGGCTTCATCAGTGTCAGCATCATTATCAGAATGATCTACCCTGGCACCTTGGACCAAGATGTAGGTGATGAGGCCATCGAGGTTGGAGAAGGGGCCGATGACATTAGGTTCTGCATCACGCGAGCCGTCGGCACGGGGAGCAGAGGGACCAGGGTTGAAGTCTAATCCCAATGACTTTTGTTTTCCTTGGCCGAAGCCTTGGCGTGCTGAAAGTTGCGCTTGAAGAGGGAATCATCACGACACCATAGTAATGATGAGGGATCGGCATTCTCAAGCTGAGGTCCACGGACCATGCAGGGATAGAAACCTTGTGCAATAGCTTTAGCTCTGTTCTTGGGTTGAAGGCCTCGATAGAGAATATCGCCCCAAGGACTCTTGATGGCATTCTTCTCTACATATTCCTTGGTCACGAATTTGTACTTGAACCATTCTTCAGCCTAATCGCGTTGAATCCATTGGATTCGTGTCTTGCGCTGATGATAAGTCTCTTCAGGATCTGTCTTGTAGAGCTCTGCTAGGTCATCAGGCAGATCTTTGGATGTTCCTTCTCGGCGCTGTCTGCCACCCTTCCTTGCTGATTTTTCTGCAGCCATGAACTTCAAACTAAATGGCTTCAATATGTTCAAAGTCTTCAGAGACTTACGCTTGCTGGTCAACCAGGAACTGGCTTCAGAAGAATTAATGTGATGTTGTAAGTATTCTGCAAACGAATGCAGACTATGAGAACCAAGGGATTCTCCCACGGACATGTACCTGTGACAGCATTAGAGATGCGAGGGAAGGGGAAGAGGTCATATGCATTCTCAGAAGATTTTGAAGATAAATCAGTTTGAAGACATTGACCTCATGATGCGAAGACATTCACTTATATGGGGTGAGTTGGTTCCAGATTTGTACCAATCCATGAATAAGTACAGATATAGCTGGTGGGTCCGAGCTGACAGCAGGGGGAATGTTTTTTTCATGATATACAGAGGCCCTTCCGAGGGTCCCAGCTGTCAGGTGGAGGAATCATTATTTTGCACGTAATAAGGAGGCATTTCCTTGTGTGCGGCCATGGACCCAGCTGTCAGCCTCTCAATGTACAGTCCACTTCTGATGGATGTCGTTTGTTGACCACATTGACCACGCCACGCGGAGAGCACCAGGGCTGGGGAGTACGAGGGTTTACTAGTTCAACTTCCGTCGCCGGAAAATAACAGGAGGTGTGGGTGAGTATAGGAATGTCCTGGCCAGCGATGGAGTAGGTTGGGGCAGTGCAGCCTGTGCAGCAGCACAGCCGGCCACGGGAGGCGGGAGCAGGTAGTCCCACCGGTGCTGGTTTGGGCGGCTGGAGTAAGAACATCAGATATTGAAGAAGCAGCACGGCCATTGGATTAACATCCAATAGTCACTGCTGCTAGAATTGTTTGCGGACTAAGTTGACAAAGCCTTTCGCACACGTCAACCTAGTAGACCCACAAGTCAGCCTCCAAATCTGTCGCAAATAGCATACAACCCATAATTTCTAGCCAGATTCAAATTAATTTAAAAAACTAAACATACCTTAATTTAAATCCAATGAAATTTTACCCGCACAAAAACAATGAAATTTAAAATATCAAAATCCGAAAGAAAAAAGTATTTTGGAACTAATTGCCTATTTGTTGTATTTTTTCATTTTATAGCCCATTTATTATTACTTATAGCCCATTATAGCCCATTTTCTGGGCAAGCCCGAATGCATCCCTCCTCGTCTTGAAAGATTTCCAGCCCAGCAGGGCGTAGAAAAGCAAGTAGGCCTACGTTGGTTATTCTGCAAAAAACAAAATAGTTGGGCTAGCCATTTTCAGAAAGGAAAAAAACAAACTGGGCTGGTCATGTGGTAAACATATGAAATAAAAGCCTGGGCTAGACGGGCCATAGCTCCCGCACAACCCAGTTGATACCCTTCTTCGTCCCGAAAAAAATTACTGCACGCTGCTGGGTCCCTACTATAATCCTCACCATGTATAGTCATCCCTTATTCCTCTCGGTTGTTGACCATGTTGACTACACCGAAGGGCGGCGCCGCGGCGAGCGAACCAAGGCGGAGGACGATGGTGAGACCTCGGACAGGAACGAACAGGAGCTGGGGAAGATGCACAGAGTTTTAGGGTGCGATGTGGCCCCGATGCGTGCGCGATACCATAGCCATCTGTGGGATGTGGGAGCAGGCGGTCCTGCCGGCGCTGGTTTGGCTTTGGCGTCTGGAGGAAGAAGAGACTAAAGAAACAAAACAGACGTTGAATGTCAATCCAATGGTCAAGGTTGTCACAGTCGTTTTTTGACTAAGCTGACACCAAGTAGCATACTCTTTTATATATATGAAGAAAAGAAAAACTGGGCTCGTTCGCCTGACAATATTTCCTAAACTGCGATCGTTCGATCTTGCATCAATACTAAAACTGTGGGGAAAATGTGTTTGTCTGCCGTCCTCCTCCCAGGGAACATTCACCACATAAGTGACTAGCACCCTTGGTTTTCAACCGAGAGATCTTGGGTTCGGGTACCAGGAACTCTTAATTTTGTCCTCCTTCCTTCCTCGCAAAAAAGAAAGAAAATCTAAGACTTGAGAAGGCGTACAGAACAAGCTAGTGTACCAGTAAAGATACGTTGCTGAGTTTTAGAAAAAAGAGAGACGTGCTCCTGTAGCTGGTTCGAATCCAAACCTAGACTATGACTATATATGGTGCTATGCTACTCTTCAAGTACTGAAACTGACATATCCAATGTTCGCCTCTCCTCTTGTCTACTTACTCTGCCTAGCATCAGAAGCTCTGGCCGTAGCAACCATGTCCACTGGCTACTCATCCACCTGCTCTTCAGCAGGCAACAACCAGATATGCACCAAGTCACCACCCGTACCATCGCCTGTGGGTCTCATCACACCCCTACCGACACACGCACCGCAGCCGGTTGCTCATCGCACCCCGCCGCCGTTGGTGTGGTGCCACTGTTGCAAATCACACAGAGTCATCCGTCGTGTCTCAACCACAATCCTGAACCCTGGCCGAGTCTTCTACAAATGCCCGAATAATGGGGTAATAATATGTTGAAGTATTGTTCTGCTGCTTTCAGTTGCTGATTTTTTTTAATAGTTTGGTTGATGATCTTCCAATTTGATTCGTGCAGAAAAGGGAAGATTCGTGTGATTTGTATTTCTAGGAAGTTGCTGATGTGGGGGAATGCAACTACACTGATTATTTGGTTAGCAGAGGAATCCCAATACCATCAGGTTGGGTTGTTGGACAAGTAACTGAAGGAACGACAAAAGAGGAAGATGCAGAGCAGAAGGTTAAAGATGCAGTTCCTCTGATCATGGCCAAGCAACAGTTGTTGAACGGCCTTGACAGCAATGAGGAGATGAAAGAGCTTCTGAAGATAATGGGCAAAATCGATGTGCTCTGTAGGATGATTGTATCTTTATTTGCAGCTTATGTAGCACTCGTGATGTATTTAGTGGCTATGACATCAGCACTTTGCTGAAACTAGTAATGAATGAAACATGTTTAGCAGGCTGGGCATAGTGTTGTGAACATCTAATGATTTGTATTAACGGAAATCGGGGGGTATCCCCTTTTGCTCATAAATAAATAAATAGCAGAGTTCCTTTTGCTAATAAATAAATAAATTAGCAGAAGCCCTGTCGGGTCAGCTTTGTTCCCATTCGAAGACGTTGAGCAAATTAAAGTCCAATAGCAAACTATGACATCAAATTCAAGTTTCACAACCAAATATGAGTACAACTAAACAACAATGGCATCATGTTTTAGTCGTCATACAATCACCAAACACAAATCAACATACATAATAAGTGATGTTCTCATAGCAAAATACTAAACAACAAGTTCATCAGGTTTCAGTTGTCATAGCAAACACAATTTCACATAGTAGATAAAAAACGTCTTCTGACAGGCAAACACGACAAAAGCAATCTAATCATCATCCGCAGCAGTAGCGTCAACATCTTCTACATGTGTATCAGTTTGAATCGTAATTCCCCATAGTGTCATCTTCTTCTTCATCCTCAATGTGCTCGAACGTTGGCTTCTTCTTGATCAACTCTTGTATGTCCACAGCCCAACAGGCAATCTTTTCGCCAGCGTCATTGACGTGATGGTTCTCAAAGATATTAGAAACATCTGTGGAATATTGTATATCAGGAGCAGTGTAAGCATCGTCTTGTTGTGCAACTTCATTAAACGAATTCCTCTGCTCAAACCTTCACAATACTCTTCAGTCATCGCAACGTGCAAATGTGTCTTCCAAGAAAAATATATGTGTTGCTTGATTTGCCAAGATAAAAGGCTCGTTGGTCTGGTACACCGCCTTGACATTGATGGATTTGAAATAATCATCAGCTCTGGGTTTTGCGATCCTGGAAAACAGGTTATACCAACGACAGCACAACAGAACCACACACCGATGAACCTCGAAACTGGAGATATACGACAACTGAGCAATGTATGTTATGTTAGCATACATTTCTTTGTCTCTCTGTTGTACGTATCCGTGCTCATGATGGCACTATTTTGTGTCTGCCTGCCTTCATCACGTGCAAGGGTGTTGTAGCTGAAAGTGCTTGTATCGACTAGAGGGGGGTGAATAGGCGATTTTTATGGAAGTCTTCAAAACTTGGAAGTTTCAAAGACAAACGATAGAAATGACCTAGTTGATATGCAGCGGAAGATAAACTACCATAAGCAAGCCATAGTCAAGTATGCAATGATGTGGAAGTACAGGACTAATAGCAGCTAAGTAGTAAGGATCAGGATGGAAGATAGTATGAAGCCAATCAACAGTAGTAGTCAAGAAATGAAGTCAAACAAGTATGACAGATAGACAATGACTTCACGAAGACAAACTTAAGTAAAGGAAGGAAGAGGATAGAACCAGTCACTTGTTGAAGACACAGGATTTGTTGGACCAATTCCAGTTGTTGTGACAACTGTACGTCTAGTTAGGGAGGCTGAGATTTAACTCAGAAGACCGTGTCTTCACCTTATTCCCCTTGAGCTAAGGACACACAGTCCTCGCCCAATCACTCTGGTAAGTCTTCAAGGTAGACTTCCAAACCTTCACAGACTTCGTTCACCGGCAATCCACAATGACTCTTGGATGCTCAGAATGCGACGCCTAACCGGCTGGAGGATACACAGTCCTCAAGTGTAATAAGTCTTCAGGTCACACAGACAGAAAGACTTCAGTGATGCCTAACACTCTTTGGCTCTGGGTGTTTGGGCTTGGTCCTCGCAAGGATTTCTCTCTCTCAAAGGCTTCGAGGTGGGTTGCTCTCAAACGACAAAAGCCGTGCACTAACTCTGAGCAGCCACCAATTTATGGTATAAGGGGTGGGCTATTTATAGCCACTGGGCAACCCGACCTGATATGTCCGAAATGACCCTGGGTCACTAAGGAACTGACACGTGTTCCAACGGTCAGATTTCAAACACACACGGCAACTTTACTTGGGCTACAAGCAAAGCTGACTCATCCAGCTCTGGATAAGATTTGCTCTCATTGTCTTCGCTCGAAGACATAGGATTTGGGTTGAGCATCACTTCAGTCACTCTGACTTAGTTCACTTGGACCCCACTTAACAGTACGGTGGTTCCTATGACTCAACAAAGAAGAAAAGGAAACAACTAAACCACACAGTCTTTGCGCTCCATAGTCTTCACGCGATGTCTTCTCATGTCATAGTCTTCAATATGAATATCTTCTCATACCACCATTGTCTTCAATGTCTTCATACATTTTTAGGGGTCATCTCCGGTAGGTAAACCGAATCAATGAGGGACACTACGTGTGTTATCCTGCAATTCTCACAAAGGCATTAGTCCCTCAACCAACTTTGTCATTAATACTCCAAAACCAACTAGGGGTGGCACTAGATGCACTTACAATCTCTCCCTTTTTGGTGTTTGATGACAAACTGGTTGAGTTTTCAACGGGTATAAAGTATGTGAAATTGTAAAGGATAGGGAATTGTCTTCATAAGTAGCAAGGGCTCCCCCTGAAGATGTGCATATAAGTAATTTGCTTTTGGAATGCAAATGCACATGGCAGGTTGTACTTGGGGAGATCCTCTTCAACTTATGAAGATAATACATCATACATGAAATGATATAGCAAGTAGAATGACATGCATAATGAAAAATGGACATCTGCAGAATGATCTAAGTGCGGAAGTTATCATCGCACATGCGGAATTTATCATCGCATCATAGTAAAGCGAATAAGTAGCAGACGACCATCGAGTTTAGGTGTAACAACTCAAAGAACCAAATGTTTCAAAAGCAAGAGTTGTAAGCATGAGGCAAAATATAGTGCAACCGCCCATATGAACCCGCTTGAAGACTATCAACTCATACACTTCTCCCCCTTTTGTCAGGAATGACAAAAAAGGTTTGAAGACATAGAGCATCTAATCGTCCTCGTGAGTAGGTGAAGCAGCAGGGTTATCGTTGTTGGTTGGCAGTGCAGATGTACTTGGTGGAGTGTTGATGCGTGCAGTAGTAGGAGGCGGTGAAGTAGCATCATCTTCATCATCGATCACTCTGGCATTCACAGTTGCCATGGAGGAAGAATAGTCAGAGTCTTCAAGTGATGGAGTTCGACGTAGGACAGCAGTCCGTGGAGGAGTGGAGTCAAACTTGAATCTTTCATTGAATCCATCGTCTTGAAGATCTGCTTCAGCACTAAGCAGCGTCAAACTCTTCCATGATCGTCGGCAAGTCTCATGAGCAACAAATGCATTCTTGGTGGCAAGGTTTCGAATGCGATTAACATCCACCAAGAGGCTTTGCATCTGTCTCTTGAGCCAATAGTGTTGCTTATCTTGTTTCTGATGAAGTGCCACAAGAAGTTCTCGGTCATTGAGAACACGAGAGCGCTTCTTAGGCCTTTGTGCAATGGTGCTTTCAGTGGCTTCAGTAGGTGCACGATGAGGCAGACGAGTATTTCCAGCCATTGGGTAGATACGTGTTACTGCTTGAGTGCCTTCCATGGACTGAGTGAAGCTATGGTGATCAGCATTTTGAAGACAAAGAGGCTCCTTGGCAGGCTCAGGGTATATGGCTTCAACTGACATATCAACCTCTGGTAGAAAGATCAGATGATTGCGAGCAGAGGGCTGATAATTGACAGAAGAGTGTCTCTTGATGAGGCGCATGACCCATGGAGCATAGAATTTCAAGCCAAAAAGATCAGATCCAGATGCAGCAAGTTGCCTGATGAAGAATTCTTGGGAATTGAAGATGATGCCATTGAGGATGTAGAAGACCAATGTCTTCATGGCTCCTTTAAGCTTTGCAGCTGATGAATGTCCTTTGATAGGCCATAGAGTTCGCCTGATGATATGATATATGGTGCTAGGCAGATACTCAAGGTCATCAACAAAGAACTCAATTGGATATTCAGTGTCAGATGGCAAAGGCTTCATCATGCTCAACATCTGGCTCATATTGGGTTCAGGCTTGTGGAAGATGCTCTCCTGTGCATTGTGATGTAGTTGACAGTCAGGTTCATAGAGATCTCCGGGAGTGGATGGGCCAGTAAGCTCAATGATGTCAAGAGCTTTGGCTTCATGATGAACATTTCCAGTCATCCACTCGAGAACCCATGTCTTGATGTCTCTGTTGTAGCCGCGAATGTGGAGGGTAGCATAGAATTGAAGCAAAAGTTCTTCATTCCAGTGTTCTTTGTCTGTCACAAAGCTGAGCAGACCGGCATCACGAAAATAGTCAAGTGCTTCTTCTAAGCACAGTAGTCCAGCAATGTCTTCAGTGTCGAGGCGCATATGAGGGAAAATGCGCCCTTGATCATACAGAACGCAGGAGTAATAGCTTCGCTGCTGATAACTCCAGAACCGATCAGATGATATCCTTGGCTTTGAGTAGGGGTTCTTGGCGCTGTCAAAGAAGGTATTGTGGCTTTTGAAGCCATTAGCATTAAGGACCCTGGTGAGTTTGTAGTACCTGGAAACCTTGGCAATCTTGGCTTTGGTTTCTGGACCTGAGGCCTATGCTCAATATGATAATCAAATTGAAGTCCAGAGGCAGTAGGCGGAGGTACCAGAATGGGCCATCGGACAGTGGTTAGCTGACCATGATTGTAAGCTTGCTCAATTGTATGGGGCCTTGGTGGGGGAACAGGAGCAGTGGCAGCAGCTGAGGCTTCAGGCTGCACAACAGGTGCTTCGGGAGCAGTTGCCTCATTGACTTCAGGCACACTGGTTGGTTCAAGCTCCACATTAGCTTCAGCCATGACTACGTCATTGGCTTCACTTGCGTTGGTAGTGGCAGCTTCAGGATTTTCAACCTCCACTTGACGAGCTGGAGGGTCGGGCATTGGTGTGTTCACATCAGGAACAGCTTCTTCAATAATTGGGGAAGTGGGGACACGTACGTCTTCTTGTCTTTCATCGGCTGATGCAGCTAGAATGTCTTCAGCAGCTTGGGCTTCAGACGCGGAGACATTCTCAGTAGGAGTGGCTTCAGGAAACACTTGACGTGCAACAGGTTGATGATGCACTTCTCCTTCTGGAACGCTCGAAAGAGGGACTTGAGGCTTTTGTCCTTTGCGAAGCCTGCGGAATGCTGGCAACGCCTTTGGAGATGGAGTTGGCTGGGCCTCAAAGTCTTCTTCTTCTTCTCGCACGGGTGGTGTAGCTTGTTGTTGTTGTTCGGGAGTACTGGGGGAGTCTTGTTGCTATGGGTGATCAGCCAACGATGCATCCTGAGCAGTTGGCGTCAGAGGACGGCCAATGCTGATGAGTTCACTGTTCATGAGAACAGGCAATGATACCACGTTGTGTTCGATCTGAGGAAGAACTTCATCATCTTCAACATTGTCATCATGACCAATGTCTTCAGCAGCGGTGGCTTCAGCTGCTGGAATGTCTTCAGCTTCATGAGCCTCTGTGGGAGCAGGCACATGAACTATCATCCGTCTTTCTTGATGTTCAGACGCAGGGCGAACCACTGAAATGGGTTCAACAACCAAGGGCTCTGTGGGAGCAGCCCTATTCTTCTTGGTCTTGCGCTTCTTCTTGGAGGGAGCGGCATCAGAGGCTTCAGTATTCTTTCTCTTTCTGGCTTCAGCCTCGGTAGCCCTCGTCTTCTTCTGTTCTGAAGCGGTTGAAAGGACCTTTGGCTTCGAGCCAGTCATGCTGCTTGGGAACACAATGCGAGGTGCTTCTTGACTTGAAGGTGCAGGTTGGGCTATAGAGAGCTTCTTCTTCTTTGCAACCATCCTGGGGTCAATGCCAGGACGACCAAGAGACTTGCGCTTCTCGGCCTCATTGTATGCAAGCACGCATTTTTCAGCCAAACTCTTCATGTGCTCGCGTGAGCCTTGAGCTTCTTGACGCTTCTTGAGAAAGGCTTCTTTAAGCTCATGAAGCATGACCTTGAAGTTTCTGACATCTTGCACACTGAGCTTCGCCACATGCTTCTTGAACTGAGCCTTCTCATAATCAATTTTGTTCTTCAGCTCAACGATGCGCTGAGCGAGAGCTAGCTCGGAAGCAATGGCGCCATTGAAAGAGACGCTGAGGCCGATGGGAAGCTGCAGATCTTCAAAGCTGAGATTTGGTGTGTCAAACCACTCATCAATGAAGTTATGGATGATTGCCACATCAAAGAGAGGCAAGTTGTTGAAGATTTCTGCTTATTCCTTGCTTTTGATCAGTTGCTCAAGGGCATCATCTGCAAGATCTTCATCACTGGACAGATCAATGGGTTCTTCACGCAGAATGGCAGCAGGAGTCAAGGTTTGATCAGTATGCCTGACAATTTGCTTTTTCTTCTCCGTCTTCTTGGAGATACGGGATTGATCTTCAGACTGCACACTGTCTTCAGGAGGTGCAGTGGCCAATGGCTTCGCACGTGAAGCTTTTGGAGGTGCTAATTTAGAAGCCTTTAGCTTCTTTTGCTTCTGCGGCTTTGGAGGAGGAGCTGGGGCTTCATCAGTGTCAGCATCATTATCAGAATGATCTACCCTGGCACCTTGGACCAAGATGTAGGTGATGAGGCCATCGAGGTTGGAGAAGGGGCCGATGACATTAGGTTCTGCATCACGCGAGCCGTCGGCACGGGGAGCAGAGGGACCAGGGTTGAAGTCTAATCCCAATGACTTTTGTTTTCCTTGGCCGAAGCCTTGGCGTGCTGAAAGTTGCGCTTGAAGAGAGCATCATCACGACACCAGAGTAATGATGAGGGATCGGCATTCTCAAGCTGAGGTCCACGGACCATGCAGGGATAGAAACCTTGTGCAATAGCTTTAGCTCTGTTCTTGGGTTGAAGGCCTCGATAGAGAATATCGCCCCAAGGACTCTTGATGGCATTCTTCTCTGCATATTCCTTGGTCACGAATTTGTACTTGAACCATTCTTCAGCCTAATCGCGTCGAATCCATTGGATTCGTGTCTTGCGCTGATGATAAGTCTCTTCAGGATCTCTCTTGTAGAGCTCTGCTAGGTCATCAGGCAGATCTTTGGATGTTCCTTCTCGGCGCTGTCTGCCACCCTTCCTTGCTGATTTTTCTGCAGCCATGAACTTCAAACTAAATGGCTTCAATATGTTCAAAGTCTTCAGAGACTTACGCTTGCTGGTCAAGCAGGAACTGGCTTTAGGAGAATTAATGTGATGCTGTAAGTATTCTGCAAACGAATGCAGACTATGAGAACCAAGGGATTCTCCCACGAACATGTACCTGTGACAGCATTAGAGATGCGAGGGAAGGGGAAGAGGTCATATGCATTCTTAGAAGATTTTGAAGATAAATCAGTTTGAAGACATTGACCTCATGATGCGAAGACATTCACTTATATGGGGTGAGTTGGTTCCAGATTTGTACCAATCCATGAATAAGTACAAGTGAGGAATCAAACTAGATATGAAATCTAAGTGAATTAACTAGGCAGTATGAGATCCAGACAGAATAGATCCAACACTGTGGAGGCAGAAACCACTTTCGCTAAATAGGATGAAATCTTGAAGATCAAAAAGGTGGTAAAAATAGAGTTATAATTACCGCACGAAGAACTGCTAGATGGGATGAATAGGAGACCGAGCAGTTCAGCCCACCGTGCCCTAACTTGGCGATGGAGGACACCTATGGCGACGGCGGAGAGGACGATGTCCGCGGCCGGCGTGAGGACGGCGTCGGAGAAGTCATGGCAGCTAAGCGCTTCGTCGCCGGCATCGTCGAGAGCTAGCGGTGGCGCTAGGGTTTTGACGAGGTGGAGAGGTGGAAGAAGGATTTATTTACCGCAGGGCACAAGTATTTATAAGGAGGTGTGCAGCACAGCGCAATTACGCTGGTGCCCCTGGCGGTTCACATCTGAGGGGCACGTGGCAAGCATGCAACATACTCAGAGTTGTCCCACGTTCCCACGCCCGCCAGGCATGTCGGATGGTTGTTCCGGCTTCTCCGGATTTCAACAATAAAGATGAGTTATTTAAAACAGATTTAATGTTTGTCACTGTGCCTTCTGCTGACTAGGATGCAGAGAAGACATTCGATAGTTTCAATAGAATGCATATGATTTGGACAGATAGAGTTTGAGATTGAAAGCATAGATAGGTTAGGGTCCGATCACATTCACTTAGTTCAAAAGATTCAACTTGAAGACATAGCTATAAGTGAATGCTGTAGAGGACAGAACACTAGTATATATATGCAATCAAATCATCATAGTGAAGAGAATCATGAAGATAAATTGAAACTGAAGACAAACCAAATGCAAAGTCATTGCAAAAATAACGCCATGACTAAAAACACTTCAAACAAAGAAATTGGTGGTGGCGTTACCCACCGTATAGGAAGTATTAGACCCAGACACGACGCACAATTATCGTGGTGCTCCGAAGTCAAATTCCATGTTAATGTATTCACACTTAGAAGGTAAGTCTTCATTGATTGAAGATATACAGTACTTCGTGTGTTGCACATCTAAGTCATCAACATGCATAAGTGTTAGGATGTGTGCCTGATCATAGGACATTAGAGGATTCCAAAATATTTGGCTCACACCGTAACTTGCAAAACCTTTTCTCATCCAAGGGCTTTGTGAAGATATCTGCCAGTTGCTCTTCAGTGTTGACATGAATGATGTCGATATCTTTCTTCATGACATGATCTCTGAGAAAGTGATGACGAATTTCAATGTGCTTTGTCTTCGAGTGATGTACCAGATTGTTGGCTATCTTGATGGCACTTTCATTGTTGCAGAAGATAGGTACTTGTTTCAGATTGATGCCATAGTCCTTGAGAGTTTGCTTCATCCATAGAAGTTGAGCACAACAGGATCCAGCAGCAATGTATTCAGATTCAGCAGTTGAGAGTAATACACAGTTCTACTTCTTTGAAGACCAACAGACAAGTGATCGACCCAGAAAGTGACATGTGCCTGATGTAGACTTGCGATCCACCTTGTCACCAGCATAATCAGCATCTGAGAATCCAACTAAATCAAATTTTGAGCCCTTGGGATACCATAATCCGAGTGTTGGGGTGTAAGCCAAATATCGAAGAATTCGCTTCACAGCTAAGTGATGCGATTCCTTTGGTGCCGCTTGGAATCGAGCACACATGCAAACACTAAGCATAATATCTGGCCTAGATGCACATAGATAAAGCAAAGAACCAATCATGGAGCGGTATACCTTTTGATCGAACTCTTTACCATTGTCGTCGGGACCAAGATGGTGTTTGGCTGGCATTGGCATCGTGTAGCCTTTGCAGTCTTCCATTCCAAACTTCTTCAGACAATCTTTGAGGTATTTTTCTTGAGATATGAAGATGCCATTCCTTTGCTGACGAATTTGAAGACCAAGGAATAAATTCAGCTCACCCATCATGGACATCTGATATTGCTCTTGCATCATGTATCCAAACACATCAGTATACTTCTGGTTGGTGCAGCCGAAGATTATGTCATCCACATATATTTGGCACACAAACAGTTCACCATCATATGTCTTCCTGAAGAGTGTGGGATCGAGGGATCCTGGTTTGAAGCCTTTGCTCTTCAGGAAGTCTTTGATCGTATCATACCATGCGCGAGGAGCTTGTTTGAGGCCATATAGTGCTTTGTTTAGCTTGTACACCATATCAGGATGTTTTGGATCTTCAAAGCCAGGTGGTTGAGCTACATATACTTCTTATTCAATCTTGCCATTGAGAAATGCACTCTTCACATCCATTTGGTATAGCAAGATGTTGTGATGATTAGCGTAGGCTAGCAGTATGCGAATAGCTTCAAGCCTAGCCACAGGAGCAAATGTTTCATCGAAGTCAATTCCTTCTACTTGAGTATATCCTTGAGCCACAAGACGTGCTTTATTTCTGACGACTTGACCATGCTCATCTTGCTTGTTTCGATATATCCATTTTGTTCCAATAATGTTATGCTTGCGAGGGTCAGGTCGCTTGAAAAGTTCCCAAACATTGTTTAGCTTGAACTGTTGAAGTTCTTCTTGCATAGCTTGAATCCATTCAGGTTCCATAAAAGCTTCAGCAACTTTCTTGGGTTCTGATATTGACACAAATGAAAAGTGCCCACAAAAGTTTGCTAACTGTGTTGCTCTTGAGCGGGTCAGTGGACCAGGTGCATTGATGTTGTCGATTATCTTCTCAATTTGTACTTCATTTGCAACAAGAGGATGAACAGGACGAAGACTTTGCTCTTGCTGATCATTGTCATCATTGGAAGGATTGTCTTCGGTCTGAGCATTGTCTTCAGGTTGATTTGGTGCAGTGATGATAAGTTCCTCTTTAGGCTGTGCTTCAGAAGGCATGATTTCACCAGTTCCCATCAGCTTGATAGATTCGCTTGGAGAAGCTTCATCTAGTGTACTTGGCAGGAGTTCTCTTTGTGAACCATTGGTTCCATCAAATCTCACATCCACAGTTTCGACGATTTTGTAGAGATAGAGGTTGAAGACTCTGTAGGAGTGTGAGTCCTTTCCATAGCCAAGCATGAAGCCTTCGTGAGCTTTAGGTGCAAATTTTGACTTGTGATGGGGGTCCATGATCCAGCATCTAGCTCCAAATACCCTGAAGTAACTGACATTTGGCTTCTTGCCAGTGAGGAGCTCATAGGATGTTTTGTTCAGAAGCTTATGGATGTAGACACGGTTGATGATGTGACATGTTGTATCAATAGCTTCAGGCTAGAATTTTCTTGGTGTCTTGTATTCATCGAGCATTGTTCGAGCCATCTCAATGAGGGTTCTATTCTTGCGTTCAACGATGCCATTTTGCTGAGGTGTGTATGGAGCAGAGAACTCATGAGTGATTCCCATTGTATCCAGATAAAGATCAAGTATGGTGTTCTTGAATTCAGTGCCATTATCACTTCTGATATGCTTGATCTTCATGCCATAATTGTTCATTGCTCGATTGGCGAAGCGTCTGAAGACATCTTGCACTTCAGTCTTGTAGAGAATTATATGAACCCATGTGTATCTTGAGTAGTCATCAACAATGATGAATCCATAGAGACAAGCAGTTGTTGTGAGGGTGGAGTAGTGAGTAGGTCCAAATAAGTCCATGTGTAACAGCTCGAAGGGTTGAGATGTTGTCATGATTGTCTTCAAGGGGTGCTTGGCCCTTGTCATCTTTCCAGCTTTGCAGGCACCACACAGATGATCCTTCTTGAACTTGACATCTTTGATGCCTATGACATGCTTCTTCTTGATGAGTGAGTGTAAGTTCCTCATGCCAGCATGTCCTAGCCTTCGATGCCAGAGCCAGCATTCTGAAGCTTTTGTGAGAAGACATACGGCAAGTTGTGGACCTGCTGAGAAATCTACCATGTATAGATCATCTTCTCGATACCCTTCAAAGACTAGAGACTTGTCAGATTCATTAGTACAAGGCAGCGATATTTTCCGAATAGCACAATCATGTTCAAGTCACAAAGCATTAAGACAGACATTAAGTTGAAACCAAGGGATTCAACAAGCATCACTTTATCCATGTGTTGATCCTTTGAGATTGCAACTCTACCTAGACCCAATACCTTGCTTTTACCAGTGTCAGCAAACATGATGTGACTCTTGTCGGATGGACGTAAGGTTGAGTCCATGAGAAGACTTCGATCACCAGTCATATGATTTGTGCATCCACTGTCCATAATCCATTCTGAAGCTTTTGGTGATGTACCCTACAGTGCAGTTAGGAGGATAGGCTTCACGAGAGTGTTGTGAAGCATAAGCATTGGGCGCATATACGGATTGTCACAGCTTAGATCAAGATTAGGATACATAGTATGACAGGTAAGCGAATCAGATGTGAGGTATATAGTAAGACATTTTATCATGCGTCCTTAATGTGTTTTAGGTCCCCAGCAATAGCATTGGACGCCTTTGATTTCAGGCTGGAGACCCTTTTCTGCAAACGAAAGTTAATTCTTGTTCGCCACCCACATCTTCAGGGGTGGCTTAGAACCAATGAGTCTAAGTGTAGCATCTGAGAATTTTGGCTTTGGAGCCCTAGCAAATAGCCTTGCAGGAGATGAATGATACTCATATGAATAAGCAGAAAAGTTCTTAGTCCTATGAACATAGCGGTTCGAAGACACACGCTCATATTCATGAGTCTGAGTATGATTTCCCTGCAAAACATTGGCGTTAGGGTGACTCAGGTGAGTCCTGTATCTGTATGAAGCCTTTGGGCCATATGAAGCTATAGGTCTGGGGTTTGTCTTCTTCCTTGGTGGTGTCATGACGACATTCACAGGAAGATTCTCAATGTACTGCTTAGGTACCCATATCTTCTTCATAGGTGGTCCATTCCTGCAGTTAGTACCAATATACCTGGCAAACACTTCACCATTCTGATTCTTGAACAGCTTATAGTTTGCATCAAAGGATTCATCAATGATAATAGGATTAGCATAGGTAAAGCCAGACAAAGTGGATGGATCTACTGAAGGTTCCTTTGCAGCAACCCATGTGGTTTTGGGGTACTGCTCAGGCTTCCAGTACGAGCCATCAACATTCATTTTCCTCTCGAACCCAACACCCTCTTTCCTAGGGTTTCGGTTCAGAATCTGCTTTTTGAGGACATCGCAGAGTGTCTGATGCCCTTTCAGACTCTTATACATCCCTGTTTCAAGCAATGTCTTCAACATAGCATTTTCAACAGCAATAGCAGTGGTATCCTCCGCAGAGGGGTTAGTAACCACATCAGTAGGTGAATACAATGAAACAGTAGCAGCAGTGGAACATTCAGCAACAGATGTAGCGTTATCACGCTCAATGCATTTTAGACATGGTGGTTCAAATCCATCCTGAGCGGGACTGATCTGTTGAGCGTGAAGTGACTCATTCTCTTTTTGAAGATCTTCATGAGCCGCTCTCAATTTCTCAAACTCTTGTTTCCTTTGAAGATAATCATAGGAGAGCCTTTCATAAGTAGTTGAGAGCGTTTCATGATGACTTTCAAGTTCTTGGTACTTAGCATGAAGATTTTTTATGTCTTCAACTAAGGACTGTGAACGTGTCATTTCCGCGTCCAATAGGTCATCACTTTTGTTTAACAGTTTTTGAGTATGTTCCATAGCCTTTTGTTGTTCAGTTGCAATTTTAGCAAGTGTTTTGTAGCTAGGTTTGGATTCACAATCAGAGTCATCTTCACTTGATGTTTGAAAGTAAGCATCACGTGATTTTACCTTGGCACCACGTGCCATGAAGCAGTAGGTGGGAGTAGGATCGTCTTCGTCATCAGCTTCAGCGTTGGTGTGGAAGCCATTGTCTTTAGTGTTGAAGATGGACTTGGCAACATAGGCTGTGGCTAGAGCCAGACTTGCAACGCCAGGGTCGGACTCCTCTCCAGACTCCACCTCCGCCTCCTTAGAGGCAGACTCCTCCTCTGAATCCATTTCCTTGCCAACAAAGGCACGAGCCTTGCCAGATGAGCTCTTCTTGTGTGATGAAGACTTGGAAGAAGACTTAGAAGAAGACTTAGAAGATTTTTTTCTTCTTCTTGTCATCAGAATCATATTCCTTGCTCTTCTTCTTCTTCTTCTCATTGTCCCACTGTGGACACTCAGATATGTAGTGACCAGGTTTCTTGCACTTGTGGCAGGTTCTCTTCTTGTGGTCATGGGTGGAAGCTTCATCATTCCTTGAGCTGGATCGTGAAGACTTTCTGAAGCCTTTCTTCTTAGTGAATTTTTGGAACTTCTTCACAAGCAGAGCAAGTTCCTTTCCAATGTCTTCAGGATCATCAGAACTGCAGTCAGATTCTTCTTCAGATGAGGAAACAACTTTTGCCTTCAAAGCGCGAGTTCGGCCATAGTTTGGGCCATAGATATCTCTTTTCTCAGAAAGCTGGAACTCATGTGTGTTGAGCCTCTCAAGTATATCAGACGGATCGAGTGTCTTGAAGTCAGGACGTTCTTGTATCATGAGGGCAAGGGTGTCAAATGAGCTGTCAAGTGATCTCAGTAGTGTCTTCACGATTTCATGCTTGGTAATTTCGGTTGCGCCAAGAGCTTGAAGTTCATTTGTGATGTCAGTGAGGCGATCGAACGTGAGCTGTACATTTTCATTGTCGTTTCTCTTGAAGCGGTTGAAGAGGTTGCGAAGAACACTGATTCTTTGATCTCTCTATGTTGATACGCCTTCGTTGACCTTGGATAGCCAGTCCCAGACTAGCTTTGATGTTTCCACAGCACTCACACGGCCATACTGTCCTTTGGTCAGATGACCACAGATAATGTTCTTGGCAGTAGAGTCTAGTTGAATGAACTTCTTGACATCAGCAGGGGTGACACCTTCACCAGTTTTGGGAACGCCGTTCTTGACGACATACCAGAGGTCGACATCAATGGCTTCAAGATGCATACGCATCTTATTCTTCCAGTAGGGATATAAATTTCCATCGAAAACGGGGCAAGCAGCGGAGACTTTGATTATCCCTGCAGTCGCCATAGCTAAAACTCCAGGTGGTTAAACCGAATCACACAGAACAAGGGAGTACCTTGCTCTGATACCAATTGAAAGTGCTTGTGTCGACTAGAGGGGGGTGAATAGGCGATTTTTATGAAAGTCTTCAAAACTTGGAAGTTTTGAAGACAACCGATAGAAATGACCTAGTTGATATGCAGCGGAAGATAAACTACCATAAGCAAGCCATAGTCAAGTATGCAATGATGTGGAAGAACAGGACTACTAGCAGCTAAGTAGTAAGGATCAGGATGGAAGATAGTATGAAGCCAATCAACAGTAGTAGTCAAGCAATGAAGTCAAACAAGTACGACAGATAGACAATGACTTCACGGAGACAAACTTAAGTAAAGGAAGGAAGAGGATAGAACCAGTCACTTGTTGAAGACACAGGATTTGTTGGACCAGTTCCAGTTGCTGTGACAATTGTACGTCTGGTTAGGGAGGCTGAGATTTAACTCAGAAGACTGCGTCTTCACCTTATTCCCCTTGAGCTAAGGACACACAGTCCTCGCCCAATCACTCTGGTAAGTCTTCAAGGTAGACTTCCAAACCTTCACAGACTTCGTTCACCGGCAATCCACAATGACTCTTGGATGCTCAGAACGCGATGCCTAACCGGCTGGAGGATACACAGTCCTCAAGTGTAATAAGTCTTCAGGTCACACAGATAGAAAGACTTCAGTGATGCCTAACACTCTTTGGCTCTGGGTGTTTGGGCTAGGTCCTCGCAAGGATTTCTCTCTCTCAAAGGCTTCGAGGTGGGTTGCTCTCAAACGACAAAAGTCGTGCACTAACTCTGAGTAGCCACCAATTTATGGTGTAAGGGGTGGGATATTTATAGCCACTGGGCAACCCGACCTGATATGTCTGAAATGACCCTGGGTCACTAAGGAACTGACACGTGTTCCAATGGTCAGATTTCAAACACACACGGCAACTTTACTTGGGCTACAAGCAAAGTTGACTCATCCAGCTCTAGATAAGATTTGCTCTCATTGTCTTCGCTCGAAGACATAGGATTTGGGTTGAGCATCACTTCAGTCACTCTGACTTAGTTCACTTGGACCCCACTTAACAGTACGGTGGTTCCTATGACTCAACAAAGAAGAAAAGGAAACAACGAAACCACACAGTCTTCGCGCTCCATAGTCTTCACGCAATGTCTTCTCATGTCATAGTCTTCAATATGAATATCTTCTCATACCACCATTATCTTCAATGTCTTCATACATTTTTAGGGGTCATCTCCGGTAGGTAAACCGAATCAATGAGGGACACTACGTGTGTTATCCTGCAATTCTCACAAACGCATTAGTCCCTCAACCAACTTTGTCGTCAATACTCCAAAACCAACTAGGGGTGGCACTAGATGCACTTACAGTCACTGTGTATATCGCGAGAGAAACATGAAACATGCGTGAATGTGCTGGGGGTGTACTTTTAGAGGACCTGGAGATAGTTTGTGGGCGTACATGAAAACGGCGTAGAGGGGGTGTATGCGATGGAGAGAGATACTCTTTGTTTCTCTTTATTATGATTAACTTTATATGTAGTATAAAAATATCAAAATTCACAGTGCAGAATAAATGTCATTGTGGGCACCATGCAATGCAAATTAATGTTCATACTCCTCCATATAAATTTGTAATGTTGTATATATGTAGAAATTCTAAAATAATTTTTTGGCCACACTTCATTCAAAAGGAATGTTGTATGCGAAATAAATGTGGAGAGAGGGCTTTTTAGATCAGTGGGGTACGTGATGTAACTTGTGTGAATGTGTAGTTGACACTACTAGGAAAACGGCTATAGATAAAATGGACACTAATGGCGCACCACATGTGTGGTGCGCCATTAGTATATACCAATGGCGCACCACATACAGGTGCGCCATTAGTAATATATTACAAATGGCGCACCTGGTGTGTGGTGCGCCATTAGAAGTTTTGAAAAAAAATAATAAATTTTTTTTTGTTACTAATGGCACACCGTGGGATAGTGCGCCATTACTAATTGACATAGTAATGGCGCACCACACCCACCGTGCGCCATTAGTAGTTTTGAAAAAAAATAAAAATAATAAAAAAATTGTTAGTAATGGCGCACTTGTGGACAGTGCGCCATTACTAGTTTTAACTAGTAATGGCGCACTGTCCACTGGTGCGCCATTACTAAGTTTTTTTCAAAAAAAATCAATTTTTTTTTATTTTTTTTCAAAACTAGTAATGGCGCACCGTGGGTGTGGTGCGCCATTACTAGTTTAACTAGTAATGGCGCACCACCCCACGGTGTGCCATTACTAACTTGGCCCAACACAGAATGTACCCCCCCTTGGACCGCCTTTTCATTTTAAAAAAATAAAAGAAAATGATGGAAATGTCAAAAAAATTAAAAGAAAATAAGTTTCCCATGTGATATGTGGTCTAGTTGTTGGGAAAATTTATAAATATGAATTTCGACTTTATCTGCAAAATCTCTCTGGAAATTTGTAAAATGGGCATAACTTTTGCATACGAACTCGGATTAAAAAGTTTTTTATATGAAAAATGATCTACTCGAAAAGTGACATCCGAATTTAACTGGGGGAACCCCGTTAAACATTTTTAAAATCCCCAAAAACCTAATAGAAAAAAATTACGGGGCTTTCAAGATCTAGAGGAAAAAAATTCAAAAAATCTCAAACTTACTAGTGGCGCACCGTGGATGTGGTGCGCCAATAGTAACAGAAAACAAAATTGGTTTTGAATTTTTTTTTGAATTTTTTTTCAAAAACTGATACGTAATATGACCGGGAAGTTTGAAATATTTTTCAAAATTTCATCATAGTCATGAACATGAACAAAGTCCTAGACATCAACAAGGTATAATAGGATTGATATGCTAGATATATCAACAAGTGCTTGTGAAGTGAGCTGTTGCTGGGGTTGGATAGAACTTTGAAGTTAAGCATGCTTGGGCTGGAGTAGTGTGAGGATGGGTGATCTTTCAGGAAGTTTGACCACGGAGTGTGATTTGACCTGAGATTAAGCATATTGACCCGAGATTAAGCCATAGTGACCTGAGATTAAGAAAAAAACGAAAAAAAATTGAAAAATTTTGAAAAAAAAATTGTTACTAATGGCGCACTTCTATGTGGTGCGCCATTAGTATACCAGTACTAATGGCGCACCATGGGCTATTCTAATGGCGCACCAGCGATGCGCCATTAGTATACCAGATACTAATGGCGCACCACAGGTGCGCCATTAGAAAAAAATCTAATGGCGTGGTGCTAGTGGCGCACTTGTAGTGCGCCATTAGTAGCGAAAATAGGTGCGTCACTAGCAGCCCTTTTTCTAGTAGTGTGATGTATTTGGCAGGGCCTAGAGAGGTATGTGTGTGTATTACGTATTCGAGAGAGGCATGGATAGAGAGTCCGGGGGGCGTGGGAGAGATAGCACGAGAAATGAGAGAGGTTTAGAGGGCGAGAGAGACGAATATGATGTCACGGCGAGAGATGCCCTTGAGTGTGTATATGCAAGGGGGAGGGGATAGAGGCACGAGGAGAATTTTTTTGTGTGGTGTCTGTGTTGGTATGTGTGGGTGTGAGAAGATAACGAGACCTAGGGGCAGAGGGTGTGTCACCGTGTGAGGTCCGGTGGGCCGAGGTGAGGCCCTTGGTTCGGTTCCGTTCTGCGCCACATTGGTCGGCCTGTGACGCATTTAGGGAGACCCATGGATGACCAGTCGTACAAGACAAAGATACCAGAGTCGTGAAGGACTTTGTGTCCACTGACAAAGCCGGCTAGAATTTGTAACCCTAGGTCCTAGGACTAAGGTAACCTCTTATCTGTGATATTACTATTCATCCAACCTAACTTTAAGGGGCATCCTACAGAATGCTCTGCTAGAATCATACTCGTCGATTAGGAAAAGAGGTGGAGACAATGCGTGAGAGACAGGCCTAAAGATGATGTGCGTGCGGGAGACAGTAGGCGGGTCTATGTGTATATAAAGGGTCGATGGGGATTGTGCGTGTGTATTCTTGTGAGAGGAAGAGTGCTTGTGATAAAGGTTAGTGAACATAGTCGTAAATGGTTACGAGAGGGAGGGAGGGTTATATCGAGAGCATGTCTGCGAGAAAGACACCTCGGAAGAGAGTCTGTGAGCATGCATGAGAGACCGCCGATGGAGAGTGAAACTACACGTAAAAGACTGATTCACACATTGATTAAAAATACAAATTGTATCCAAATATTAGGATGGGATCATGATATTTGCAATTTGTGTAAGGAACGGTCATTGATCCATCAGACATCTATATTCTATCGAATTTGAGCACGTCTATGTTATTATTCAACATAATTGATCCACATAGTTAGTATTTTGTGTTGGAAATATGCCCTAGAGGCAATAATAAAAGTATTATTATATTTCATTGTTCATGATAATTGTCTTTTATTCATGCTATAACTGTATTATCCGGAAATCGTAATACACGTGTGAATACTTAGACCACAATATGTCCCTAGTGAGCCTCTAGTTGACTAGCTCGTTGTGATCAACAGATAGTCATGGTTTCCTGGCTATGGACATTGGATGTCGTTGATAACGGGATCACATCATTAGGAGAATGATGTGATGGACAAGACCCAATCCTAAGCATAGCATAAAGATCGTGTAGTTCGTTTGCGAGAGCTTTTCCAATGTCAAGTATCTCTTCCTTCGACCATGAGATCGTGTAACTCCCGGATACCGTAGGAGTGCTTTGGGTGTATCAAACGTCACAACGTAACTGGGTGACTATAAAGGTGCACTACAGGTATCTCCAAAACTGTCTGTTGGGTTGACACGGATCGAGACTGGGATTTGTCACTCCGTATGACGGAGAGGTATCTCTGGGCCCACTCGGTAATGCATCATCATAATGAGCTCAAAGTGACCAAGGGTTGGTCACGGGATCATGCATTACGGTACGAGTAAAGTGACTTGCCAGTAACGAGACTGAACAAGGTATTGGGATACCGACGATCGAGTCTCGGGCAAGTAACGTACCGATTGACAAAGGGAATTGTATACAGGGTTTGATCGAATCCTCGACATCATGGTTCAACCGATGAAATCATCGAGGAGCATGTGGGAGCCAACATGGGTATCCAGATCCCGCTGTTGGTTATTGCCCGAGAGTCGTCTCGGTCATGTCTGCGTGTCTCCCGAACCCGTAGGGTCTACACACTTAAGGTTCGGTGACGCTAGGGTTGTATGAATATGAGTATGCAGCATACCGAATGTTGTTCGGAGTCCCGGATGAGATCCCAGACGTCACGAGGAGTTTCGGAATGGTCCGGAGGTAAAGAATAATATATAGGAAGTGGTATTTCGGCCATCGGGAAAGTTTCGGGGTCTCCCGGTAATGTACCGGGACCACCGGAAGGGTCCCGGGGGTCCATCGGGTGGGGCCACCCATCTCGGAGGGCCCCATGGGCTGATGTGGGAGGGGAGCCAGCCCATAGTGGGCTGGTGCGCCCCCCTAGACCCACCCCATGCGCCTAGGGTTGAAACACTAGGGTGGGGGCGCACCACATGCCTTGGGGGGCACTCCTCCCCCTTGGCCGCCGCCCCCTTGGGAGATCCAATCTCCCAGGGCCGGCGCCCCCCCCCCCTGGGGGCCTATATAAAGGAGGGCAGGGGGGAGGGCAGCCGCACCCATTGCTTTGGCGCCTTCCCCCCCTGCAACACCTCGTCCTCCTCCCGTAGTCGCTTGGTGAAGCCCTGCTGGAGTTCTGCTGCATCCACCACCACGCCGTCGTGCTGCTGGATCATCATCAACCTCTCCTTCCCCCTTGTTGTATCAAGAAGGAGGAGACGTCTCCCGTCCCGTACGTGTGTTGAACGCGGAGGTGCTGTCCGTTCAGCACTTGGACATCGGTGATCTGAATCACGTCGAGTACGACTCCATCATCACCATCCCCTTGCAAGCTTCCGCACGCGATCTACAAGTGGTATGTAGATGCAAACTCACTCCCTTGACTCGTTGCTTAGATGAACTCATAGATGGATCTTGGTGAAACCGTAGGAAAAAATTTAATTTTCTGCAACGTTCCCCAACACTGGCATCATGAGCTAGGTCTATGCGTAGTTCTCTAATGCACGAGTAGAACACAATTTTGTTGTTGGCGTGGATCTTGTCAACTTGCTTGCCACTACTAGTCTTTTCTTGCTTCAGCGGTATTGTGGGATGAAGCGGCCCGGACCAACCTTACACGTATGCTTACGTGAGACCGGTTCCACCGATTGACATGCACTAGTTGCATAAGGTGGCTGGCGGGTGTCTGTCTCTCCCACTTTAGTTGAAGCGGAATCGATGAAAAGGGTCCTTATGAAGGGTAAATAGAAGTTGACAAAATCACTTTGTGGTTATTCGTAGGTAAGAAAACGTTCTTGCTAGAACCCAATTGCAGCCACGTAAAAGATGCAACAACAATTAGAGGACGTCTAACTTGTTTTTGCAGCGATTGTTCATGTGATGTGATATGGCCAGAAGTTGTGATGAATGATGAATTGTGATGTATGAGATCATGTTCTTGTAATAGGATTCACGACTTGCATGTCGATGAGTATGACAACCGGCAGGAGCCATAGGAGTTGTCTTTATTTTTGTATGACCTGCGTGTCATTGAAGAACGCCATGTAAACTACTTTACTTTATTGCTAAACGTGTTAGCCATAGAAGTAGAAGTAGTCGTTGGCGTGACAACTTCATGAAGACACGATGATGGAGATCATGATGATGGAGATCATGGTGTCAAGCCGGTGACAAGATGACCATGGAGCCCCGAAGATGGAGATCAATGGAGCTATATGATATTGGCCATATCATGTCACAACTATATAATTGCATGTGATGTTTATTATGTTTATGCATCTTGTTTAGTTAGGACGACGGTAGTAAATAAGATGATCCCTTACAAAAAATTCAAGAAGTGTTCTCCCCTAACTGTGCACCGTTGCTACAGTTCGTCGTTTCGAAGCACCACGTGATGATCGGGTGTGATAGATCCTTGAGTTCACATACAATGGGTGTAAGACAGTTTTACACAGCAAAACACTTAGGGTTAACTTGACGAGCCTAGCATGTACAGACATGGCCTCGGAACACGGAGACCGAAAGGTCGAACACGAGTCATATGGAAGATACGATCAACATGAAGATGTTCACCGACGATGACTAGTCCGTCTCACGTGATGATCGGACACGGCCTAGTTGACTCGGATCGTGTAACACTTAGATGACTAGAGGGATGTCTAATCTGAGTGGGAGTTCATAATTTGATTAGATGAACTTAATTATCATGAACTTAGTCTAAAACCTTTGCAAACATGTCTTGTAGATCAAATGGCCAACGTTCATGTCAACATGAACTTCAACGCGTTCCTAGAGAAAACCAAGCTGAAAGATGATGGCAGCAACTATACGGACTGGGTCCGGAACCTGAGGATCATCCTCATAGCTGCCAGGAAGCAATATGTCCTAGAAGGACCACTAGGTGACGCTCCCGTCCCAGAGAACCAAGACGTTATGAACGCTTGGCAAACTCGTGCTGATGATTACTCCCTCGTTCAGTGCGGCATGCTTTACAGCTTAGAACCGGGGCTCCAAAAGCGTTTTGAGCATCACGGAGCATATGAGATGTTCGAAGAGCTGAAACTAGTTTTCCAAGCTCATGCCCGGGTCGAGAGATATGATGTCTCCGAAAAGTTCTACAGTTGTAAGATGGAGGAAAACAGTTCTGTCAGTGAGCACATCCTCAAGATGTCTGGGTTGCACAACCGTGTGACCCAGCTGAACATTAACCTCCCAGATGAGGCGGTCATTGACAGAATCCTCCAGTCGCTCCCACCAAGCTATAAGAGCTTTGTGATGAACTACAACATGCAGGGGATGGTGAAGACCATTCCTGAAGTGTTCTTAATGCTGAAGTTAGCAGGGGCTGAAATCAAGAAAGAACATCAAGTGTTGATGGTCAATAAGACCACTAAGTTCAAGAAGGGCAAGGGCAAGAAGAACTTCAAGAAGGACGGCAAGGAAGTTGCCGCACCCGGTAAGCCAGTTGCCGGGAAGAAGTCAAAGAATGGACCCAAGCCTGAGACTAAGTGCTTTTATTGCAAGGGGAAGGGTCACTGGAAGCGGAACTGCCCCAAATACTTAGCGGATAAGAAGGCCGGCAACACCAAAGGTATATTCGATATACATGTAATTGATGTGTACCTTACCAGTACTCGTAGTAACTCCTGGGTATTTGATACCGGTGCCGTTGCTCATATTTGTAACTCACAGCAGGAGCTGCGGAATAAACGGAGACTGTTGAAGGACGAGGTGACGATGCGCATCGGGAATGGTTCCAGAGTCGATGTGATCGCCGTTGGCACGCTGCCTCTACATTTACCTACGGGATTAGTTTTGAACCTTAATAATTGTTATTTAGTGCCAAGTTTGAGCATGAACATTGTATCTAGATCTCGTTTAATACGAGATGGCTACTCATTTAAGTCCGAGAATAATGGTTGTTCGATTTATATGAGAGATATGTTTTATGGTCATGCTCCGATGGTCAATGGTTTATTCTAAATGAATCTCGAGCGTAATATTACACATGTTCATAGTGTGGATGCCAAAAGATGTAAAGTTGATAACGATAGTCCCACATACTTGTGGCACTGCCGCCTTGGTCACATTGGTGTCAAGCGCATGAAGAAGCTCCATGCTGATGGACTTTTAGAGTCTCTTGATTATGAATCGTTTGACACATGTGAACCATGCCTCATGGGCAAAATGACCAAGACTCCGTTCTCCGGAACAATGGAGCGAGCAACCAACTTGTTGGAAATCATACATACCGATGTGTGCGGTCCAATGAGCATTGAGGCTCGCGGAGGATATCGTTATGTTCTCACTCTCACTGATGACTTGAGTAGATATGGGTATGTCTACTTAATGAAATACAAGTCTGAGACCTTCGAAAAGTTCAAGGAATTTCAGAATGAGGTAGAGAATCAACGTGACCGAAAGATAAAGTTCCTACGATCAGATCATGGTGGAGAATACTTAAGTCACGAACTTGGTACACACTTAAGGAAATGTGGAATCGTTTCACAACTCACGCCGCCTGGAACACCTCAGCGTAACGGTGTGTCCGAACATTGTAATCGCACTCTATTGGATATGGTGCGGTCTATGATGTCTCTTACCGATTTACCGCTATCATTTTGGGGATACGCTCTAGAGACAGCTACATTCACTTTAAATAGGGCACCGTCTAAATCCGTTGAGACGACACCGTATGAATTATGGTTTGGGAAGAAACCTAAGCTGTCGTTTCTGAAAGTTTGGGGATGCGATGCTTATGTCAAGAAACTTCAACCTGAAAAGCTCGAACCCAAGTCGGAAAAATGCGTCTTCATAGGATACCCTAAGGAAACTGTCGGGTATACCTTCTACTTAAGATCCGAGGGCAAGATCTTTGTTGCCAAGAACGGATGCTTTCTGGAAAAAGAGTTTCTCTCGAAAGAAGTAAGTGGGAGGAAAGTAGAACTCGATGAAGTACTACCTCTCGAACGGGAAAGTGGTGCAGCTCAGGAAAATGTTCCTGTGATGCCCACACCAACTGAAGAGGAAACCAATGATGATGATCAAGGTACTTCGGATCAAGTTGCTACTGAACTTCATAGGTCCACTAGGACACGTTCCGCACCAGAGTGGTACGGCAACCCTGTCCTGGAAATCATGTTGTTAGACAACGGTGAACCTTCAAACTATGAAGAAGCGATGGCGGGCCCAGATTCCAACAAATGGCTTGAATCCATGAAATACGAGATAGAATCCATGTATGAAAACAAAGTATGGACTTTGACAGACTTGCCCGATGATCGGCGAGCGATAGAAAACAAATGGATTTTTAAGAAGAAGACGGACGCAGATGGTAATGTCACCATTTATAAGGCTCGACTTGTCGCTAAGGGTTATCGACAAGTTCAAGGGATTGACTACGACGAGACATTCTCTCCCGTAGCAAAGCTGAAGTCCGTCCGAATCATGTTAGCAATTGCCGCATACTATGATTATGAGATATGGCAGATGGACGTCAAAACAGCATTCCTTAACGGACATCTTAAGGAAGAGCTGTATATGATGCAGCCGGAAGGTTTTGTCGATCCTAAGAACGCTAACAAAGTATGCAAGCTCCAGCGATCCATTTATGGGCTGGTGCAAGCATCTCGGAGTTGGAACATTCGCTTTGATGAGATGATCAAAGCGTTTGGGTTTATGCAGACTTATGGAGAAGCCTGTGTTTACAAGAAAGTGAGTGGGAGCTCTGTAGCATTTCTCATATTATATGTAGATGACATACTCTTGATGGGAAATAATATAGAACTTCTGGACAGCATTAAGGCCTACTTGAATAAGTGTTTTTCAATGAAGGACCTTGGAGAAGCTGCTTATATATTAGGCATCAAGATCTATAGAGATAGATCGAGACGCCTCATAGGTCTTTCACAAAGCACATACCTTGATAAGATTTTGAAAAGGTTCAAAATGGATCAGTCCAAGAAAGGGTTCTTGCCTATGTTACAAGGTGTGAGATTGAGCTCGGCTCAGTCACCGACCACGGCAAAAGATAAAGAAGAGATGAGTGTCATCCCCTATGCTTCAGCCATAGGATCTATTATGTATGACATGCTATGTACCAGACCTGATGTAAACCTTGCCGTAAGTTTGGTAGCAAGATACCAAAGTATTCCCGGCAAGGAACACTGGACAGCGGTCAAGAATATCCTGAAGTACCTGAAAAGGACAAAGGACATGTTTCTCGTTTATGGAGGAGACGAAGAGCTCGTCGTAAAGGGTTACGTCAACGCTAGCTTCGACTCAGATCTGGATGACTCTAAGTCACAAACCGGATACGTGTATATGTTGAATGGTGGAGCAGTAAGCTGGTGCAGCTGCAAGCAGAGCGTCGTGGCGGGATCTACGTGTGAAGCGGAGTACATGGCAGCCTCGGAGGCAGCGCATGAAGCGATTTGGGTGAAGGAGTTCATCACCGACCTAGGAGTCATACCCAATGCGTCGGGGCCAATCAAACTCTTCTGTGACAACACTGGAGCTATTGCCCTAGCCAAGGAGCCCAGGTTTCACAAGAAGACCAGGCACATCAAGCGTCGTTTCAACTCCATCCGTGAAAATGTTCAAGATGGAGACATAGATATTTGCAATGTACATACGGATCTGAATGCCGCAGATCCGTTGACTAAACCTCTCTCGCGAGCAAAACATGATCAACACCAGAACTCTATGGGTGTTCGATTCATCACAATGTAACTAGATTGGTGACTCTAGTGCAAGTGGGAGACTGTTGGAAATATGCCCTAGAGGCAATAATAAAAGTATTATTATATTTCATTGTTCATGATAATTGTCTTTTATTCATGCTATAATTGTATTATCCGGAAATCGTAATACACGTGTGAATACTTAGACCACAATATGTCCCTAGTGAGCCTCTAGTTGACTAGCTCGTTGTGATCAACAGATAGTCATGGTTTCCTGGCTATGGACATTGGATGTCGTTGATAACGGGATCACATCATTAGGAGAATGATGTGATGGACAAGACCCAATCCTAAGCATAGCATAAAGATCGTGTAGTTCGTTTGCTAGAGCTTTTCCAATGTCAAGTATCTCTTCCTTCGACCATGAGATCGTGTAACTCCCGGATACCGTAGGAGTGCTTTGGGTGTATCAAACGTCACAACGTAACTTGGTGACTATAAAGGTGCACTACAGGTATCTCCGAAAGTGTCTGTTAGGTTGACACAGATCGAGACTGGGATTTGTCACTCCGTATGACGGAGAGGTATCTCTGGGCCCACTCGGTAATGCATCATCATAGTGAGCTCAAAGTGACCAAGGGTTGGTCACGGGATCATGCATTATGGTACGAGTAAAGTGACTTGCCGGTAACGAGACTGAACAAGGTATTGGGATACCGACGATCGAGTCTCGGGCAAGTAACGTACCGATTGACAAAGGGAGTTGTATACAGGGTTTGATCGAATCCTCGACATCATGGTTTAACCGATGAAATCATCGAGGAGCATGTGGGAGCCAACATGGGTATCCAGATCCCGCTGTTGGTTATTGCCTGAGAGTCGTCTCGGTCATGTCTGCGTGTCTCCCGAACCCGTAGGGTCTACACACTTAAGGTTCGGTGACGCTAGGGTTGTATGAATATGAGTATGCAGCATACCGAATGTTGTTCGGAGTCCCGGATGAGATCCCGGACATCACGAGGAGTTTCGGAATGGTCCGGAGGTAAAGAATAATATATAGGAAGTGGTATTTCGGCCATATGGAAAGTTTCGGGGTCTCCCGGTAATGTACCGGGACCACCGGAAGGGTCCCGGGGGTCCACCGGGTGGGGCCACCCATCCCGGAGGGCCCCATGGGCTGACGTGGGAGGGGAGCCAGCCCATAGTGGGCTGGTGCGCCCCCCTAGGCCCACCCTCTGCACCTAGGGTTGAAACCCTAGGGTGGGGGGCGCACCACATGCCTTGGGGGGCACTCCTCCCCCCTTGGCCGCCGCCCCCTTGGGAGATCCAATCTCCCAGGGCCGGTGCCCCCCCTGGGGGCCTATATAAAGGAGGGCAGGGGGGAGGGCAGCCGCACCCATTGCTTTGGCGCCTTCCCCCCCCCCTGCAACACCTCGTCCTCCTCCCATAGTCGCTTGGCGAAGCCCTGCTGGAGTTCTGCTGCATCCACCACCACGCCGTCGTGCTGCTGGATCATCATCAACCTCTCCTTCCCCCTTGCTGGATCAAGAAGGAGGAGACGTCTCCCATCCCGTACGTGTGTTGAACGCGGAGGTGCTATCCGTTCAGCACTTGGACATCGGTGATCTGAATCACGTCGAGTACGACTCCATCATCACCATCCCCTTGCAAGCTTCCGCACGCGATCTACAAGTGGTATGTAGATGCAAACTCACTCCCTTGACTCGTTGCTTAGATGAACTCATAGATGGATCTTGGTGAAACCGTAGGAAAAATTTTAATTTTCTGCAACGTTCCCCAACATTTTGAGCTCCAGACAATGCATCGCTTTAGCAATCGAATATAAACGTGAGTATAGTTCATGTTGTGTGTGTAAAGCACATTATACATATGCAAGTTACACAATGAACATTGTAAATAGCTAGCTATGAACTAGCATACATTTGAATTCAACTTAAGGTTGTTCAAAAATTTGAATCAACATGAAGTCCATTCAATTATTTGAATTCGATATCATGGCATTTGAAAATCATACCTAAATTATGGGGGCACCAAACTTTGCTCTGCTTTTGTACACAATAGCATATATAGTCGTGTACAAATAGATTCAAATTTACCTCCTCCATTCCAAAATAATCTTATTTATAGGATTTTCAACTATCAAAATTTCAAAAAGAAGTGCATAATTTAATGAGGTTTTCAAACATACAAGGTAAAATTCAACGTTGTCTATTTAGGTCAATCCTCAAAGTTCAAGAGTACTCTAAACGTGAATGCTTTTGTTTCAAAATTTCGAACGAAGCGCCAAAAGAGCCTCTACTCGCCCGAAACCGCGTGGGACCAATGTTTGGTAGAAGGAAATTACTTTTCTAACTCCGACCAGTGAAACCTACCGGCCCGACGTCCAAAGGTCTAAACCCGGGGTATGTTTGTAGCTTCATCTAGACTCCACGCAACCGCCTCCGAAAAACATTCATACACAATGGCCGCCTAAGCAGACATGCACGCGGCCGAAATTGCTCCCGTCCACTATTTGGGACACCTAGCATTACCATCCTACCCCCGACTCGCAGTAGGTCTGAAATTTAAGAGGGGGCAAAGTTTGTACTTCCCCAAATTTCAAACAAGCGCGTCCCATCTGTTCAAAAAACCAGAAACAAGCGTGTCCCAGACCGAAACATGGTTCTACCTTAGTTCCCCCGCACCCCGCCCCTGCCCCACGTCTGATTCCCGATTCGTACTCTGTGGGTGCCAAAACTGCCTCTCCACTAGCCGCGAAACCCCGGCATCCTTCGTCCGCCACCCCATCCCACCCATCAACCGCCACCATCCTCCATCACGCCCGAGCCGATACCCCGACATCGTCGTCCACCGCAACCACAATGCCCTCCACGGCTAGTAGTTGAAGCCGAGGCCGAGCTGTCCATACCCGAGCCAGTTCAACCACGCCGTCCTGCGCCTCAACACTGCCGCTCCAACTTCGCCATCGTCCACCGCACCGGAGCTGTTCCCGATACACCGTCCTTCACCGCCTCGGATCTGCTTCCCCTTCGCCGACAGATGGCCACCGCAACACAGTCAACAATTTGGCCATGGGTTCGTCCAAGGCTCGACCCTCCTCCCAAACATCAGTTCCCCAGGTAAAAACAAGAAAATTTACAGGACATCTAGAGGACTCAGCACTGGCAACTGGAAATGGAACTCCTCTTCCCTTATTCGTGAAAATCTTACGTGTCTGCTTGCACGGTATTCATCCCATAGAAGACACTATTTGATCGCTTCTTCCTGATACTAGATGTTCCTAGTAACTCGCGATGCATAAGGTTTCTCCTCAGATACTATTTCACCTTATCTAGAGGTCCGTCGCCCCTTGGATTTCAATTCTTGATCAGTTGATTCCCAACTAAAGGAAGCATTCCCCAGCGTAACAGGCGCTAGTCCACCTATTACGCCGGGGAAGCAGTGCCTCGGTGTTTATACTAGGGGTGTGTGGGGCCTAGGAGCTGCTAGCGCCCGATCTGGAGGCCGGACGGGATTAAAGGGATGGCTGGGGGGCGCTGCCAAGCACGGCGGTGGTGTTAGGTCGAGGGGAGAGCGGGGCGGCAGAGGCAGGGGTCTGGGCAGGTGGTCACTGGCAGTTCAAGAAAGATCGTCAACAGTGACTGGCGGGAGGTAGACGAAGGCCATCTGCCCGTTCCTTATAGATCGGACGGTTCATAAAAATACGACTGACCTATTTATTTTCAGTCGACTATTATTTTGATAGGACCACGTGTGGTGGTGTGCTGGAGGAGTACTTGCATTTCCTAGCCATGCATGTGCTCCATGATGTGGACGGAGTGCTCCACCCAGAACGGGTCATTGGTGTACACCACCGAGAGGTCCATGAACCTTCTGTGGGTGTCCACCATGGCACGCATGGTGAACTGCTGCTCGTCGTCGCAGCCGCTTGAATTGCCATTGGAGCCACGCAAGATACCCTCTAAGAATTTCTCGTGGTGGGTGTGCTTCTTGCAATGGTGGTGCGCGATCGAAAGGTTGAAGAGACACAAGGGTTAAATGACCGTTGTAATAAATGGGGGCCGGCCGGCCTGTAATCATCACGTCTTGTCATGGCGTTCATAGCGGAGGATTCCAGTGCACGCTTGACAACATCGCACCGCACGCGTGGGCTCGAAGAGGCGTCAAATGTATTGTCGATGATCCTGTTCCCGCGCTACCGCGCAAGCTTCCCGCCCGGCTAGTTTGGCCACGCGTCGGCTAGAAGAGGGACAAATCATGGGCGTTTACTGGCAAAAAGCTTTGTAAAAACAAAGTGTGTGGAATGACTTAGGTCATAAGTTTACCCGTGGGTGATGAGGTCAAAGTTACACAGAAGGGTGATGATGGACATTCGAGTGTGATGATTAATTTTGCGCTCTACAGGGCACATGGTGGAAGAAACCAACTGTGTGCAATAATGATGAAGATCGCAGTTGAGTTAGCTATACAGATCGTGTGCTGTGAGATCGACAAGGTAAACAGATTCGAGAATGGTTAATAAAATCTAAGACCATTGCGTATTTAGGTCAAAATAGTGCTACCAATATACGAGTCTCATACGATGCCATTTCAATGATTGTAACACAAAAGCTCAAAATATCACAACGTTCAAATTCCAGAGTTATATGGCTCAAATTCGAAGATTACAAGGTTCAAACTAATATTAGAAATGAAATTCAGCTCATCAGCTACAAATGTTCATGCTGATCCGCTGAACATGGATATCAGAGAGGTTCAAACTAATATTACCACTTCTAAGTCTGGTTTCGAAACCTCACAATTTTTACAAAGGGGTCAGCCACTGAGAAGTCATGTATGGGGTTGACACAATGACTTCCGATTACTTTGTCATCTAAAGTTCCAAAATGAAATTCAGCATTTTGGAGCCTATTCCATTCTGCCATTCTGCCGCAGGCGCCGGCGCCGATCAACATACCATTCATTTTTGCGAAATAAATGTTGGGCAAACCTCATTTCCTTCAGCACCCTTGCTCTGAGAACAAAGAACCTGGCGAATATAATCTCCGGTAAGGTCCCTCGGTAGGAGTTCAAAGTAATTTCTGAGAGATGCAGATCTAGGCGTTCGACCTGATTGTTATATTATATCACATTATCCACCACTGGGCCTAATCTTATCTGCAAAAGAAGAAAACATGTTAGTGGTTACATGTAGTTTTGAACATTACTACATGCCTATTTGGTTTGCAGGATTTGTAAAATGCACTAACATGCCATCTTTGATCTGACATGATTAACATGGGAATTTGATTACATTATAGGAAAATGTAGCCTTATTCACAAGATGTTGGAGTGGGTGAAAAGTTCCCTAAGAAACTAGTACAGATGAATCCAAAGGAGAAATGCTTATTGATTGTAACCATATGGATCAAGCAACCAATATGGGGGGGACATGTATGTACTGAAATCCTCCAAAAGAATCCTTCAGAAATCGTAGTACATTGTCATTGTAAACTTGGAAAAAGGTGTCATAAATTGAACTCCCTTATGGTTATCATTTATTAGGAAAGGAACATCACCTCGATATATAGCTTCTCCAAGCACGGAAAGCATCTCAGGAAACTGATAACTTGCTCCAGGTTGGGGCCGATAGATTCTAGTGCCAAGACCTTCACTGTGCGTAGTTTCAGGGTCAAGCTTGTCGGAATCATTTTCTGAATGACAGACGAACAAACATCTTCAAAATTAAAAATAATTTTAATTTGTAGAAGGAGAGGTAGAAGGCGGCTGTTGTACCTGAATGGGTGTTGATCCAATAATAAGTTCGGAGTATTTGTCGGACGAGTAGCCCACCACTATCAATTTTGGCGTAGAAATGACATTGATTCTTGTTGGACCTTCTTGATCAACTACAAGTAATCTCTCAAGTGCATGTGTGTCCTTAATGACCATACCATGGTACACATCTCGTGATGTCTTCTTGTGCACCGGCAACACACATAAATAGTCCGGAGAGTCATGAAGGTGATGTGGAAGGTACTCAACCCATTGATCGCCTAAAGATGAAGGTACTCAAGTGCACTACAACCACGAAGCAGGCGATCCATGTCACCATTTGAGAGGCAGACGACGACGAGCTCGAGGTGCTTCAGTCGTGGTATAATAAGAGCGGGCGCGTCATTAAGGAGGGATGGCGGTTCCTGAACTTGGCGACGCGTAGCATGGGCGCGAGGCGGAGTGCGAACATTGGCAGCGACCGCGTATGCCCATCATCAAAAGTGAGCTCCTCGAGCTGATCTAGGGCGGGGGATTGGACCCAGTCGTCAAGCTTGGCTCAGTCCTTGCCATTGGAATGGAACTTGCCCATTCTAAGGCCTCTTGTTGGGCCAAGGTGACTGTCGAGGATCTTGGAGAATGCATCCAAGCTTTTGTGATAGCCATGGCAGAGCTCGTGGGTGTCGATGAGGTCAAGAGGGCTGGAGTCCCATAGGGGGCACCACCGCCAGGAAAGGACGGTTGTCCGTGCCCCATATTTGATTGGAAGGAGGGAGATGATGACTGTCAACATATCATCGGGGAGGCTGGTGATGAAGTCTAGGCCTGCTGGATTCGCTTGCGGTTCTAGCTCACCCCGCCTCCGCTTGTTGGCATCCCCGTTCTCCACCTCTGGAGTCTCCTTGTCAGCAGCGCTTTCTGATAGAAATGGGAGTACATTGAATATTTAGTTAAAACAGGGCAATAGAAAAGTGCATTGGTAACTAGAAGTTATTAGGTAGGAATATAGTAAGAAAAGGGAATAACAGTTGGTTGCTTAAATACTACACAATTCATTTGATATTGCTGGGTAAGTCAACATGCAGATAGTTGAAAAGAAAACTTACTTTGAACAAAGTCTGGACGGATGATATCGTCGGGGAAGTTACCATATATCTCATGACCAGGCCCTTTTATGTGCAGTGGAATTCTAGTGCCAGGTTTCAGTTCATAAAACTTAGAAATTTCTTTCCAAAAAGCTAGGTGCCAAAATAGGAGTCACCACATTCATCAAGTCTTACAGTAGCAACGATTGTAAATCCATGGTTTATGTGCAGTATGACATCCCTGCAGTCTTGATGTATGTAAAGGGAAAGATTGTGCACTACAGATTCTGTTGCATAGCAAGGGATGCGCTGAAGAAAATGGTAGGATTGTTAAAGAAAATATGGTAACATGCAAATATGTGCCCAAATTGAAAGAACTGTACAGTAGTCGAAACCGATGGACAAAAATCTATAATTAAACAGATAGGGTAAACATGATGTCATGGAAATATGAGAGTAATCAAAAGAACAATATATCATTAATTTGCCTAATATAGAAAGAAGAGGGGGGAAATCCCCTTTAACGTATATGCTGCATGTGGCACCTTTTATCCAAGTGTAGTAATATTTAGAATATGTTCTGGAAAGTAGGCCATGCCAGCCGATTTAGGTGACTGAACATACCACGCACATCCTCAACTCATCTGGTACGGTGAGATGGAATGTCTAGCGGAGGTCGCAAGGTCCTGATGTGTCCGCGCACTATACACTCTATGAACGGAAGAAAACCCTCAAATCAGCTTGAATAAAACTAAATTCACGGTGATTTCAGCTGGGTGATTAAAGGAGGCAGATGAACTGGGATAAGAGATGAGATAATATCTCATTAAATTAGTTACCTTGTTGTCCATGAGAAAGAACCCTCAGTACGGCAGATTCCCCAACCAAGCGGAGCTGGGTCGACCGCGAGCAACATCGAGAAAGTCGATGGCGATAGGCGGTGGCAAGCAAAAGTGGCGAAATGCGGTGGGCTTTGCCGGTAGCCTGGCAGCGGCGGCAGGCGTCAAGCTAAGTGGTTACCGCCGCGATAGGCGGTGCCATGCATAGACGCGGAGGAGCTTGTGCAGGTGTGACTGGAGACTGGAGGGGGTGGTGGGCGGGGTGAGGGTTTTTGTGACGTGGGGATGGTGAGGGTTTTCTTTTTTCTTTGTTGAATTGAGTGGTGAGGGTGTTCTGTCAAGAATTTTGGAGGCGACGGTTTGCTAGAGCCAACCGTGTGTGATTGACGCAACATGCAAAATGAAAGTCATTGCACACGGTTCCAATTTTGGGAACTGTGTGTGATTGATGTACTACCTCCGTCCTGGTTTATTAGTCCCCTTTGTAACTTTTACCAAATTTTGACTAGATATTTAACTAAGAAATATTTATGCATGTCACCAAAAATTATATCATTGAACACTATGCTCAAATACCCATCCAATGATATAATTTTTGCTGACTTGCACTAACATTTTGTTAGTTAAACCTTTGGTAAAAATTTAACAAAAATTACAAAGGGGACCAATAAACCAAGACGGAGGTAGATTCCACCAACCGAACTGATTGCATCCATATCCCACGGTTAGACATAAGTAAACATAGATTAAACATACTCAGACATAGAAAATAAGCGTACACATACACAAGCATAGTTCAACCATAAGTACAGAGTTCAACCGTCATTAAGCATACTCAAGCTTACATAGTTCGATCCCACATCTCATCTCACATGCTGGTATGATCCTGAAGCTTCTCCATGTACTCGGCGTACGCACCGTGCGCCACCGTGCGAGAATAGTTTTGCTTGAAGGAGCCAACAACCCATCCTCTTACATGCTCCAGAACACATAGATACGCGTCATGAAGCTTGTGGTTGCAAAATGGGCATCGATAGCCACCGTTCCAGGTCCTAATACGCCTGTTATGCATTCCCACATAAAGCTCCCTCATGATTTGCCTCTTGTACCTCCTCTGTCCATCTTCATCCTCCCTGTCCACATCGTCAGACAGCACCTATACAAATAGTAAAACAAATTTGGCATCAAATCAATGATTACATGCCGTGAAGTAGGATTAGGAATTTATGGCTATTTATTTATACATATCCAGAGATTATGGTTCAGTTTTTAAGCACAATCATCTATGTACAGACCAATCTTGAAAAAAAATTGCACAAACATATGTAGATCATTCAAAATCAATTGTCAAGTCCTGGCTAGGAATTATTAGCACGAACACTAACCCTAGCCGGATTACTAGCAGAAACCATTGTCACTGATGAAACAACTAATCACTAATCACTTGTACAATTCAAACAATCAATACACTACACGGATCTAACGAAACCTACTCTGGTTTCATGGATTGGGAGAACATAACCATAGTATTTCTATTCCAGAAAGGAGAGGCAGGAGTAACTAGAGAAACCCTATGATCTATCTGACACATAAATGGGTATAGATGACTAACCAGCTGTCCGTCGGAGTCGGAGTCGTCACCGTAGTGGTCATCGGAGTTGTCGCCGGAGTGGTCGTCGGAGTCGTCGCCGGGGTCGTCACCAGACTTGGTGTGGAACTCCGCCTCCGGCTGTGGAAGCTTGACGCCGTCGACGATGTCAGGGTGCAGCAATAACTTGCAGGCGGTGACGGCAACCTCTGTCTCCATCTCCACGCCGTGTTCCGGTGCTTTAGCAGCCCCGGCGTTGCCACTCCCTCCAATGGGCCGCTTCGGTGGCATCCTCATAAACTCACGGCTTTGAGGACTGAGAGCGGCGTCGAGGATGTAAGCGGAGAGAGAGGATTGTGTGTGTGGCGAGGATGGGGGGTGCGGCTGCTCGGGCGCACCATTAATATGGAGTAGTGGGAGTTGTGGGAGAGAGGCGGGCGGTGGTCAAACCGATGGCTCGCCTGCCGGTGATAATACGCACAGGACTGCTGGCATGCCTACCAAAGTTTCACACAGCTACTCGCACGCCTCCTGATAACACTGCGCAGTGAGCACGCCTCCATCAATTCACACACCTGCACGCACGCATCCCAGTCTGCCTGCACTGCGGACTGCTCGCATGCGTCCTGTCAACTCACGCCTGCTCGCGGCACACGGGTCGTGCAGCGGCACGTATATTGTTTTTCTATTTGGATGATTAATGCTGCTGCTTTATTGCTTAACTGAAGCATGGCAGGTATCCATTGTTGGTCTAACGCTCACGGTTCAAATAAATAATCTGTTAGGGATATTGGTTCCCAATTATTAATAATCTCCGTTTGTAATTAGATAAAGATTACATCAAAACTGGTCTCAAATTTGACAAAAACAAATACAATGCCACTTTGTATTGGTGTCCATATGCAACACGATAAGTTTCATGAACATCAAATAAGTTTTGGATGTACTAGAATTTAAAAATCAAGATTCTCAATGTTTGAAAATTGTTGCACGGGGAGTAAACATGCACCTAGTGAGACACATGTGTTTTTGCATTCCATTTAGGTGCATTGTCACGTGTGCATGTAGCTCAAATTTAATTTTTGCACATTATACCCGTAGAAAATCAATCAATTAATGTACTAAAACGTCTTAATGATCTCTATTTTTTTCGAAATGAAAACGTCCCTCCTTTTTTAACATATGTTCACCGTGGGATAATCAATTTAACATGCATCGCAGTTCTGGTGGATTTGCGGTGTGTGTGTGTGGGTGTGTGCGTCTGGGGGTGGCGGGTGGCTCGCAGTACACTACGAGTTGTGAGCCACCATGTGGGGTTGGCGGTTTTGTTAGGCGGGCCGGTGCCACATCAGAGTCGTGAATTCGTTATTCAAAACATTACACAACCCTTTCATACATACATGTTTTGGCCACATGCAGTCGATGGTTGTCCTACACGACACTCGATACTCGCGTGTGACGCTTTCTATGGGCCCGCGAGGTCGTTGTCCATCACTTTGACGAACAGCCGACAGTGAGGTTAATTTGACCAGCAAGGTAGAATCTTTTTTGTTTGTGTTATGGTGGTATATAGTACACGTCGAAGAGGTGGGAGGGGACTAGCATATATCCAATACGTACGCATCCATGAACAAGTACACCTCACTCAGTGTCGGGACTTTTCGGTTTCCGAGGCATGTGCCACATCAAAATTGTGAAATTGGCTATTCAAACATCACACAACACCTCTTTGGGCCACATGCATGCACGCGGTGGTTATCCTAGCTAGGACACTCACGTGTGACGCTTCCATCTATGGGCCCACGAGGCCATCGTCGATGCATGCATGCATCACTTTGACCTACATCGGGAGAGGTTAATTAATTTCACCATCGATGAGGATTCTTTTGGGTTGTACATATTACGGTAGGATCATATAGTATGCGTTGAAGAGGGGGGAAGGGGACCATCATATGTAGTACGCTTCATGAACCTCGCTCTGTGTGGGTTCATGGTTTACGATTTTTGAGGCATGTGGCACATCAAAGTTGTGCATTTTGGGTATTCAACATATATATGTTTGGCCCACATACAAAGCAATGGTGGTTGTGCTCTCGCACCCACTTAAGTGGTTATCAGCGATGTCGATGCTTTCCATCTGTGGGCCTGCTTGGTCCATCACTACTTTTTTCCTGATAACGAGAGAGGTTAATTTGACTTAGGAGGGGATTGTTTCTTTGCTGGTAATACGGTATATATATAGGTCATGCTCTGGGATGACATGCATGATATAGTTTGAGCACACACACATGCATGTGTACGCATGAATCCCTCCCATTGAGTCGAAGTGGCTAGTACAGCAACATGTCACGAACCGATCTCGCTCTGTGTGGGGAGTGTATGATTTTCGACGCATGCGCCACATCAATGTTGTGAAATGGTATTCAAACATGCATGCACGCACCGCCTCCATACATATGCATGTATTGGTTGCCTTCGAACGTTACACTCCCTCACGTGGTTATCGACGACAAGCCTATATATTTGTGGGCCCGCACGGACATTCATGATCACCTTGACCAACAACAAGATAGGTTACCATGGCGGATTCTTCAATTGGTTAGTGTTATCGTAGTATAGGTCATGGTGAGGTTCAGACCTAATTAAGTTTGAGCGCATATACTATGCACGCATGCATGCATGAATCCCCGTCGTTGGCTTGAAGTGTGGTGTAACATACATATGCATCGTCAACCAAACCCTCACTCAGTGTGGGGATTTCTAGTTCGAAATCACGGTGCCACATAAAGTTGTTCCATTGTGTACTCAAAAACACACCTCTCCATATATATGTTTGGGCCACACGCATGGAGTGGTTGTCTTCGGGGACTAGCTACTTGCGTGATTATTGGCGAGCTAGCCAATCGCCGGGGTCGCATGGACAGCCATCACTTTGACCAACAACAAGAGAAGTTGTACGACCAAGGTCGATTATTCTTGGTCCGTTTACGATCCATCTTGGTGAGATATGCCTCTCTGGCCCGCCGACTGAAAGTGTGT
>NC_041381.1:171748374-171772433 GCF_002162155.2 Triticum dicoccoides
GGTTGGGGGGCATGCATTCATAGCTTAGGATTCCCTTCGTGCTGACATGAGGGAGGGGGCTGCTAGCTATTTCACACTTTGCTAGGTGAACCTCGGTTGGGGGGAGGGGGTATGCATTCATTGCTTAGGGTTCCCTTCGTGCCGACACGAGGGGGGGCTGCTAGCTACTTCACACTTTGCTAGGTGAACCTCGATTGGGGGGAGGGAGGATGCATTCATAGCTTAGGATTCCCTTCGTGCCGACACGAGGGGTGGTGGGGGAAAGCAATACCGTGCACTTTGCAAGATAGGTGCCACATCAAAGTTGCATTTGGTATTTGAAAATCAAACCACCCTTTTCATACATAAATTTGGTCCACATGCAAGTGTGTTCGTGTTCTGACCCTCTCTCGCATCATTTTTTGCCAAATTTATGAACATTAGAGAAGTCGGATGATGCAACAGACACGGTTCACTCAAACTAACAGTGTGCATTGGGCTCAATGACGCTTCCCCTCTGAAAAATATCTACCCGCCTGGACCTTTTTTCTGTTTGATAACACACGGGTTATTCTGTGTCGACCGTGTGTGATGTTTCTTGTTCCCAATCCCGCTTGCATCCCTCGAAAATATCTGCCCGCCTCAAGGGTTTTTCTGTTTCATAACACACGGTTGTTATCTCCGGACCGTGTGTGATGCACCATCATAAAAAATTTCAATAGCCCCGGCATTTCACTCCCGCATTTGACTCCCGCGTAGTAAAATTTTCAGTACCCGCGTCATTTCCTCGAACACACCCCCACCCCCCTCCACACACACCAAAACCTTCTTGGGCGTGCACACACACGCACACCCCCTCCCTTGCTCGAAACCCTAGCAAGGTCCCCCCCGCCGCCGCCGCAAGGCCTCCATTGTCAACATCTGCCGGTTTGCCCATGCAGCTTACCCACCGATCTCCATACCCATGCCGCCCTGAGTTTCTTAGATGACGCCTACCAAACGCCCCCTTTCCCACAAATCCCCATCCCCATCCCGCACTTTGGATCATCGCAGCCTAAGCTTGGCTATGCTTCCCATGGAGCTCGAGGAGCGACTGGACCAAAAGAGGTGTATCGCGGCCTCTTCGCCCGACGTCGCCGAGGAAGTTGACGACCATTACTGGCGGCAGGCACTCAAGCAATGGGCTAGAGTATGTAGGCATTCTTGGCCGCCGGCTACAATACCGAGGTCATTGACAGCGACAGCATGAGGCGGGCTATGTCACAGGTTAAGTGGCCCACCCCCAACCCCTCGGGTTCAACCGCCATCAATCTCATCCATGGCCCCGCTGCTGATCTCCTCTGGCTCGCTGCCAACAATTTTCCATCCTACATCGCCATCGAGCCCCTTTTGTCATTCCTGAAGGACACATTCTACGACGCTGGCTTGGGATCCACAGCTTCCAAGTCAGACCTCATCGACGGCGACCATGAGGAGGAGGGCACCCTCTCTGGCTCTTCCAAGGGCAAAGAGCCCATCTGCTCTTCCGAGGGGAAAGCTCCTGTGTGCGACATTAGGGAGGGCACCCTACAACTAGGCTCTTCCAAGGGGAAGGGGCCCATCTGCGACAACATGGAGCGCATCCAGGGTCTATGCTCTTCCCACGAGAACGAACCCATCTGTGACAAGTGAGAAAAGCCATGATTTGTTTTGATGTGCCTCTTCACAAGGGAAACCCATGATTTGTTTTGTTGAGTCCCTTTTGTAGTGTAGTGAGAATATGTCCAGTTTTAATTGCTATATCTGGTTGTTTGCAGTATGCCTTGTTTATTTCAGTTGTTCACAATGTGATGCTCTATACGTGCAATTATTTACTGTGCAGTACATTTCATCAATCCAGTTTTAAGCATGCCGATAGGAATGCATATATTTGCTTGCTGTTAAGCCTATTATAGCTAGCATATGCCTCTTTTAAAGTTTTTTGATTGTTTGTAGTTAGCATATGTCCAGTTTCAAATGCTATCTTTGGTTGTTCGTAGTATGCCTTGTTTATTCCAGTTATTCACAACGTGATGTTCTATATGTGCAAGTATAAACTATGCAGTTCAATTTCATCAGTACCAGTTTCAACAATACCACTATGAATGACTACATTTGGTTGCTGCATCTTGTAGTTAACACGCCTTTCCATTTTTATTTAACAATAACCAGTGTACTTAGACCGGCACAATACCAGTTTGAATGACTATGTTTGCTTGTTGTTAAATGTTAGGCATGTTGCAATTAACACACCTTTCCACTTGTTTTGCTTTACTAGCGTGCTTAAACCTGCACATTGAAGCTATCTTTTGGAGATTATTTTGTCTGCCATGGATAATTTTGGTTGATATTTAGCCTGTTGTGCTTAACATGCTTCTCGATGTACCTACACAGGACAATTTTGGGAACAACTACTAATTTCCATCGAGGTTAGTTTCATCCCATGGCTTATATATGCTCACTATTCAGGATATCAGTAGCTGGTACCATATAGGCTGGGGGCTGATAAGGGACTAATCGGTGAATCGGACTTTTAACTGAATATATCTGCAACCCATTTATCGTTAGGTTAACTAGGGCCATATGTAATATACCTGAGGCTACATAGCAACATGCACTGTACTTAATGTCTAAATATGCAATCCTAGGCTACATAGCAACAAGGAAGAGTGTTACATTAAAGTTCTGATGATGTCTAGATATACGTAGAAGAGCAGCAGCAGCAACAACAACAACAACAACAACAACAACAACAACACAGCCCTATTTGGATACCCAACTTAGCTAGAGGATAGAGTTAGTTTCTAGCTCATGATTAACCCTGAACTAACTCCATCCAAAGAGTTGTTTGGATGGCAGGGTTAGATTGACAATTAATGCACTAGGAGAACTAGCTCCAATTAGCACCTCTTGGGTTGGATAGTTTTTGGGTGGGTTATAGATGCAACTAGCTCAAACTAGATCTCATGTTTAGATATACTTTAGGGCTATTTGAGCCCGAACTAGCTCAAACTAACTGTAACCCATGGATACAACAGTAGTTGATCAGCCGATAATTTGTAAGAATGCAATGAACTCCTTCCGGCCCATAATATAGATGTTAATTCATCTAATATGTGAGTATATTGGATGTCATAAGATATTATAAAAGAGTGTTGTACTACATCATTGTGCAATTGTTGTTTAGCTTCTAATATTAACTTGGTGCTTTTAGGTACATATGTCATTGGTAAAGATCCGCGCTTCAACCCTTTCAATGTATGGGTGCTACGTCTCGAGCTTGCGTTGGTTTTCCCCGAAGAGGAGAGGATGATGCAGCACAGTAGCGTAAGTATTTCCCTCAGTTTTTTGAGAACCAATGTATCAATCCAGTAGGAGGTTATGCGCAAGTCCCTCATACCTGCATAAAACGATAGCTACTCGCAACCAACGCGATTAGGGGTTGTCAATCCCTTCACGGTCACTTACGAGAGTGAGATCTGATAGAGATAATATTTTTGGTATTTTTGGTATAAAGATGCAAAGTAGAAAGTAAAGGCAAAGCAAGTAAATAAAGTGATGGAGATTAATATGATGAGAATAGACCCGGGGGCCATAGGTTTCACTAGTGGATTCTCTCAAGAGCATAAGTATTCTACGGTGGGTGAACAAATTACTGTTGATCAATTGACAGAATTGAGCATAGTTATGAGGTTATCTAGGTATGATCATGTATATAGGCATCACGTCCGAGACAAGTAGACCGAAACGATTCTGCATCTACTACTATTACTCCACTCATCGACCGCTATCCAGCATGCATCTAGAGTATTAAGTTAAAAACAGAGTAACACCTTAAGCAAGATGACATGATGTAGAGGAATAAATTCATGCAATATGATAAATACCCCATCTTGTTATCCTCGATGGCAACAATACAATACGTGCCTTGCAACCCTTTCTGTCACTGGGTAAGGACACCGCAAGATTGAACCCAAAGCCATGCACTTCTCCCATTGCAAGAACTACCAATCTAGTTGGCCAAACCAAAGGGATAATTCGAAGAGACTTGCAAAGATAACTCAATCATACATAAAAGAATTTAGAGAAGATTCAAATATTATTCATAGATAAGCTGGATCATAAACCCACAATTCATCGGTCTCAACAAACACACCGCAAAAAGAATATTACATCGAATAGATCTCCACGAGAGAGGGGGAGAACATTGTATTAAGATCCAAAAAGAGAGAAGAAGCCATCTAGCTACTAGCTATGGACCCGAAGGTCTGAAGTAAACTACTCACACTTCATCGGAGGGGCTATGGTGTTGATGTAGAAGCCCTCCATGGTAGATGCCCTCTCCGGCGGAGCTTCGGAACAGGCCCCAAGATGGGATCTCATGGATACAGGAAGGTACGATGGTGGGATTAGGTTTTTGGCTCCGTCTCTGGTCTATTGGGGGTACGTAGGTATATATAGGAGGAAGGAGTACGTCGGTGGAGCGTCAGGGGGCCCACGAGGTAGGGGGGCGCCCAGTGGGGGCGCCCTCCACCCTCGTGACCGCCTCTGGCGCTTCTTGGAGTAGGGTCCAAGTCTCCTGGATCACGTTCGGTGAGAAGATCACGTTCGGTGAGAAGATCACGTTCCCGAAGGTTTCATTCTGTTTGGACTCCGTTTGATATTCTGTTTCTTCGAAATACTGAAAAAGGCAAAAAAACAGCAATTCTGGGTTGGGCCTCCAGTTAATATGTTAGTCCCAAAAATAATATAAAAGTGGAAAATAAATCCCATTATAGTCCAAAAAATAGATAAAGTAGCATGGAGCAATCAAAAATTATAGATACGTTGGAGACGTATCAGGCATCCCCAAGCTTAATTCCTGCTCGTCCTCGAGTAGGTAAATGATAAAAAGAGAATTTTTGATGCGGAGTGATACTTTGGCATAATTTCAATGTTAATCTTCTTAATCATGGTATGAATATTCAGATCCGAAAGATTCAAGACAAAAGTTCATATTGACATAGAAATAATAATACTTCAAGCATACTAATCAAAGTAATCATGTCTTATCAAAATAGCATGGCAAAAGAAAGTTCATCCCTACAAAATCATATAGTTAGGCTATGCTTTATTTTCGTCACACAAAGATGTTCCCAACTTCTATACCCCCGATGACAAGCCAATCAATTGTTTCATACTTAAATAATCTCAAACTTTTTCAACCTTCACGCAATACATGAGCGTGAGCCATGGATATAACACTATGGGTGGAATAGAGTATGATGATGGGGATTGTGTGGAGAAGACAAAAAAAGGAGAAAGTCTCACATCAACGAGGCTAATCAATGAGCTATGGAGATGCCCATCGATTGATGTTAATGCAAGTAGGGATTGCCATGCAACGGATGCACTAGAGCTATGAATGCTCAACAACAAAAAACTAGTGGGTGTGCATCCAACTTGCTTGCTCATGAAGACCTAGGGCATTTTGAGGAAGCCCATCGTAGGAATATACAAGCCAAGTTCTATAATGAAAAATTCCCACTAGTATGAACAAGACAACTTATGAGACTCACTATATGAAAAACATGGTGCTACTTTGAAGCACAATATATGAGACTCACTACATGAAGAACAAGGTGCTACTTTGAAGCACAATATATGAGACTCACTACATGAAGAACAAGGTGCTACTTTGAAGCACACGTGTGGAAAAAGAGATAGTAGCATTGCCCTTTTTATATATTTTTTTGGGCCTTTCTTTTTTTCTTTTTGGCCTTTCTCTTTTTTTTGGGCAATGCTCTAATAATGATGATCATCACACTTTTATTGATTACAACATAAGAATTACAACTCGATACTAGAACAAGATATGACTCTATATAAATGCCTCTGGCGGTGTACCGGGATGGTGCAATGAATCAAGAGTGACGTGTATGGAAAATAATGCATGGTGGCTTTGCCACAAATACGATGTCAACTACAAGATCATGCAATGGCAATATGACAAAAGTAATGCATGTCAAGATGATGATGGTGGAAGTTGCATGGCAATATATCTCGGAATGGCTATGGAAATGCCATGATAGGTAGGTATGGTGGCTGTTTTGAGGAAGATAAAAGGAGGTTTATGTGTGATAGAGCATATCGTATCACGGGGTTTGGATGCACTGGAGAAGTTTGCGCCAACTCTCAAAGTGAGAAAGGGCAATGCACGGTACCGAAGAGGCTAGCAAAGGCGGAAAGGTAAAAGTGCGTATGATCCATGGACTCAACATTAGTCAAAAGAACTCATATACTTATTGCAAAAATTTAGAAGCCATCAAAAATCAAGTACTACGCGCATGCTCCTAGGGGGATAGATTGGTAGGAAAAGACCATCGCTCGTCCCCGACCGCCACTCATAAGGATGCACAAGCCAGGTACACTTCATGTTTCAAATTTGTTTCACAACTTTAACCAACGTGCATGCTACGGGATTTGCTAACTTCAACACAAGCATTTCTCAAATTCACAACTATTCAACTAGCACGACTTTGATATTATCGCCTCCATATCTCAAAAAAATTATCAAGCATCAAACTTATCTTAGTATTAAACGCACTCAAAAGAAAGTTTCGCATATCTTGAATACCAAGTATATTAACATTAAGCAAATCACCATGCTATTAACGACTCTCAAAATAATCTAAGTGAAGCATGAGAGATCAAGTTTCTTTAAAACAAATCCACCACCGTGCTCTAAAAGATCTAAGTGAAGCAGAGCAAAAATTATCACGCTCAAAAGGATATAAGTGAAGCACTATGAGCAAAACTATCAAGCTCAAAAGATATAAGTGAAGCACATAGAGTATTCTAACAAATTTCGATTCATGTATGGCTCTCTCAAAAGGTTTGTACAGCAAGGATGATTGTGGTAAACCAAAAAGCAAAGACACAAATAATACAAGACGCTCCAAGCAAAACACATATCATGTTGGTGAATAAAAATATAGCTCCAAGTAAATTACCGATGGAAGCGGACGAAAGAGGGGATGCCTTCTGGGGCATCCCCAAGCTTTGACTTTTTGGTGTCCTTGGATTATCTAGGGGGTGCCATGGGCATCCCCAAGCTTAGGATCTTGCCATTCCTTGTTCCATAATCCATCAAAAGAATTCACCCAAAACTTGAAAACTTCACAACACAAAACTCAACAGAAATCTCATGAGCTCCGTTAGAGAAAGAAAATAAAAGACTACTTCAAGGTACTGTAATGAACTCATTCTTTATTTATAGTGGTGTTAAACCTAATTTATTCCAACTTCTCTATGGATCATAAACTATTTTACTAGCCATAGATTCATCAAAATAAGCAAACAACACACGAAAAACAGAATCTGTCAAAAACAGAACAGTCTGTAGCAATCTGTAACTAACGCAAACTTCTGGAACTCTAAAACTTCTACAAAAATAGGAAGTCCTGGACAATTTGTTTATTGATCATAAGCAAAAAGAATTAACACAAAAGCACGTTCCTGTGATTTATCATAACTAAATTCGTGCGCGCAAAGTTTCTGTTTTTCAGCAGAATCAAATCAACTATCATCGTAGGTTATCCTATAGGTCCTACTTGGCACAAACACTAATTAAAACATAAAACCACATCTAAACAGAGGCTAGATGGATTATTTATTCCTAAACAGAAGCAAAAACAAAAAACACAAAATAAAATTGGGTTGCCTCCCAACAAGCGCTATCGTTTAACGCCCTTAGCTAGGCATAAAAGCAAGGATAGATTTAGGTATTGCCATCTTTGGTAGGCAATCCATAAGTGGATCTCATAATATATTCATATGGTAATTTTATTTTCTTTCTAGGGAAGTGTTCCATACCCTTCTTTAAGGGAAATTGGAATCTAATATTCCCTTCCTTCATATCAATAATTGCACCAATCTTTCTAAGGAAAGGTCTACCAAGAATAATAGGACATGAAGGATTGCAATCTATATCAAGAACGACAAAATCTACGGGCACATAATTCCTATTTGCAACAATGAGCACATCATTAATTCTTTCCATAGGTTTTTTAATAGTGGAATCCACAAGATGCAAGTTTAGAGAGCAATCATCAAAATCACGGAAATCTAGCAAATCGCATAAAGTTTTGGGAATAGTAGAGACACTAGCACCCAAATCACACAAAGCATGAAACTCATAATTTTTAATTTTATTTTAATGGTAGGTTCCCATTCATCATAGAGTTTTCTAGGGATAAAAACTTTCAACTCAAGCTTTTCTTCATAAGATTGCATTAAGGCATCAACAATGTGTTCGGTAAAAGTCTTATTTTGACTATAAGCATGAGGAGAATTTAGCACGGATTGCAACAAGGAAATACAATCAATCAAAGAGCAATTTTCATAATTAAATTCCTTGAGATCCAAAATAGTGGGTTTAGCAATATCTTGATTTGTATTTCTTTCAATCCCACTTTTATCAATTTCATCATCAAGATCCAAAAACTCAGAATTCTTAGAACGCCTTCTAGGTAAAGGAACATCATATTCAGTTTCATCAAGATTCATATTGCAAAACAAAGATTTGATAGAGGACACATCAATAACTTTTAGATCTTCATCTTGATTTTCATAGGAATTCGGTTTAGCGGCCATCTTATTGACTAAGGTAGCTTGCGTATCTGAAATTTCAGCGGTCATCTTTTCAAGACGAGAAATTTGGGCCCTTATACCATCAAATTCTTTAGACATATCATCGAGTTCTTTATTCATAAAGCTCATAAAACTTTTTTGTTCCTGAAGTTCGTTTCTGAAGAAATTATTGTGCTCAAATTGCAAAACCATAAACTTTCTAACATTGCTTTCGATCTCCTCTAGCCTTTTAAGGTGAAGGTCACCAAATCTAGGTAGAGCCATCGCAACAAATAGGCAAACTAACACACGAGCAAGCAGATGCAACTGGAAAAAGGCAAACGGGAAAGAGAGCAGGACATTGGGAAAGAGAGGGCGAATAAAATGGCAAGGGTGAAGTGGGGGAGAGGAAAACGAGAGGCAAATGGAAAATAATGTAATGCAAGAGATAGGGATTGTGATGGGTACTTGGTATGTTGACTTTTGCGTAAGCCTCCCCGTCAACGGCGCCAGAAATCCTTCTTGCTACGTCTCGAGCTTGCGTTGGTTTTCCCCGAAGAGGAGAGGATGATGCAGCACAGTAGCGTAAGTATTTCCCTCAGTTTTTTGAGAACCAAGGTATCAATCCAGTAGGAGGTCATGCGCAAGTCCCTCGTACCTGCACAAAACGATAGCTACTCGCAACCAACGCGATTAGGGGTTGTCAATCCCTTAGCGGTCACTTACGAGAGTGAGATCTGATAGAGATAATATTTTTGGTATTTTTGGTATAAAGATGCAAAGTAGAAAGTAAACGCAAAGCAAGTAAATAAAGTGATGGAGATTAATATGATGAGAATAGACCCGGGGGCCATAGGTTTCACTAGTGGCTTCTCTCAAGAGCATAAGTATTCTATGGTGGGTGAACAAATTACTGTTGAGCAATTGACAGAATTGAGCATAGTTATGAGGTTATCTAGGTATGATCATGTATATAGGCATCACGTCTGAGACAAGTAGACCGAAATGATTCTGCATCTACTACTATTACTCCACTCATCGACCGCTATCCAGCATGCATCTAGAGTATTAAGTTGAAAATAGAGTAACGCCTTAAGCAAGATGACATGATGTAGAGGAATAAATTCATGCAATATGATAAATACCCCATCTTGTTATCCTCGATGGCAACAATACAATACGTGCCTTGCAACCCTTTCTGTCACTGGGTAAGGACACCGCAAGATTGAACCCAAAGCCATGCACTTCTCCCATTGCAAGAACTACCAATCTAGTTGGCCAAACCAAAGGGATAATTCGAAGAGACTTGCAAAGATAACTCAATCATACATAAAAGAATTCAGAGAAGATTCAAATATTATTCATAGATAAGCTGGATCATAAACCCACAATTCATCGGTCTCAACAAACACACCGCAAAAAGAAGATTACATTGAATAGATCTCCACGAGAGAGGGGGAGAACATTGTATTGAGATCCAAAAAGAGAGAAGAAGCCATCTAGCTACTAGCTATGGACCCGAAGGTCTCAAGTAAACTACTCACACTTCATCGGAGGGGCTATGGTGTTGATGTAGAAGCCCTCCGTGGTAGATGCCCTCTCCGCCGGAGCTCTGAAACAGGCCCCAAGATGGGATCTCGTGGATATAGGAAGGTACGGCGGTGGAATTAGGTTTTTGGCTCCGTCTCTGGTCTATTGGGGGTACGTAGGTATATATAGGAGGAAGTAGTACGTCGGGGGAGCGTCAGGGGGCCCACGAGGTAGGGGCGCGCCTAGGGGGCGCCCTCCACCCTCGTGACCGCCTCTTGCGCTTCTTGGAGTAGGGTCCAAGTCTCCTGGATCACGTTCGGTGAGAAGATCACGCTCCCGAAGGTTTCATTCCGTTTGGACTCCGTTTGATATTCTGTTTCTTCGAAATACTGAAAAAGGCAAAAAACAACAATTCTGTGCTGGGCCTCCGGTTAATAGGTTAGTCCCAAAAATAATATAAAAGTGGAAAATAAAGCCCATTATAGTCCAAAACAATAGATAAAGTAGCATGGAGCAATCAAAAATTATAGATACGTTGGAGACGTATCAATGGGGCAATGAGATATCGATGAACCAGCATCAAGTGAGGAAGCTGATAAAGATTGTTAGTAAAATTGGTCCAAAGATGGCAATTAAACTATTTGTTTACACTTTATCCAAGACAACAACGAACTGTAGGATTGTAGGTAAGAACTCTGCAGCCTTCTTTTTACTACCCATAATGAGTTGTGTTAGATGACAATGTCTGAATATTTTTCCTTTGTAGTGGTTGCCAAAGCAGTTTACTCAAGATTACCTCTGAAACTACATGATTGGTGGGCAGGCAAAGGTTAAAGTATTTCTACCAGAACAGGATGATTATTTAGATGTTTTCATGATGCCCGTGAAGGCTGGGCAGTCGGCCATCACAAGGGGTTTGACTAGAGTCGTGCGTGCCTTCTGCATGGAGGAGGGCACAATATGGGCATCGTGCTTCACCTTGTTCAGCAACCAGACTGTATTTCGCCTCTTTATTTCCTGTCTTTAATAGTAAAAGTATACAACTATGGTTCATCATTCTTTATTTGGTTCTTATGTAATTCTTGAACATATGTACATATGAATCGAATAATGCATTGGTTGTTTGAACATGATGGATATGAATAAAGCTATAGCATACATTCAAATTCAAATTCAAATCCAGTACAATTTGAAATAGCAGCAATTAAATTACGGTGAAATTACGCTCTCTAGGTCGTTCCGGCACACATGGTTGGTAAAACACAAACGTTTGCGATATACACCATAATCCGAGATGGTTCATAGAGAGGAAACATGTGCAAGCATGCACACAATTGATATTTGCAAAGCATGTGCGATGTCAGACAATATCACAAACGGTTCGGGCAAACTAAATGTTTGTGTTAGTTGCCTTATCGTACACGATTCGCAACCATGAATTGTTTTTGATGAAGTATGCATCGTAAACGTTGCACCACAAAATAGCGCGTGTGATAGTTGTCGTGTACGATGATGTTATGACGGTCCGATGTTTCGTAATCCTGTCCGACACCCGTACGACGATTAGCTAATCTTCTTAATTAGTTATCGCATACGGTTTGGGAAAAGCGAATGTGTGTGATCGTATGCTTATCATACACGTTCTTTAATAGTGAACGGTTTGTGATGGGCCGCACATCATAAATGTAGCACCATAGAATACCGACTGTGATGGCAATGCGAGCACAAACGAGTAGGAGTATTGTATATGCATCTTGGCTCCCTATCCCTAACGGTTTCTGGGTCGTGTGGGAAGGACCCCCTTATCGCCGTCACTCACTAGGCGACGGTTCCAAATGCCGTCGTGGAAAGGGGTTAAAAACCATTTGTATAGCACCGACGCGTACCAGTGAGGATAGATATATTGATATGCAGTTTGTGCACTGGTTATAGGTGCAATCACACTTCGATATTTTCAGCCAGAGAACGAATAATTCAAGCAGGTACATACCCTGTTAGTAGTCCTTGTACACCATTTTGCATTTTGTGTTTTTTGGTGCTTACATCATTTAGTGTTTTATAACCTGAACTACTTTTGGATCATTAGCTAGTTTTCAAAGTGCATGTAGCTTCAAATTTCTCAAGTTATGTTGATTTCCGCAGTGCATGTGCCTTCATATTTTTTAAGTTAAATTTTTGCCCCTGGTAACTTGAATTCATGGATCCGCCACTGCACACAAATCATACACGCAAGCCAGTACGAATTAAATGAAATGCATGGACTTACGCTAGCTTGTTGTACAGGCTCACTGTAGCTCTGCTTGCGCTTGGGATGTTCCATGTACAAGTCCATGTTACCACTTCCTTGGATGTGCAAGCCTTGTGCTCCTTGCATCCGCCTCTACATTTTTGACACGGCGAATGGTTGATCAAATAAGAGGGATCGACCTTGCTGTTGTACCGGAGGACAGATACTTACAAGGTTATACGGGTGTGCATGATGTGTACCAGATCCCGTAGCGCCGTCATGCTTCGCTAAAAAATGGTTTTCCTTGTTTCAGATGATATCTCCAGAAGAAATAAAAGTTAAATTCAGAGTTGCATAGGCATGTAAGCTAAGAGAGCAGTGAAAGGATATCCAAACATCATCAAAATAGTGCATAAGGGAGTGATATGTCGATACCTAGTTCGGGCCGGCGTTTGGGCATGCTCGCCTACCTAGAGTGCAGGTCACTTCAAATCCGTTGAGGGTGATGCGCTGGCGTTGGCTGGCCGCGCATGGATGCAGATCTTGAGTGGCAGTGGAGCACTATGATGCGGTGGATGATACCGTTGGTGAAGCCCCAACGGCCTCGGGGGGCGGAGGTGCGACCATGTGCTCGGTGAAGTAGCTCGGTGAGGTGGGAGACGACGTCGGTGAAGCGCACCTGATGCGGTGGAAGCCTGTGTCTGTGAGGCATGTCGGTTGCAGCGGTCGATGTTGTCGGTGGACCACCTAGTGTGGTGGACGAGGGCGTTGATGAGGTAGCTCCAGTGCGGTGGTGAAGCATGACCGTCGTCGTCGTCGTCCGGCACATAGGTCGGCAAAGAGACGAGATGAGGGGCGATTCAAACTTTGCTTGGGTTGGCGGGGAATTAGGGATTTGAGCAATCTGGGTGCGGAAGGGGACGGTGGAGAAGGGAGATTTTGCAGGGCTGGAATTGGGGCCGCCTGATATTTCAATCCGAAACATGGAAGCACAAACTTATTTTTTTCGTTGTTCTTTTTTTGGGGGGATGGAGGGAGGGGGTGGGTGGGTGGTTGGGTGCTAGCGTCCGTACGACACACACGACCACCACGACACGACCCTGGTCTGCTTGGTGTGCCTACATTTGAGAATGCAAATGAATCTTCTTTCATTTGCAAACAAATCTGTATGTATTACCATGCCCATGTTTTCCTTGCAAATAATTAGTCATTTGAAACAAGATACTATAGATTAATTGATGAGGAGTTATTTGAATTAGAGTGTGTGTCACATAGTGATCTCCAATTCTAACGTGGATTTCGCATTTCACGGTATCCATGCTACTTTTTTAATACAAATTCATATGTATATGATGAACACCATGGTAGTGAGAAAACTTTGGATGGATTCAAACAGATGGCCTACAAAATAGCACAACAATCGAGTCAATGTCAACTTTTCCAAACCTAGTATGGCACAAAATCGAAATAATTACCCATATGCATGGTTCTCAGTTCAAATCCACTAGTAGAAAAGGGCCTAATGTTCAGCTCATTAGTCCCGGTTTGTATTTGAGCCGGCACTAATGTGACCATTAGTGCCGGTTCCAACGGCTAGGCGGGCCGCTCTCATTAGTACCGGTTCGTGACGAACCTTTAGCACCGGTCCGTTCCATGAACCAGTACTAAAGAGAGTGGTGGTAGGATGTTGTCAGTCTGGGGCCCCTCCAGCACCTTTAGTACCGGTTCATGCCACGAACCAGTAGTAAAGGTCATCCTATATAAACCGTTCGTCCACCCGCGATCGAGCTCTCTCTGTTTTTCCCCTTCCCCCTCTCCTCTCTATTCTTCCCCTCTTCCTCGAGCTCATCACACATTTTTCCCACATTTTGTCAGGATTTGAAGGCCCCCATCCATTCAAGTGATCACAAAGGTAAGGAACTTTGTCCTTTCATCTCTCATTGCTAGATTAGCTCTTGCAATGTTTTGTATAGTGATTAATTTGTTGGTTTTAGTAATTTGGGAGGAATTATATGTGGTAGTTTATTTGATTTATATGCAATTTGAGCTCAAAATAACTCTTAGTTTGCATATGTAGGTGTGGTTTACTTAGTGTCTTCTCGTCTCCGTCCTAACCACCATCGATCGCTCGCACCGTCCCGTCGCGTGCACCACCTTGTGGTGAGCCTCTTGTTCTTATCTTTTTTATATAAAAAAATCATGTTTGTGTGATTTAGATATATAGTTACTCGTATAATTATCTTACCCGTACATTGTTTGTTATACATAGTGCCATGGTTTTGATATCCGTCCCCGTTGGCCCTCATCCGGTATATGACTCGGATGTGGTATATTATCTTTTATAACTATTTGTTGCATTTCGTGTTTATGACAAATTATGCCCATCAAGTTGACATAGATATTTTTATCTAGGAGGTATGTGAACCGAAAATTCTAACCGACCCTATTGTCGAGAGGTTAAATTTAGTTGAAAGAGAAAATGAGTATTTGAAAGAAAAATTGAAAAGAATTGAGGGGGAGAAGATGGAATTAGAGTTGCATGTTGCTGATGTCATCGATGATCACAAGATCAAGATGGAGAAAATGCACTTGAAGATTAGAAAGATTAGAAAATATGCCATTGATAGTGAGGCTTGGTATCATTATGCTGTTGGATCAATTGTTACCTTAGTTGCGATCTTGATCGCATTTGTTGTTGCATTTAAATGCTTTAGCTAGAGAGTTATTTTTATGTTGCATTTAAGTGTTGTGTGAACTTTATGTATGAACTTGTATTGATTTGGTCTTTTCGGTGTTGTGTAATGAAGATGAGCCGACAATGGATGTACGATGACCGATGCTCTCCCTAGTTCGTTGATGGCATGCATACTTTTCTGCTTGTGGCTGAGGCAAACAAGCGGGCGGATGGTTTTATGCCTTGTCCATGTGCTGGATGTAAGAATGGGCAAAATTACTCTAAGTTAAAAACCATTCACGTCCACCTGTTTGAGTCCGGTTTCATGCCCCACTATAATGTTTGGACCAAGCACAGAGAAAGAGGGGTTATGATGGAAGACAATGAAAAAGAAGAAGAGGACGATGACAGCTATCCTGGAGATGGGTTCCCTGAAAATGATGGTACAACAATGGGGGAAGAAGCTGAGCCAGCAATGCGGGAAAATGAGCCGGCAATGCGGAAAGAAGCTGAAGAAGAGGCATCAGATGAGCCTGCTGATGATCTAGGTCGGGCCATTGCCGATGCAAAGAGAAACTGCGCAAGTGAAAAGGAGAAGAAGAAGTTGCAGCGCATGTTAGAGGATCACAAGAAATTGTTGTACCCGAATGGCGAAGCTGACAAGAAAAAGCTAGGCACCACACTGGAATTGCTGCAATGGAATGCAGAGAATGGTGTATCTGACAAGGGATTTGGAAAGTTGCTAGTAATAATAAAGAATATGCTTCCAAAGGACAATGAGTTGCCTGAGAGTACGTATGAAGCAAAGAAGCTTGTCTGCCCTCTAGGGTTAGAGGTGCAGAAGATACATGCATGCCCTAATGACTGCATCCTCTACCGCGGTGAGTACGAGGATTTCAACACATGCCCAGTATGCGGTGCATTGCGCAATAAGATCAGCTGCAATACCCTGGTGATGTCGAGGGCGAGCGCCCCAGGAAGAAGATTCCTGCCAAGGTGATGTGGTATGCTCCTATAATACCACAGTTGAAACGTTTGTTACAAAACAAAGGGCACGCCAAGGTGATGCGATGGCAAAGAGAAGACCGTAAGAAAGGCGGGAAGTTGAGAGTACCTGCTGACGGGTCGCAGTGGAGAGAAATCTTGAGAAAGTACAGGGAGGAGTTTGCAGGTGACGCAAGGAACATATGGTTTGGTCTAAGCGCAGATGGCATTAATCCTTTTGGGGAGCAGAGCAGCAACCATAGCACCTGGCCCGTGACTCTATGTATGTACAACCTTCCTCCTTGGTTGTGCATGAAGCGGAAGTTCATTATGATGCCAGTGCTCATCCAAGGCCCTAAGCAACTGGGAACGACATTGATGTGTACCTAAGGCCATTAGTTGAAGAATTCTTACAGCTGTGGAATGGAAAAGGTGTACGTGCGTGGGATGAGCTTGATTAGGAAGAATTTGACCTAAAGGCATTTGCTGTTCGTGACCATCAATGATTGGCCTGCTCTCAGTAACCTTTCAGGACAGACAAACAAGGGATACTGCGCATGCACACACTGTTTGGATGATACCGATAGTATATATTTGGATAATTATAGGAAGAATGTGTACCTGGGACATCGTCGATTTCTTCCGAGTAGGCATCCCGTAAGAAAGAAAGGCAAACATTTCAAAGGTGAGGCGGATCACCGGACGAAGCCTCGCCACCGTACTGGTGCTGATGTACATGATATGGTCAAAGATTTGCAGGTAATCTTTGGAAAGGGTCCTGGCGGACAACCTGTTCTGAATGACGCTGACGGACGCACACCCATGTGGAAGAAGAAATCTATATTTTGGGACCTATTGGAAAGACCTAGAGGTCCGCTCTGCAATCGACGTGATGCACGTAATGAAGAATCTTTGCGTGACCCTTCTTGGCTTCTTGGGTGTGTATGGGAAGACAAAAGATACACCGGAGGCACGGGAGGACCAGCAATGTATGCAAGGAAAAGATGGCATACATCAGGGTCATGCCAGCTACGGTCTTACCAAAGAAGAGAAGAAAATTTTCTTTGAATGCCTGCTCAGTATGAAGGTACCGTCTGGCTTCTCATCGAATATAAAGGGAATAGTAAATATGGCAGAGAAAAAGTTCCAGAACCTAAAGTCTCATGACTGCCACGTGATTATGACGCAACTGCTTCCGGTTGCATTGAGGGGGCTTCTACCGGAAAATGTTTGATTAGCCATTGTGAAGTTATGTGCATCCCTCAATGCAAACTCTCAGAAGGTAATCGATCCAGAAATCATACCAAGGTTAGAGAATGATTTGGTGCAATGTCTTGTCAGTTTCGAGTTGGTGTTCCCACCATCCGTCTTCAACATCATGACGCACGTCCTAGTTCACCTATGCGAAGAGATTAACGTTTTGGGTCCTGTATTTCTACACAATATGTTCCCCTTTGAGAGGTTCATGGGAGTCTTAAATATGTTCATAACCGTGCTAGGCCAGAAAGAAGCCTCTCCAAGGGCCATGAAAATGACGAGATCATTGAGTTTTATATTGACTTTATTCCTGACCTTAAGCCGATTGGTGTTCCTAAATCGCGGCATAAGGGCAGACTAGATGGAAAAGGCACGCTAGGAGCGGATCAAATAATATGTATGGACGGGCATTCTCTCACGCAAGCACACTACACAGTTCTACAGAATTCCGCCTTGGTGGCTCCATATATGGAGGAACACAAGAATTTTCTACGCTCCAAACACCCGGAGCAGTCTGTCGACTGGATTGCACATGAGCAAACGGGGACTTTCACCGGTTGGTTGCAGACACGTGCCATGCATGACCGCACTATTGAAGATGACCTGTACTTGCTGTCCGAGTTACCATCTTTGAATATAATGACTTTCAAAGGGTACGAGATAAATGAGAATACATTTTACATGATCGCCCAAGATAAGAAGAGCACCAACCAAAACAGTGGTGTCAGCTTTGATGCAGCAACCAAGATGGGAAAGGACACATATTATGGTTACATAGAGGACATATGGGAACTTGACTATGGACGTGGTTTGAGCGTCCCTTTGTTTTGGTGCAAACGGGTCAATATGACAAGAAGCGGGGTAAAGGAAGACCCGCGGTATGGAATGACAACAATGGATCTCAACAATCTTGCGTAAGCAGACGAACCATTCGTCCTAGCCAATGATGTGGCACAGGTTTTCTATGTAAAGGACATGTGTACCAAGCCGAGAAAAAGAAAAGATAAGGAAGCGAATACATCATACGATGAGCCAAAATGCCACATAGTTCTTTCAGGGAAAAGAAACATCGTGGGAGTGGATGACAAGACAGACATGTTAGAAGATTATGAAAAGTTTGATGAAATTGCTCCATTCAGAGTGAATATTGCCCCGAACATCCAGTTAAATGATGAAGATTGTCCATGGTTACGGCGCAAAGGGACACACGCGAAGAAAAAGTTTCACACGCAAAGATCCCACTCTGGGATGTGATCGGCTTCACTATCATCACTTTCTTCTGTAGTGAGTTTCCGGACTTGTATATCTGGAAAGTCCCACTTTGGACAAATTGTAGGGAATCTTTGTAATAGTTAGGGTGCTTATGTGTTTTGGCACTTGAAACGTGTACTTTTGTGCTTCGGACAAACGTGTACCTTTCTGACGTCATTTGCTATTTTTCATGCATTTACTGATTTTTTGAGCTAAATGACCCTGAAATTGAAAAGCACTACAAATGAACTCTGAAAAGATTGAAAGTTGGCATGGTATCATCAGTTCACCCACATAGCATGTGCAAAAAAGCTGAGAGGGTTACAGAAAAAACTGGATGCACTTCATGTACAAAATGGACAATCTCTTTCGAAGTATCAGGGTTTCGAACGAAAACTCATATGTTACAAAGGCATTTCATTTTTTTAAACTTATTTCAACTCCAGACTCATTGTGCGTTCAGTATGCACCATTCAAAGCCACATCATGAATTTTTAACCCTTTCTGACATCATTTGCTATTTTTCATGCATTTACTGATTTTTTAGCTAAATAACCCTGAAATTGAAAAACACTTCAAATAAACTCTGAAAAGGTTGAAAGTTGGCATGGTATCATCATTTCACCCCCATAATTTGTGCAAAAAAAGTAGAGAGGGTTACGGCTAAAACTGGATGCACTTCGTGTACAAAATGGACAATCTCTTTCGGAGTATCAAGGTTTCGGACAAAAACTCATCTCTAGAAGGCATTTCATTTTTTTAGAATAACCTAAGTATTACCAAATTGAATATAATGATAAAAAACACTAATATTAAACAAAAGAAAAAAAGAACCAATGAAAAATCTATTTTTAAAGTTAATTTATTCACAAACTAGTGATTCACACAAATTTCAAATAATTCAAATTTTAAACTATTCAAATTTAAAAACTACTGGCACTAACAGAAAGTTTGTAATTTTTAGTACCTAAAGGAAAAATATTCACAAAGAAACTCTAAATACAACAAAAAACAACTCAGAAATAAATAAAAGAAAATAAATAAAGCAAAAAAGAAAAAAATTAAGCGCTGCCCTATGGGCCTGCTTGGCCTTGGGCCAGGATGCAGGCCCATAGGGCAGCGCGGCAATTTAGGCCCAAAAGCCTGCTATAGAGAGGAGCTCGAGAGAGCTACCGCACTGGGGCTTATAAACCAGTGTGGACGCCCCTCGGCTAGCGAGGTGGGACTAAACTACTGCGCCCCTCGCCTGGCAACGCACCACCTTTAGTACCGGGTGGTGGCTCCAACCGATACTAAAGTGCGGTCTTTAGTACCGGTTGGAGCCACCACCCGGTACTAAAGGTGGGCGCTTCCCGCCGCTTGGCCTGGCCAAATTTGACCTTTAGTACCGGTTGGTGGCTCCAACCAGTACTAAAGGCCCCTCCTATATAAACAATACTTTCAGAAATTTCAGTTTCTTCTCATCTGCTTCTTCTCCTCTGCTTCTTCGACCCTGTCGCCACCCCCCGTTGCCGCCCCCGTCGCACGCCATCGATGTCGCCACCCCCGTCCCCGTCGACACCGCGTCGCCCCCGTCGCCGGCCCGTCCCCGTCGCCGGCCCGTCCCCGTCGCCGGCCCGTCCCCGTCGCCGCCCCCGTCGCCGCACCGGCCCGTCGCCGTCCCCTCGCCTCGCCGTCGTCTTCGCCTTGGACCTCGCCCGCGCTGTGAGCCCCTATCCCCCCTCTCCTCCGTCCAATCGAAGCCGCCGCATCGCCATAGGTGCACACATGCGCACATACACACACACACAAAAAATGTGTTCATCTTTTGCACTAGATGTTGTAGATGCCTTAGCTATAGATGTTTTTCTGTTTTTATTTTTTATTTTTTAGTTTTTTCTGTTTTTTATACAAATGTTTTAGATGAAATAATTAATTATATTAGATTAATGTCAAAGGTTTTAGATGAATTAATTAATTAGATACTTTTAGTCCGATGAATTAGATATATTAATTTGCATATAGAATTTTGACATATGCATGCAATGATATCATTTTTTAAATTTGTATATAAGAAATCACAATCCAATCATTTAAATAATGTTACGTTTTCATATAGTATTTGTTCTCGATGATGCCCGGCCCGCATCCTCGCCGTCGACCCATTCGCGACGACGTCTTGCTTCAGAGGACCCATGTCCGGGACTAGGCTCCGCCGGGCTGGCACTGGGAAGTGCTACCTTTAGGGGCGCGCCGCTTGGTGAGGAACCCGACCCCGGGTCCCGTCGTCGACCTTGAGCTCCTTTGGTGGTGTTCGTGTGGGCCACTTTCGGTGCGGAGGGAGCCGGCCCCGCCGGAGGTGGTACGTCGCCATGTCAGGGAGGAGGACGAGCATGTCCGTCGCTACATGACTGCTATGAACGTCAGGTTCTCCAATACCTGGCAAGTTCTTCGGGGATCTCACCCGAGCTATGATCATGTGATGGTTCCTTCTCTTTGGGTGTCCACCGCCCGTGCCTCAGGAACCACGAGTGAAGTAGATTATTCTGTGGTATTCGATCTTTATTTGCTAGCTAGCTAATGATGTATTCGATATATAATATTCGAGACGATGAGATTATATATATTATTTGAGACGTGTATTCGAGATTATATATATATATATATATATATATATATATATATATATATATATATATATATATATATATATATATATATATATATATATATATATATACAGACGGTCTATTCTGCTAATAATAGCAGAATAACTATTCTGCACACCACTTCGGCACTGCACGCTCAACAGAAGTGCACTGCATCATTTTGACGACGAGCACTGCAATAGAGACTAGTGAACTTCTCGTCGGAAAAAACTGCACGCGTTATTTTTTTGGTACTGTTTTCACTCTAATTTTTTAACCGTTTATCGGAATGAAGCGTGTAATATATCATTGAAAAGCTATGGATTAGGCGCAACTTCGACATGTTGAACACTTTTCGAGATTCCACACGGTTTAAGAGCAGTTTTGAAAATAGTGTGGCGGATGACGAGTGGCAGCGAGCGTTTTTTCGCGTTTTTTTCTAAACCGCTTGTCGGAACGAAGCAAATGATACGCGTTGGATAGATATTGTCGAGGCGCATCTTTTTCATATATAAATCTTTCTCTAATTCATTACGGTTTAAGAGCAGTTTCAAATTTACTAAATCGCGGAACTCTGTTTTCAAATTTTTTGAAATTTTCGGTACTGTTTTTGCTCCAGTTTTCTAACCGTTTGTCAAAACGAGGCGTGTAATATATCGTTGAAAAGCTATGGACGAGGCGCAACTTTCATATGTTGCAATGTTTTTGAGATTCCTTACGGTTTTAAGTTAATTTTGAAAATCGTTTGGCGGACGATGAGTGGCAGCTGTTGTTTTTCGTGAAATTTTTACAAACCGCTTGTCGGAATGATTCAAACGATACGCCGTTGGAAAGGTATCAACGAGGCGCAACTTTTTCATGTAGAACACTCTATCTAGTTCGTTACGGTTTAAGAGCAGTTTTAAATTTACCAAAATACGGACACTCTGTTTTTCGCGACAACTAAATCGACGTGGGTACTTCATCCGACTGAAAACCGCACTGCATCGGACGAAAAAACTGCACTGCATCAGATGTGTTAGAGAACTGCATGGTTTATTTTATTCAAACGTAATTTTTTCAAGGACGAGAAAGTAGAGTGCACTTCACATCGGGTGTAAATGAACCACAACACTATCAAAAAGTGAACCGCATTACTTTTTTGTGGTACGTAAATTTTCCTAAACGAGGTGGAGTGCACTTCATGTCGAGTGTTGGTGAACCGCAAGACTATGAAAAGTGAACCTCGAGACTACCATAAACGGGTCGTACTGCATCAGACAGAAAACCGCACTTATTTTGACTAAAAACTGCATTTCATTGGACAAATAAGTGCACTGCATGATTTCTTTTTTGCGGGATGTAATTTTACCAAAACGAGGTGGAGTGCACTTTTTAGACTAAAAACCGCACTTCATCAGACCGACAAGTGCACTACATAATTTTTTTGTGGTACGTAAATTTTCCGATACGAGATTTTGTTGTCTTTTTTTCAAATTTTTTATGAACAAGAGTGGACTGCTGAGACTAGGGCAAGTGAGCCACATCATATATCAAAGTGAGCCGCATTACTTTTTTGTTGTTTTGTTAAAAAAATTGCACTTCCACATTGTGCGCAAGCGAACAACATCACTCTTAGAAGTGAGCCACATCCGAGGCCCAAGCGCACTGCAGTCGCATTGATGTAGTGAACCACCAAGGAGTTTTATAGCGAACCACATGGGAGAACAAAGTGAGCTTCAGAACATATATATCCATTCATTATTTTTACACAACGACACAAATACATACACACAATCGACATTGTCAACAGCCGAACCACAATTGAGGACTAACCGAGCTGCGCTAGATCACACCTCAGCGGCGTACTGGGCGCCCATGCCCCACGCACCATGGGTGCCGCACTGCACGCTCATACCACACAGAACAAAGAGTCAAACAGTGGACAGCACACCTGAGCTACACATGTGTAGCAACCGCATTGCTGCAAGTTAACTGCACTGCTGCGACAAACATGAAGGAATCAGGCGAACCGCCTTGTGTTAAGCTGAATTGTTTGGCTACCAATGCCGAACTACTTGCCCCGCGCGCGCCCTGTTTGCTGTACATGAAGCACATAAGTATGATGCATACTCGCCCTATAGAGAGATCCATGAAAAACAAACTACATAGAGATGAGGAACCGGTGAGCACCACCACCACTGAAGAAGCAACGGATGCGCAAGAGAACTGCAGAACCAGACGCCCTTTTGGACCCCGCAAGCCTTCGTGGTGAGACCCTGTGAGCAGCATGACGCGCCAGTGCTCTGAATCACGAGCACACCAAATGCAAACTGCACGCCAGCGATGCCCGATCCCATCTGCACAAAAACATTTTTCTTTGTAAAAAACAAAAGAAAAAGCACGCCTGATGAACTGCAAGCGTGAGGTGGAGAAAGGGGGCAGGGGGTGGGAGGGGAGTAGGAGTGGGATTTTTTTCTTACCAGCGATGGGATCTGGCCGGAGATGCAAGGTGCAGCACCTCCTGGTCCTTCCAGTGCGCCTATGCCGCTCAACGTCCCCCGTGTCCCGCGTGTGCCCCCACCTGTCTGTGGTGGAGCACCCTCATCCTCCTCTCTGACCCGCCATGGGGGTTGGTGGCCCGTGGTAGAGAACACAGTGGGCAGACGAGGTAGGGGGTAGGAGCCATGGGGGAAGGTCGAAGTTGACCCCATGCCGAGGGACGAGGCGAATCCGGCCGCCATGGAGGTGGATCTGGGCTGGGAAAGGTTGGGTGAGGAGCGGGAGATGGAGCCGGTGCGACGGTGAGGGGAGATACGCGCGGGCGCCATAGGAGCTGGAGAGGTCGCCCCCCCCCCGGGTGCGCGGCGGAGGAGGCCGCGAGGCCGGGGAGGAGGCCACGGTGCAAGAGAGGAGGCGCGGG
>NC_041381.1:171772830-171828985 GCF_002162155.2 Triticum dicoccoides
GAAGGTGGATCGGCGGAGGTGCGGCGGAGGATGGAGGTGGGGGGCGCGGGAGTGGGGGAGGTACGGCACTGGGTAGTGTTGGTGGTGGGGAAGAAGGTGGGCAACTAGCGCTAGGTGGGGTGCGGGGGGTGGGCTAGCGCAGTTTTTTCGGTTGTTGTGCAGAAGTGTTAGCAGAATAAGCCGAAGTGGTGTGCAGAATAAGACTCTAGAGGGTGTTATCATAATAGACCCACCCTATATATATATATATATATATATATAATTCGATAATTCGAGATGATGTATTCGAGATTATATTCGATGATGCATATTATGTACTATGATTCAGTTTTTCCTTATTGATTGCATGCATGCATTGTAAGTTGAATACTAAATTGTTTTATTTTTCTTCTGGATTAGTTAAATAAAAGCTATGGCGGACAATACCGGCAGAGAAGTGTCTGTTGAGGCCTTTGAGGAGTTCAATCAACTTCAGGTATTCCTTAATATGGTTCAACTTCAAGAAGGGGTTAAAGATGTCTGGAAATGGCCTTCCAAGACTGGTGACTATCAGTCCAAGATATACTACCTGTCATGCTTTTCGGACAATGTGGTTGACCCCATCTTTAAGTGGATTTGGAAATGTTCTTGTACTCTGAAGTTTAAGGTTTTTGGTTGGCTCCTTCTGATGGATCGTCTAAACACTAGAGACATGATGCAGCGACGGCACTGGATCATACAGGATGACACTTGTGTTCTATGCCATTTGGCATCACATGAGGACAGAACACACCTATTCTTTGCCTGCAATTTTAGCCAACGTATCTGGAATTATCTGGGTATTTCATGGAATCCACAGCCAGACCAGATCACTTTTGACATGGCTTCTGATGCTAGGAGAGATTTTGGGCATCCTTTTTTCTCTGAGGTAGTATTCATTGCCACTTGGAATATTTGGATACAAAGGAATGGGAAGATCTTCAGGAATGAAACACCTTCTTTCAGGGCATGGAGGAGGAATTTTTTGCAGGACATCTCTCTTTTAGCTCATAGAATCAAATGTAAATATAGGAATAGTTTAACCTCTTGGATAGCTTCCTTACCCTAACCACTTCTTTTGTAAGTATCACTCTCTCCTCCTCTCTCTTAACTTTGTAACTCTGTACTACTTTGCTTTGAGTTTTAATAAAAGACTGTGAGGCTGTTGCCTTGCAGTACATAGTCAAAAAAAAATACCGGCAGAGAAGGAGAAGAGGCCCTATTCGAGATCATACGCTCCCCTCGCTGGTCAGATGATCAAAATGAAGAAGATGACGGCTCCCAATATCTGAACAATACCGAGGAGGGTGATATGATATTCGATCAAGACAACCGATTTGATGAAGTCCAGAACTATGATTATGATGACGAAGAAAATGTTGATCTTGAAATACAGAGACCGGCGAGGTATATTTATATAAGCAAGCATCTAGTTATCATCACATATTTTAAATGATTTGAAGATATATTAACCTATCGATCTTTCTTCTTTCAGCCCTCCGGATCGAGCAAATCTTCTACAGGCAGCAGGACGGTGCGAGGCCCGATACGTCCATTTTGCATCATGCTTTGATATTGATATTTATCGCATTATGGGCTGTTATTACATGTTATGTCACAATACTTATGCATTTTCTCTCTTATTTTACAAGGTTTACATGAAGAGGGAGAATGCCGGCAGCTGGAATTCTGGGCTGGAAAAGGAGCAAATATTAGAGACCTATTCTGCGCAACTCCAAAAGTCCTGAAACTCCACGAAAGTTATTTTTGGGAAATATGAAAACTATTGAGCGAAGAAAATACCAAAGGGGGCCCACACCCTGGCCACGAGGGTGGGGGCGCGCCCTACCCTCCTGGGCGCGCCCCCTGCCTCGTGGGCCCCCTGGTGGTCCTCCGGTGCCCATCTTCTGCTATATGAAGTTTTTCGTCCAAGAAAAAAAATCATAAGCAAGCTTACGGGAGGAAACTCCACCGCCACGAGGCGGAACCAATCTAGGGCTCCGGCAGAGCTGTTCTGCCGGGGAAACTTCCCTCCGGGAGGGGGAAATCATCACCATCGTCATCACCAACGATCCTCTCATCGGGAGGGGGTCCATCTTCATCAACATCTTCACCAGCACCATCTCCTCTCAAACCCTAGTTCATCTCTTGTATCCAATTCTTGTCTCTAAGTCTGATATTGGTACCTGTAGGTTGCTAGTAGTGTTGATTACTCCCTGTAGTTGATGCTAGTTGGTTTATTTGGTGGAATGTTATATGTTCAGATCCTATATGCATATTAATACCCCTCTGATTATGAACATGAATATGATTTGTGAGTAGTTACGTTTGTTCCTGAGGACATGGGAGAAGTCTTGCTATTAGTAGTCATGTGAATTTGGTATTCGTTTGATATTTTGATGAGATGTATGTTGTCTCTCCTCTAGTGGTGTTATGTGAATGTCGACTACATGACACTTCACCATTATTTGGGCCTAGAGGAAAGCATTGGGAAGTAATAAGTAGATGATGGGTTGCTAGAGTGACAGAAGCTTAAACCCTAGTTTATGCGTTGCTTCGTAAGGGGCTGATTTGGATCCATATGTTTCATGTTATCGTTAGGTTTACCTTAATACTTATTTTGTAGTTGCGGATGCTTGTAATAGGGGTTAATCATAAGTGGGATGCTTATTCAAGTAAGAACAGCACCCAAGCACCGGTCCACCCACATATCAAATTATCAAACTACCGAACGCGAATCATATGAGCGTGATGAAAACTAGCTTGACGATAATTTCCATGTGTCCTCGGGAGCGTTTTCCTTTATATAAGAAATTGTCCAGGCTTGTCCTTTGCTACAAAATGGATTGGGCCACCTTGCTGCACCTTATTTACTTTTATTACTTGTTGCTCGTTACCATTTACCATATCACAAAACTATGTATTACCGATAATTTCAGTGCTTGCAGAGAATACCTTACTGAAAACCGCTTGTCATTTCCTTCTGCTCCTCGTTGGGTTCGACATTCTTACTTATCGAAAGGACTACGATAGATCCCCTACATTTGTGGGTCATCAAGACTCTTTTCTGGCGCCGTTGCCGGGGAGTGAAGCGCCTTTGGTAGGTGGAATTTGGTAAGGAAAATTTTACATAGTGTGCTGAAATTTATTGTCACTTGTTACTATGGAAAGTAATCCTCTGAGGGGCTTGTTCGGGGTATCTTCACCCCGATCAGTAGAGAAAAGAGTTGCTCCTCAACCTACTGAACCTACTAAAAATGAAAATGTCTACTTTGAAACTCAGGCTGGACCACCGGGGCTTCACTGCTGGTGGAACAGTAGAGGGCTTGGCTGCTACCAGGGTGATCCAAATGGAGCGTGTTTGTGGCCTCTTGCACTACATGATTAATGGTAGCTTCTATTACTTGACATGATTTTTGCAGCTGACATGTTTCATGCGAGAGGACATAAATTTGCATCCCATTTTTCTGTCCAATTGGTTCCAAATCACAAATGTTTGTGCTATCAGTGACAATTTGATGGAAAAGACGAGTCATATATACAGCCAATGAAAGCTTTCACATCAGCCGTTGCTCTTGATTGTCTTTGCAAGTCCATAGATATAATTTTTATGATTTTCCTTTACTCATAGTAAGTACTGAATATTTTGTGCTTCAACCCTTTAGGTGTTAATTTCTGTGATGCAACTAGCAAAGTTGGCAATAGGTACAGTATAACCATCATGATCTGCACAGGGATATCACCTAGGTGCGTAAATCATAATCATTCAGTTTTTATTTGGCAAGCTGGAACTACCCAGAACTTTCGATTTTGGTGCCAAGATGGATGGATTGAACCGGGTGACCCACTGTCAGGTATTATTGTTCAGTTATCCAGAGAGTAATGTGGATATGTTCTGTTTGAGATCAAAGCTTGGTATTGCTAGAAAATATATATATATGTGCACTGAGATTTCAAATATATAACAGCACTGATACAACGTAAGGTTTCCCTTGCTATCGTACATTTTTTCATTACTATCATAACCTTTTTAGATCAAGCATGTCATGCATTACAAATTTACATTTCATTGTGTATGTTGCAACTTCAAGACCGCAATGCCTCTGTATGTAAAATCTGTATGCTGATTATTTTTTGGAATTGAATTATGTATTCAAAGCTATTGTTCAGCATATACATCGTTTGAAAATCATACAAGGGGCAAAATTTATATGTACCCTTCTGTTTTAATATATGGCTATAAATGGATTAACTGAGCCAAAGGCAGTGTCTTTTCATACGAATATATGTGTACGACATCTTCAGATAATCATATATGTTTGCCGGCAGAATATATGTGCATTGAACTATAAATAAATTTATTTGTGGGACTTGATGCCGGATATATACAGATTGCATGTTCTCTTAGGGCATCTGCAATGATGGATGCCAGGATTTATTTTTCGATAGACCGGCAGTTGCGTTAGTTGTTCCCAGTGTGCCCGGTACCAATAGATGCATTGAGCGCTTTCTCTTTTCCTGGGCACGCGAGTAAAGAAACGGATAACCGGGCCTACGTATTTAGAGCCGCTGATAAGCACCTAGCATTGAATGAGAAGGCGCTTACTTTTTTCTTAAATTTTTGATGTTTAACTTTTTACTCTTAAGTGCCTACACAAGAGTCTAGCATTGCAGATGTCCTTAAGCTATAGGCTATTGTAGTGGTTTTACCAATCACAAATAAGCGACCAATGATGAAACAATAGTACAAATTTAGAGCACAATACATCATGATCTATTGGAAATTACATGTTCCATATTTGACATATCAACCAGTCAAAGTGGCCAAACTTGAGCATATAGTTAATCGAGCATGAAACAGTTCATTGAGTGCGAGCTTTGTTGACAGCCCTACCGGTTGGAGGTAAACAAATACCTTTCCCCCCTTTTTTTCATAAAATCAAATGCTTGTACTAATGTTGATTCCATGCATTTTCATACATTATTCAACATTTTTGTGCGTTAGTAAAAAAGTCATTCTTTTAATTCACATTATTGAGCTAGGAAAATGGACAGAATTATTCTTTTTGTCCCGTTGCAACGCACGGGCTCTTTTGCTAGTCTCTCCCTAATAATAAAGCACGGATTGGGTCTCCGGGTTCACGTCACAATACGCTTTCTTCTTGTGTCATAATACGCTTTCACGATTTATGTAGATAAAATCATAACATTAACGAGGTGGTACTATTATTGTATACGTTTTGATGTTTTTTTTGCTTGTACGTCAAATTCGCACATAAATCCAATATGGCCCAACAACGAATCATCCATGAGTTTCTTTCATGGCACGGGCTATCCCGATCCCAGCCGCCAGGAGACCGACCCCGGCGAGGCGGCGACCCTCGATCCGGTGCTGCGCCGGGCGCCGGCCGACACCGGCAAGGATTTGCCCCCTTCTCCCGGCTCACGTATCTCTCTCTCACGCGAAATAGGGGTTGGGCGCCGCCGCCGTTTTCCTGGTTGACCATCAACCATGGCTAGGGTTTTGAGCACCTCCACTCTGGCGTGGTTCCGACGCCTCCGGTGACTCCTCTCTGACGCCCACCGCGCCCCCACACGCAGCTCCGTCTCCGGGATGCTCCTCCTCCGCTTGGTGGCCATGGGGTGAGTTCATCCCCTTCCCCATCTCTCCCCCTTTCTCTCTCTAATATATGGTTTGATCCTCCATGGTAGATGTGCAGGCAAGGATTGGATACTTGAGGAAGGAGGGGTCGACCTTGCCTTGCTGCATCTCGGGACGCACCACCCATGGAGCTTCCTCCTTTCCGTCTTCAGGTGAGTTCGCCCCCTCCTCTCTCTGCTCTTGTTCGTGGCCATTGAGGCATTGTTCTTGGTTAGGATTTACCACTGTTTGGGCTCAATTGGCTACTGTTTGAGGTCAATTTTGTGTATACTGTTAAGTGTTGATTGTTTCTTGAATTGAACAGCAAGGTTAGACATGAATTTGTTAGTAGAATAGATCCCTGACCGAACTGCAATTGTTAGTTGAATTGTCCAATCTTGAATTTAGGGAGCTGCTACTGAAAGATTTTTTTCATTTTGTATGTCATGGGTTGGCCATCAATTTTATTAAACAGCAAGGTTAACCACGATCACACGAAGCCGAAGGTGCACGATGAAAAAACCGTACGTGCATGCTCTATCCATCCAGAATTAACTGTGCCAAAGGCCAATGTGTGTTTTAGTATACGAAAACAACTCTATATAATACTTCGCATATTGTACCCATATAAAGAACTCGGTACCTGCACTACCTACGTGTGTTCAGCTAACCACTACGGCCGGCCCATTTTTTTTTGAGAGAACATATGTTTTTTTAAGAAAAATGAAACCTCAGAAATTTCGGAAAAAGTTCATTAACATGCATAAAAACATCGCCCTATTCAAGAGAAGCCCAATATTTTAAAAAAAAGTTCGTCAACTTACAAAAATAGTTCACAAAAAATTTAAAAAGTTCATCAAAAATTTGAAAAAAAAGTTCACCAATTTGAAAAAAGTTCATCAACTTAAGAAAGTAGTTCACAAAAAATTAAAAAATGTTCATCAAAATTTTGAAAAAAAGTTCATCAATTTGCAAAAATAGTTCATCCAATTTTAAAAAAAGTTCATTGAATTTGAAAAGAGTTCAAAGATTTTGAAAAGGGTTCATCGAATTTGAAAAAATTTCATCGATTTTGAAACAAAATAATCAATTTTTATAAGTAGTTCACAAAAATTATTAAAAGTTCATAGATTTGAAAAGAAAAGTTCATCAAATTTAGAAAAATCATTGAATTTGAGAATGTTCACGTATTTAAGAAAAAAACAAAGTCAGTGAGGGAAAGAAACCAGGAAGAAGAAGAAACGAAAAACGCAAAAAAGAAAAGAAAAAAGGAAAAAAAGTTAAAGGGAAAAGAAACAAGGAAAAGAAACGAATAAAGCAAAGAAAGAGTTGAATATTATCAGATCGTATTGTGTGTCGTGGTGGTTATACTATCAAACATCAATCCGGCAGGTCTGTGGTTCGAGTTGCAACGACGACTCCCTTCTTTTTTGCGGAATAGAGTATGCAGTAACGGGCCGGCCCAGTACGGGGTGCTGCAGGCGCCCGTTTGCAGAATACACGTTAACAGGCGCCTGCAGCGCCAAATAGGATTTGCCTTTGACGCATTCTGCGTCAAAAAGACGTCTGTTCGCATAGGAATCGCGCGACTGGGCCGACCCATTTGGATTGACCTCGCGAGAGAGGTCGGATGACATATGCATAAAAAGAAAGAGTTGAATATTATCAGATCGTATTGTGTGTCGTGATGGTTATACTATCGAACATCAATCCAACAGGTCTGTGGTTCGAGTCGCAACGACGGCTCCCTTCTTTCTTGCGGAATAGAGTACACAGTAACGGGCCGGCCCAGTACGGGGTGCTGTAGGCGCCCGTTTGCAGAATACACGTTAACGGGCGCCTGCAACGCCAAATAGGATTTGCTTTTGACGCATTTTGTGTCAAAAAGACGTCCGTTCGCATAGGAATCAAGCGACTGGGCCGGCCGATTTGGATTGACCTCGCGCGAGAGGTCGGGCGGCAAATGCATAAAAAGAAAAAAGCGAGCCGCCTGGGATTCAAACTGTGGACCTCCACTTTATTCACCCGACAAGCTAGCCACCGCACCGACTAAAGCTTTTATGACATACCTGTGGGGTGAATACAAATGAACTGAAAACCGAAATACATGCATATTTTTTCTACAGTATATATTTTCACGGCAGCCGATTTCAAAGAGTTTATTCATCCCATCATGCCTGGCGTTGTGTCGTGGAATGAAAGAGGGTCTTGAGCAATTGGGTTAGGGAAGTGTGGGTTTTTTCACCCGATGCAACGCACGGGCTCTTTTGCTATCTCTCCCTAATAATAAAGCACGGATTGGGTCTCCGGGTTCACCGTCACAATACGCTTTCTTTCTATGAATTTACGCTTTCAGTTTGAATTTAAAATATATAAGCGAGGTGGTACTAATTCAGGGAATCACGCGAGCACATATTTGACGCAGGGAGCTCCTACTCGGCACATTAAGCGTCGGTTAGCCCTTTTGGCGCTCGCGCGCGCAGCCTAATGGGCCGGCCCAGCAGCTACTTCTAAAAGTAGAAGTGAAAAGGAAAATTAACCATGGAAGATTCGAACCCACATGGTTTTGTTAAACTTGCTTCTCCCCGCACAACAACCACCGCGCCAAAGGCCACTGTGTGTTGTAGGATACGAAAACAACACTATCCAATACTTCGCATATTGTACCCATATAAAGAACTCGCTACCTACTCTACCTACGTGTGTTCAGCTAACCACTAGGGCCGGCCCATTTTTTTTTGAGAGAACATATGATTTTTTTAAAGAAAAATGAAACCTCACAAATTTCAGAAAAAGTTCATGAACATGCATAAAAACATCGCCCTATTCAAGAGAAGCCCAATGATTTTAAAAACAAAGTTCGTCAATTTACAAAAATATTTCACAAAAAATTTAAAAAAGTTCATCAAAAATTTGAAAAAAAAAAGTTCACCAATTTGAAAAAAGTTCATCAACTTAAGAAAGTAGTTCACAAAAAATTAAAAAATGTTCATCAAAAATTTGAAAAAAAGTTCATCAATTTGCAAAAAAAGTTCATCCAATTTGAAAAAAAGTTCATTGAATTTGAAAAAAGTTCAAAGATTTTGAAAAGGGTTCATCGAATTTGAAAAAAGTTCATCGATTTTGAAACAAAATAATCAATTTTTAAAAGTAGTTCACAAAAATTATTAAAAGTTCATAGATTTGAAAAAAAAAGTTCATCAATTTTAGAAAAATCATTGAATTTGAGAATGTTCACGTATTTAAGAAAAAAACGAAGTCAGTGAGGGAAAGAAACCAGGAAGAAGAAGAAACAAAAAATGCAAAAAAGAAAAAAAAAGGAAAAAAGAAAAGAAACGAATAAAGCAAAGCAAGAGTTGAATATTATCAGATTGTATTGTGTCTCGTGGTGGTTATACTATCGAACATCTATCCGGCAGGTCTGTGGTTCGAGTTGCAACGACGGCTCCCTTCTTTTTTGTGGAATAGAGTATGCAGTAACGGGCCGGCCCAGTACGGGGTGCTGCAGGCGCCCGTTTGCAGAATACACGTTAACAGGCGCCTGCAGCGCCAAATAGGATTTGCCTTTGACGCATTCTGCGTCAAAAAGACGTCTGTTCGCATAGGAATCGCGCTACTGGGCCGACCAATTTGGATTGACCTCGCGCAGAGGTCGGGTGACAAATGCATAAAAAGAAAGAGTTGAATATTATCAGATCATATTGTGTGTCGTGGTGGTTATACTATCGAACATCAATCTAACAGGTCTGTGGTTCGAGTCGCAATGACGGCTTCCTTCTTTCTTGCGGAATAGAGTACGCAGTAACGGGCCGGCCCAATACGGGGTGCTGCAGGTGCCCGTTTGCAGAATACACGTTAACGGGCGCCTGTAGCGCCAAATAGGATTTGCTTTTGACGCATTCTGCGTCAAAAAGACGTCCGTTCGCATAGGAATCGAGCGACTGGGCCGGCCCATTTGGATTGACCTCGCGCGAGAGGTCGGGCGACAAATGCATAAAAAGAAAAAAGCGAGCCACCTGGGATTCAAACTGTGGACCTCCACTTTATTCACCCGACAAGCTAGCCACCGCACCAACTAAAGCTTTTGTGACATACCTGTGGGGCGAATACAAATGAACTGAAAACCGAAATACATGCATATTTTTTCTACAATATATATTTTCATGGCAGCCGATTTCAAAGAGTTTATTCATCCCATCATGCCTGGCGTTGTGTCGTGGAATGAGAGGGGGTCTTGAGCAATTGGGTTAGGGAAGTGTGGGTTTTTTTTCACCCGATGCAACGCACGGGCGTTTGTGCTAGTCTCTCCCTAATAATAAAGCACGGATTGGGTCTCCGGGTTCACCGTCGCGGCGTTTTTACACAAAGGTCCCTTTATTTTTTTATTGAACCCGCACTCCCTACTTTAGTGGATCTGGAAAAAACGTTTTGAGGGAAAACAGAGATGAGATGAGCAGGGCGGCTCGGTGGACCAAGGTGGTGCTGGTCGCGCGCGCATGGTAGAGGTGGCCGGAGCCGAGGATGACGCGAGGCGGCTTGGCAGGGGCTGCTCGGCTGCCGGCCATGGCCGCGAAGGTCGGGTCCGCGCACGAAGCCGAGGCGAGGGGGAGAAACAGGGGGCTGAGAAGGGCAACAGAGCTCCACTAGAATGGAAGTCGGGCGCCGGGTCGGTGCGCGAGCATGGGAGGCGCGGCTTCCTCCCGAGGATGATGGCCCCATGGGAGGGGATCGAGGGAGAGAGGGGGATCGGGAGTGGGCGCTGCCGTCTCCTGCGCGTGACTGCGCTCGGGGGAGATGGGGATCGAGCAGATGCTCTCCCGTGACGTTAGGGTTGAGGGGGAGATGGGCCTTGGGTCGGCCCAGCTATGCAGCTCACCTCTATTTGGGCTTGTTCTTCCAGTCCAAGGCCTAAGCGAGGCAACATAACAGTAATTTCGGTTTCCCTCAAAAAAAACCCAGTAATTTCGGTTTATCCAATAAATAGTCCCGTATGGATTTTTACATAAACTAGCAGAATGGAAAATCGCTAACAAAAAAGGAATTAAAGAGGGACTTGCATGTTTGTGGGAGATTATGGTGGGCAATGAGAAAAAGGAAAGACCCAGTAAATGGGTCTGGCATGCGTGGTGAAACGGAATTAAAGAGAGAGACTTGCATGAACGGTTGATGGGGGAAAAGGAAAGATCCATTAAATAAGCAAAAAAAAATCCCTGATATTGCGACATGCATGACGGGGGCTAACAAAAACAGAATTAAATAATGGTGTGAATATACTAAGTAGAACATTTAGTCAAAATATCATATTGTCTTGTTTTTCGCACGTGACTTCTGACCGCTATATTTTTGTATGAGGGTGATTCTTTAGCTAATTTGCACAATATGTTGTATCTACCTATTTTGTGAGTGATGTGCTAGCGCTTTTGTCGCTTTTCTAACATATTCCTGGCAAACTTATTAGCACAACATTTCCTTGTTGTATTGGCAAATCTAGCCCTGATGTTAATTCCGCTTTATACTATATTGTGTAGCGTAGCCTTTCAACATTTGCATTTTATGAGAATATTGTGGACACTTGATTTTTAGTTACATTATTTTAGTTTCTAATATGTTGACATAGAGAGAGAATAAGCCGTAACACGAGTGAGGTGTTGTGTTCAAATGGAGGATGTAGAAATAGAGGATGTAGACATGTGTGTGTGGGTGGAGCAAATGGGCAGGGTTTTGGGTCGTTTTATTGTGTTTTCTCCCGTTACAACACATGGGCACATTTGAGAAGAACTATTGCTCCACGGAGAAGAATGTGCGGCGAATTTTCCTTTGCAAATATTTTTTTGATGATAAGGATTTCTTTTCTCCCGTTGCAATGCACGGGTCCTTTTGCTAGTCTCTCCCTAATAATAAAGCACGGATTGGGTCTCCGGGGTCACCGTCGTGACACTTTTACAGAAAAGTCCCTGCTGTTTTAGTTATCTAACCCGCAGTCCTTTTTTAATCTGACAAAAACGTTTCGATTATATACTAAAAAAACATGGGGCGTGCAGCGACGAAGATGCAAGCAGGAGGTTCCAGGCCGCGCCGGCGTGCAGCGACGAAGATGCAGGCATGGGGGTTCCAGGCCGCGCCGTAGTGGAAGAAGACTAGTGATGTGGCGGCATTCATTCTCTGGCCGGATCACGCCGGATTCCGGCAGGAATGGTTCGAGGGCGACCGGATCCACGCATGGGGAGGCGAGGTAGGCACTTGAGGCGGCGACGCGTCTCGATGCAGAGGAGGGTGGCGTCACGGGACTTGCAGGGTAAGGGGAGGCGTGGATCCAGGCGACGGCGAGCAGGACGACAGGAAGGAGGTGCAGGGGGAGCTCGAGCTCCTGCGGGTGGCCATGGCAGAGAAGATAAAGGGAACGAAGAGAAGGATGGCAGCGGATTATCTCGGGACGACGGCATGGCAGGACTCGCCAGGCTCGTCCTCAACGGGGTAGGGGCGCACCATGGGAGGAGGGGAGCGGCATGGCAGGCGCGGGGTTAGCGACGCTCGCCGTGGACCGCGGCAAAGCATGGCTCCTTCGAGCAGGACGGCGCGGGGAGGGAAAACGGGAGGAGGAGAGGCGGAGCTCGCCGGAGGCATGACATTGGGCGGCGGCGTTTCTGGCAGGAGGCAAGCATGCGAGTGCCGGCGGCGGCCGAACCTCTCTCTCTCTCGTGTGCTTGTCTCTGGTGGTTGGGGACCGAGAGGAGGATGAGGGGGCTCGGAAGAGTGGGGATCGGGATCGGGCGAGGCTATCCCCTGGCGGCTTAGGGTTGACGAGGTGCGGCTGGGCCTTGGGCCAAAAGGATCGGCTGGCGCGCTCTCTCTCTTCCTTCAGTTTTTCATTTTTTTCTATTTCTGAAAAAATCAGAGATTTGGAGAAAGAAAAGGAGGTCTAGGAAAAGAGTTTCGGCATGGGGTTATTTTCTCTGGACTCATAGAAATGATCTTGATCCATAAAATATAAATGGACATGATTGAAAGTTTAACTTCAAACTCTAGGACTAGGTTTTATAAGTGTCCAAAAATATTGAGATTTTTTTGTGGAATTTGGGAAAAAGATAGAAGAAATGTCGCCAAAGTTTGGAAGTCTACCTTGAAGTAGAAAAAGGCATGGGATTTTTTGAAGCCTCGAAAGGAATTTGAAAAGGCAATTAAATAAAATAGAAGGAAGGCTCAAATAATTTTCTGAAAATGTTCATAGTTTTTTGGTTATCCAGGCTTTTTAGTATGTCGTCTAGGTTAGCCAAATATAGGAGAGAGAGAGAGATCTGGGAGTCTGAGAGAGACACATGAGAGAGAAGGGTACATGAAAAGTGAGTGAAACATGAGAGAGATAGAGGCATAAAAAGATACGTAAGAGAGAGGGAGAGATACATATGTGAAAACTTGAGGCGTGCAAGATTTAAACCACAAAAAAGTAGGAAGACTCACGTTCGTATCCGTGGGAAAGAGACCATCACAACCAAGAAAAGCAAAGCAAACGCCCGTGCTCGGTGTGCCTGCAGGACGACCTGATCATATCGCTCAGGTCATGCGGGTTCAATAGGATTGCTGACCCTGTTTACGGAACATACTGTGATGGGTTGGATTCATTCATTGCTTCATTGTTGAATTTTACAAATATTAAAAATGAATGATTCTTGCATGAGTAGTATTCTTATGAGGGTTAAGATGGAGACATATCCCATATAGAGAAAAGTAATCTATTGGTGTGGTGTCGTCGGATCGATGAAGAAAAGGGACATGAACAAGATGTTGGTGTTTATCACAATAACATAAATATTTCAATATTTTTGTTTCCTCTTACAAAGCATGGGCTCTTTTATACGTTAGGAAGATGGATAAATCAGGCGAGTTTTTGAAGTTCAACATCCAATAAAATCATCACAAAAGGTGAACAATATAGTATTCAAAGGGATGAAGAATTCATCTTTAATTTCTTTGTAGAGGAATGAACGAGTCAGTATCTGACCGAACTACTATATTTTTAAAATAGGTGTCATCTCGCAATGGATGATTTGAATATGTGGGGATTTTGAGCCATGCATATTGGGTTAGAGTTTGTGATATCCTCCCGTTGCAACGCACGGGCATTTTTGCTAGTCTCTCCCTAATAATAAAGTACGGATTGGGTCTCCGGGTTCACCGTCACGGCGTTTTTACGCAAAAATCCATGTAGATTTTAACCAACAATTAATATGCGAGGTGGTACTAATCAAAAACCTATTTTTCGTGTCGTTCTCCGATTGTTTCCGTATGGTACACTAGTAAATATGCACGTGCAATGCACGTCTATTTGGACTAATAAGTGTGCACGTGCAACACGCGTCTATTGGGATTAACACATTATACTATATTTAATACAAGACAATTTATTCATAAATTTGAAATTTCCCTATAAAGTACACAATCTCTTATTCCCAACTCATACAAATAATTTGAAATGTCGTTTCTCCTTAATCAACATGTCTCCTGTATTAAAAGACCACCCACTTTCCCCAATGTATAAAACTCAAAATTATTTAGAAGATTCATCATGATTCTCCATATGCACATATTTATGAAAGTATAATCACACATGAAAATGTCACTTAGGCCTTGTACAATGGAAGGTGCTTAGGAGAGGTGCTTAAAGAAATAAATCAGACTTTCCTTAAGCACCGGTGCTTATTTGTACAGGATAGACGCTTAACTAAGCGTCTCTCCTGTAGAAATAGGCACCGGTGCTTAAGAAAAACTCGGTTTATTTTTTTAAGCACCCCTCTAAACACCTCCCATTGTACAAGGCCTTAGGACAAGCTAAGGAACCGTTTCAGTGCCACCAAACTCCAGTCAAGAATTATTATTACAATTGAGTGTCAACCACACAATAGCGGGAAGAGACCTCTATGGTTTGTTGAAAAGAGGAAGCCATTGTCACATAGAGAAGTGTAGAGATGTCTTGACTACATAGAATCAGCTGTGAAACAAGACAAAAAAAATGCTAGTTGGACCATCCGATTCTACTATTACACCACAAGTGTTGTAATGTCTGGAAGCAAGAAAAATGACTTACTTTATTATGAAAATAGAACATGTAAGCCAAATAAAAATTACATTGATAAATTGCATAATTATACTTGTTAATCACAGGACAAAAGCATTAATATGACAACTTGGAACAGTTACTTGAGTACTACACATTTTTTTAAGGGCTCAACATTCTAAAATTTTGACAATATAACAAATATCCTCTCAGTTTGTAGTAATAATGATACGTAGGCTACCACTTGTAAGAATAACAGTGGCAAAAAGGGGCCAACAAATGCCGGTTTAGAAAGAAAAAACTGCAGATATGCTTCCAATTTTAGCAACTCTAGTGGATAAAACATACCTTACCTCCCAAGTCAGGAAAATAGTCAAATGAAAAAATGTACTTCTTATAAGTAGTAGAGATGAAGTCATAAGGATCATGATTCAAGATATTCGGAGAAACATGGTTGGTCTCTCTGTATGATGCGAAGTCGTTGCAGTCAGTAGAAGAGTGACCTGCCCTCCAGGCAGAAGACGAAGGCGGCGACGGCACGTGTGCATGTTCGAAGGAAGCCGCAGCTCCTCTTCGCATGTCTCCCATTGTGGCTCGCGTGGGTGGTGGGCTGGTGACGACAGGCGACTCGCGATCGCGATTCCCTGATAGGAGACGATAGGATGTGCTCGCGATTAGTTTCCTAATAATTAGATGTGTTCGTGATTAGTTATCTAATAGGATGCGTCCGTGATTATTTTCCTAATAATTAGATGTGTTCGTGATTAATTTCCTAATAGGATGCGCTCATGATTATTTTCCTAATAATAGGATGCACCCGTGATTAGTTTCCTAATAATAGGATGCGTTTGTGATTAGTTTCCTAATAATTAGATGTGTCTGTGATTAGTTTCTTAATAGGATGTGTCCGTGATTATAGTTTCCTAATTGACTAGGCGTGGACTTCATATTTTCCTCCATGGTGGAGTACGGTCAGTCAATATAAATTGCTAAGTGCACACAGAGAACAGATTAGGTTAAGGCTAGCCGTTAGATTGACTTTAGTGGGACTAATCATGCGGTGATAATGTATCCGTGTACGTTTTGTGGGGTGTATTTAAAGAAGATCATGTTTGCTCTTTTATAAGTAGTATAGATAAAAATCGTTTCGTTCGTTCATTCCTGGCCTATGTCTATCTCGTACACGGGCCTGCGTTCTAGAAGCGAACGAAAAAACAATTTGCAAGTCGCCTGGGCCAGATCTTGGAGTGGGCCGCGAGCCGTGGAATTAAAAGGCAGGAAAAAAGAATTGCGCGTGGGAGTCGATCGATCTCTCCATCCATCCTTCCGCGTTAAGAAAGCTGCCAACGAACCAAGCTGCTGCCTGATAATAGTCCCACATCGGTCTTTTACATAAAATTCCACTAACTTATATACGTTGAAAATTGCAAGAATAAACAAGTGAGGCATTAACAGATGGGATGCCTTAACAGGTATGCTTGTTGTGGCGCGGTCCAGTACAAAGGCCGGCGAGGCAAGGAGGAGGTCCTCGCCATGGTGGCCAAGGCAGTAGTGGCTGCATGCAGCAGGGGAGAAAGGCGAGGGGGCGGCAGGAGGGAGAGGGACGCTGAAACACGGCTTTGGTTGTGATAGACGGCGTCGCGGCAAAGAGAATCCTCCTACGAGGAGTAGCAGGGAGGATAACGCCTTTGTTGCCGTAACTAAGCTGGATACCATCAGTAGTGCAGGCTCTTTGCCGAAGAGAACCTGTTTGTTTTCTACATTTGATACACGAATTATCTCTGACACTTGACACTGATCAGATACATCCTCTGTTTTCTCAGACTTGTTACATAAATTTTTTGGATTGCAGACACTCGAACATGAAAAGTGTCAACATGAATGAGTCGCTAAAAATGTGATGCTTTTTTTCGGGGTGCAACCCATGGCACATTAAATTGTAGGCTAAAGAGAATCTTCTTTTGAGAAACACAGTAAGAAACGTCAGCACTCACAAACGTACATACACACTCACCTTAGATAGACTGAGCCGACAGGTCTTTAGATTGATGAAGTCACTATAAACGTCTCGCTATCGATGCAAATGACTTCGACCTTTTGTATATCCCACTAAAAATAAATACACCACTCCTCTTTCACCTGATGATAGTGCTAAGCTGAAGAAGATGCCAACGAAGGACATCCCGACGACTTTCTCAACTTCATGCTTCATGGTGCGGACATTATCAATCTTTTTTTTAACTGTAGACACCGTGCATGTGTCTTTTTTAAGATAAAGAGTTTTTCAGTTTGTTCTCGCGTTCAGAATATTCACATTTTTTTATATGTTACGTTTTTTTGAAAAAATGCTCAAAACTCCCAAAAAATGTTCCTTTTCAAAACATTTAAAATTGTTCACAAAATTAACAAATATTAATAATTGTTTAAAAAAATCATGTGTTCAAAAATGTTTGTCTTGAAAACATGTTTTAGTTCTAATAAAAAATCAAAATTTATCAATTGTTCAAATTTAAAAAATAAATAAATAATTTTGTTTTTTCAAAAAGCAAAAAAAAAACTGATTGATAGACTATTTCATGCATCACTACTCTTCCATGAGATGAAAGACATTGAAGTGGCTTTTTCACGTCCTTGCTTCATGCTTCAAAGAGATATCGGTGTAATCTTATTACCGATGTTTATCAGAACTACATATACTTTTTACTTTTGGAATTTTTTTATTTGATTTGGCATTATTCAACAATAAAAAAAGAAAAAAAATTTGACAAATGTCGCGTAATGGCACATAGAGCAGGTTTTACGATTTTTTTCCAGCCCGTTGCAACGCACGGGCATTTGTGCTAGTAATAATAAAGCACGAATTGAGTCTTCGGGTTCACCGTCACAATACACTTTCTTTTCATGTCGTAATACGCTTTTACGATTTGTATAGACAAAATCGTAATATAAACGAGATGGTACTAATTTGGGGTCAAACTCGAACAGGTACGGGCGAGAAAAAAGAAAAGAAAATAAGCAGCTGCCCGCACGATCCAACCTCCCAATCCCACCTCCACTCCAGCACGCCGCCACCTCCTGCCACGCCCCGCACCCGCGCCCCGCGCAGACCGCCTGCAGTTGCCGCGCGCTACCATCGTCTACCCCGCCGGCGCGCCTATCCCTACCCCAAGTGCCCCACACACGCGGTCTTCCAACACCGGCGACCCGCGGCAGCCTTCCACCACGGACGATACTCGACGCTGCGGCGACGGATCCCCCCGCTTCCGCTTGCCTCCCGCAGCGAGATATCAGATCGAGAGAGAGGCAAGGGGTGTGTTGGTGCAGAGGTTGGACCGTCATAGGCAAACAAGCCGCCACTCCGATGGACAGAGCCGACGCGTGCGCTGGACAAAGCCGTCGTACACGCATCTATCTATCTAATCCGGCTGATGCACCTGGCTGTGGGTTAGCTTCTGCTGGGATGGTGACAAAGGACATGGAAAAGAAGCTTGTGGGGTGCGGCCTGATGGACAGGGAACGAGAGGGTGACGGTGGCCTAAAGATGAAGGGACGTTTGTGGCCTGACCACAAGAGCATGGCCACAGTGCAAATTCCTCTATATCTTTCCATGGGGCCATGGCTGTTCCAGAGTATGGCAACTGTGCAAAATCAGTTGTCTCCCTGGTCAAAGCAGATGCTCGGGGTCACGTCCAATGTCGCTGCCGAGTTTGCCGGAGGAAGAAGCGCCGAGTTTGCCAGAGGAACGAAAACATCTGTCGAGCCGTCCAATGTCGCTCGCGGCGGGCTACAACAGAGGTATGTATCCCCTTGAAAGCAGCAAGTAGCAGCCTTATGTGCTATGTGTTCTTTGTATAGATGTGTGGTAGTAACCAAGCAGCAGCATGAACAAAATCGCAACAGCAGGCTGCTGCTCTCCTTCCTGACCTCCCTCTATATGAAATAGCAGTATAGCACAACATCATAATTAGCAATGGCAGAGCAACCTCTGAAAAATAGTTGGGATAATTAAAAAGATTCTAATGCATTTATTTTGGCATATCAGAACATTTAGTGTGTATATCTGAGTTCAGCACCAGCTATCATGGTTACGCATCTTGGTTTGGTACTGATCAAGTAGCATCATGCTGATCCCCTGTTTGAGTTATTGTTTCTGTCCCCTGTCTCTCTGTCTGCTATTCTGCTCTTTCTTCACAGCATGTTGATTCTAAGATTCCTAAATATTTAGAAAGTAGCATATTTTTCTTTATGCGAGAATTTTATTCTTAAGTTTCTGGTAGTATTCACAGTTAGTTTTCTTTGATTTTGTGTGGTTTAAGGGCAGTAAGCATCCTTGGGTGTTCTTTACGTGCTTGTATCTAGGGGCCTCCTGATGGAGTCCTATAATACCACCAGGCCACAACAGTCAAGCAGTGCGTTTTACTGTAGCCTATATAGCTGTCATAGGTAGCTGTAACAGCATGCTTCTCTGTTTCTGCATGCCAAGGCAGCTTGCTGCTGTTAATTTTGTCAGTTTATTTGAATTGATATGAGATAAGTCATTTGCTGAAAAATAATTGGTCATGGTGCTTGTCATGTTCCTGTTCGATCATGCCCTTTGTGAATTCTCATCGTCTTAGTTTGTCATGGTGTTTGTGTTTGACATGGTGTTCGCTATGTTTGTTAGTCTTTTCTTCAGAATTCAAGCCATTTGCTGAACATGTTGCTGCTTGAGCTGGCAGGATGATTGAAATGGCTTAGCTTTATCCAGCATAGTGACGGATAATCTTTAATTTGGAATGCATGAATGAAGCAATAAATTTCTGAATTACAAACAGTGTACAGATTTTCTAAATCCAAACCAAAATCAAGCATATACTGTAGGTTGTTGTATTGTTGATCCAGCAACATGCTCTGTTTTTGCATGCCATGGAAGCTTTGCTGCTGTTAATATGTCAAGTTTATTTGGATTGCTTTTAGATAATTAGGCGCATGAATCATGATAGCTTGTATATACTGCTTTAGAATACTGTCATGGTGTTTTTCATGGTCATGTTTTACTGCATCCACCCTACAATCAATCTAAAAACGTTCTAACCCAGCATCTCGGTCTCCTGTGAACCAATTTTGTAAGCCAGATTGATGGCATGTGTAAACAAAGGCCTACATTTATTCTCCTTTTTCATACTTGTGAAGACCAAATTTAGAAAATTGAACTATCTGTGATTTCAATCGGGTCTGAAGCTTCTGTCTACTATAATTCTGTTCCCTGCTGATTATAATTCTATTCACATAAATACATGAAGTTTGTGGTTCATTTTGTTAACTGCTCTATAATAGATATTACTATTTTTTAAGGTTGGTGTTGACTGATGACAACCAATAAGATCGCCCTGAAGTAGCCCTCTCTCTAGCACATCTGCTACCATGCACCATTGATTCATATAATAGATGACAAATTTGTGATAGGCTCATTACTTTACATGAATGGATCTGGATCTTATGGAATTCTGGATGGGAAAGAGTTACTTATCAGTTTACTTTATCTGATACATTGAAAGTTTTTTTGTTTCTATTTATGGTGAAAGAATTGGGTTCTTCACAATATAGTTGATGTAAAGTTAGTTAAGCCGACATTCCAAATTACTTTACTAGATTAGTCGTATTGCACTTATTTTTTATAGAAGTTGAATATTTACTTTGTTTTTGCTTCTGCTGGTACCTAAAAGTTTATCCAGCTATTTTATTTTCCTTGATGCAGCACAATGACCATCCTCGCAGAAGCATAGGTGGTAGATGGTGAGCTTTTTGGAGGAAGCGGAGGCGGAGATTTCTATTCACCAAAAAGATGGAGCCGCCATCGACAAGCACTGACGAGCAGCTCAGTCTCAGCCCACGCATCGACGGGCTGAGGCCGGCTTCCAATAGAAGTCAAAACAGGGAATGGCTTTTTAAGCTGATGGAGGGATCACTGGACGTGGTGTTCATGTTTGTGTTGGTGTTCATGGTGATTTTGATATCCAAATATTATGACAATATATAGATAGAGGAGATAGCCCTCCGCGTCCTGGTGGCCACTGTATGCTGCAGCGAAGAGCACACTTCAATTGGTGAGCAGGCAGATGAGTGATCTGAGATGTGCTTTGACATTGGGATTTGTAGTTGTCAAGGACGTCATTACCCAGGCCATTCCTATGCTTCGGTGAGTGGTACTTCTCCCACCACACAGATTACACTAATTTGTTTGATTACAATTGAGTGGTATTGTTATGACCGGTTTGGTCTATACAAGGAAGAGGCCCACCGGGCATTAGTATTAGGGGCTTCACCCATAAGTTATCTTAGGCAAGTTATTTTAGGCAAGTTATCTTAGGCTAAAGTTATAAATACTAGTTGTAAGACATCGTTTGAGATCAAGCAATAAAGATATTATCATCTTCTCTTGCCCGGCTCCCTGAGGAGCCGGAACCCTAGCCGACACCAGCCAACCGCCGCCGCCCCTAAACCCTAGCCGCGACGGCGCCTACTCGCCGGCGCGCCCGCTCCAGCCCTCGTCCACCTCCACCTCATCCCTATAACCTACGTAGCCGTGCTGGTAGGAACCCTAGTCCTACCAATTTGGTATCAGGTACCCGGGTTTCGACCATGTCTTCGCCACCTCCAATTCCGCTGCCGCCGCCACCACCGCCGCTGCCCATCAACTCCACCACCGCCGCTGCCGCCAACTCCTCCACCGCCGCCGCTTCCGCGCCGGGCGTCACGGCCTCGCTCTCGGCGGGCGCTACGGCGTCGCTCTCGGCGCCGACCCTCCCGGCGCCCGGCACCGCGCCAGGCCACGGGCGGCCACCGACCCCCGTCCAACATACGCCGCCGCCGTCACCTCCCCCGCAGCCGCAGCAGTTCACACATGAGGCAATGGCCGGCGTCCTCAACGACCTAGTCGCCGCGGTCCAGGGCATCCGCCTCTACCTGGCAAGTCCGTACGGGCCGCCTCCACCACTACATCCCGCCATGGCCGCGGGTCCGCAGGCGCTGCCGTGGTACTCGGTACTGGGGGCCATCACCGGAGGCTACCCGGCGCTCCCTGCCCCGGCGGCCGCACCGCCGCCGTGGCCACAGTGGCCGCCGCCGCTTGCGACGGCAACCGCGCCACTCGCCGCCACCACAGGGCCGCAGTGGCCCACCTGGACCGCGCCATCTCCCGCCGCGCCGTCACTCCCAGCAGCCACGGAGCAGGGTCCTCCACCGCCCCATCCCAGCCCTAACTTGGGCCGGTCGTCGCCGAGCGGGCTTCCGATCCAGGAGGTCCGCTTTCCGTCATCGCCATCACCACTTGCCGACTGGCTTCACGGGCCGCCATCGGCCTACCCGGGGGCCCGTCCGCCGTCCGGTTTCCCGTTGCAACCCGAGGCGCCGGGCGCCACCGGGAACTACGCCGGGCCTTCCACCATGGACCGTGCACCATCATCCGCCCTACGCACCGCCGAGGCAGTGGGCCAGGGCGCGCCGCACCAGCAGCCGCCCCGGTTCGCCAAGATCGACTTCGCCACATACGACGGCTCCGACGACCCGCTTAACTGGCTCAACCAGTGTGACTAGTTCTTCCGCGGACAGCGCACACCTGCGTCGGAGCGTACTTGGCTGGCTTCCTACCATCTCCGCGGGGCCGCCCAGACATGGTACTACGCCCTCGAGCAGGACGAGGGCGGCATGCCCCCATGGGATCGTTTTCGAGAGCTGTGCCTTCTTCGTTTCGGGCCACCGGTCCGCGGGAGCCGCTTGGCCGAGTTGGGCCGCTTGCCGTTCACCTCCACGGTGCAGGACTTCGCCGACCGCTTCCAGGCCCTGGCGTGCCACGCGCCCGGTGTGACGGCCTTACAGCGGGCGGAGCTTTTCATCGGCGGCCTTCCCGACCACATTCGCGTGGATGTCGAGATGAAGGGGCCCCAAGACCTTCAGACGGCCATGTACTATGCCCGGGCGTTCGAGCAGCGCACCCAGGCCTTAACGCGTCCATCCGCGCCACGTGGGGGCCGACAGCTTCCCCGGCCGTCTCCGGCAGCACCGACGTCGTCCACAGCCGCCCCGGCACTCACCCCGGCACCGACGCGGCCATTTAGGCGCCTCACTCAGGCGGAACAGCTGGAACGCCGGCGCCTGGGCTTGTGTTTCAACTGTGATGCGCCCTATGCACCGGGCCATGTCTGTCCCCGCCTCTTCTACCTGGAGACGACAGACGAGACTAAGGAGGAGACACTGGAGGATGGCCTCGGCGCTCCAGCCCTTGCGGAGCCCGCAGCGGCACCCTAGCCCGCCCCGGCCACCGCCCTCATGGTGTCCCTACACGCGCTGGCCGGCATCCGTGATGAACGGACAATGCTCTTACCGGTCATGATCCATGGCGAGCGCTTGGTGGCCCTAGTGGATACAGGGTCCACGCATAACTTCCTGCCGGAGACCACCATGCGGCGCCTTGCATTACAGCCAACCGGAGGTGAGCAGTTGCGAGTCATAGTCGCTAATGGCGACCGTCTCCGCTGCCACGGGCTCGCCCGCGACGTGCCCATCACTATCGGCGACGAGCACTTCACCATCACCTGCGCCGGCATCGACTTGGGCTGCTTCGACTTCATCCTCGGCGTCGACTTCCTGCGCACTCTTGGTCCTATTCTATGGGATTTCGACGCGCTGACGATGACCTTATGGCGGTTGGGCCGCCGCATTCGGTGGGACGGCATTGGGGGTGCCGCCCCAACCACTCCACTCCAGCTGGCCGCGACCACCGCCACGGCCGAGCACCCACTATTGGAGAGCCTCCTCTAGCAGCACGCGGACATCTTCACCGAGCCACAGGGGCTGCCGCCCGCCCGCACGTACGATCACCGTATACATCTTCTGCCAGGCTCCGCGCCGGTTGCGGTACGGCCTTACCGCTACCCACAGTTGCAGAAGGATGAGTTGGAGCGGCAGTGTGCGCTCATGCTCGCGGCAGGCATCATCCGGCTCTCCACTTCGCCATTTACCGCGCCGGTGCTTCTCGTCCGCAAGTCAGACGGCACATGGCGTTTCTGCATCGACTACCGTGCCCTTAATGCTGTCACACTTAAGGACAAGTTCCCTATTCCGATGGTCGACGAGCTCCTCGATGAGCTCCACGGGGCACGCTTCTTCACCAAACTTGACCTCCGGTCGGGGTACCACCAGGTGCGCAGGCACCCGGATGACATCGCCAAGACGGCGTTTCGGACTCATCACGGCCACTTCGAGTTCTTGGTGATGCCCTTTGGCCTCACCAACGCCCCGGCGACCTTCCAGGCTTTGATGAACGACGTCCTCAGGCCCTACTTACGCCGGTTTGTGCTCGTTTTCTTTGATGATATTCTAATCTACAGTGCGTCTTGGGCCGAGCACCTCCAGCACGTCGCCATCGTCTTCAACGAGCTTCGAGCGCACCACCTCCACCTTAAGCGCTCGAAGTGCTTGTTCGGGACGCCTTCGGTGGCCTACTTGGGCCACGTCATCTCGGCCGACGGGGTGGCTATGGACGCCGACAAGGTGGCAGCCGTCTCCGCATGGCCGACGCCTCACTCGCCGCGGGCTCTCGGCGGGTTCCTCGGCCTCGCCGGCTACTACCGGAAATTTATCCGGGAGTTCGGGCTTATTGTGGCGCCCCTCACGCGGTTGCTTCGCCGCGACGCTTTCGCCTGGGACGACGAGGCGACGACGGCGTTCGAGGCCCTCGAGGGGGCCCTCATGACGGGCCCCGTCCTCCAGATGCCCGACTTCGACTGCCCGTTTGTGGTGGACTGTGACGCCTCGGGCGCCGGGTTTGGCGCCGTGCTTCATCAGGGCGATGGGCCCCTCGCCTTCTTCAGCCGGCCTTTCGCTCCGCGTCATCTTAAGCTGGCAGCATATGAGCGGGAGCTCATTGGCCTTGTACAGGCCGTTCATCACTGGCGGCCGTACTTGTGGGGACGGTCCTTCCAGATTCGCACCGACCACTACAGCCTGAAGTTTTTGCCGGACCAACGGCTGTCGACCGTGCCGCAGCACCAGTGGATCAGCAAGCTCTTCGGCTTCGACTTCTCCGTCGAGTATCGGCCGGGCCGCCTTAACACCGTGGCCGACGCGCTGTCCCGTCGCGACTCCGACCTTGCTTCCTCCGCCGACGAGTCCGCCGGGGCGGCCCTGTGCATCCGCTCCGGGCCGACGTTCGGCCTCTTCGCCGACATTCGCCGCGCCACTGCGACGGCCGACGACGCCGTCCGTCTTCAGCAGCAGCTCACGGCCGGCGACCTGGAGGAACCTTGGCGCTTCTCTGACGGACTGCTCCTCCATGGGCGCTGGGTCTTTGTTCCGGCGCAGGATGATCTCCGTCACCAGGTGTTACAGCTCGCCCACTCGGCGGGTCATGAGGGTATGCAGAAAACCCTCCATCGTCTTCGCGCCGACTTCTACATCCCTGGCAATCACGCCCTGGTCCGCGATTGGGTTCGGTCTTGTCAGACATGCCAGCGCAACAAGACAGAGACTCTCAGGCCGGCCGGGTTACTCCAGCCCTTGGAGGTGCCATCTCAGGTCTGGGCGGATATATCCATGGACTTCATTGAGGGCCTTCCCAAGGTGGGCGGCAAGTCGGTCATCCTCACGGTGGTCGACCGCTTCTCCAAGTACGCCCACTTCATAGCGCTTGGCCATCCATACACGGCGGCGTCCGTGGCCCGGGCCTTCTTCGACGGCATCGTCCATCTACACGGGTTCCCTGCTTCGATCGTCAGTGATCGAGACCCCGTGTTCACGGGTCATGTCTGGCGCGACCTCTTCAGGATGGCGGGTGTCCAGCTCCGCCTGAGTACGGCGTTCCATCCTCAGACGGACGGTCAGTCCGAGGTGGTTAACAAGGTCATTGCCATGTATTTGCGTTGTGTGACAGGTGATCGGCCTCGCGCTTGGGTGGACTGGCTCTCTTGGGCGGAGTACTGCTACAACACCTCTTATCACTCCGCCCTGCGCGCTACGCCATTTGGGGTGGTCTATGGTTGACCACCCCCGCCTATACTTCCGGTGGATCCGGAGACAGCTCGGACGGAGGTTGCGGGTGACCTCATCCGCACTCGTGACGAGATGCTTGTTGAGGTTCGCCAGCGTCTCCTTCAGGCCAAGCAGCTGGCCAAGCACTACTACGACGATCATCATCGCGAGGCGGAGTTCGCGGTGGGTGATTCGGTGTGGCTGCGTCTTCTCCATCGCTCTACGCAGTCCCTCGACCCGCGCGCGAAGCGCAAGCTCGGCCCTCGCTACGCCGGGCCCTTCCCTATCTTGGAGCGCATTGGGAAGGTGGCCTATCGTCTTCAGCTTCCAGCCCGCGCTCGCATCCACGATGTTTTCCATGTGGGGCTGCTCAAGCCTTTCCGTGGCAAGCCACCGGCAGCTCCACCGGTGCTTCCTCCCATCGCCAATGGTCGCATTCTTCCAGAGCCGGCAAAGGTATTGCAGGCGCAGCTCCGTCGTGGCGTCTGGTTCATCCTCGTTCAGTGTGGGCAGGCCTTCCGGAGGAGGAGGCTACTTGGGAGCAGCGTGAAGAATTCCGCCAACACTATCCAGACTTTCAGCTCGAGGACGAGCTGTTTGCGCAGGCGGGGAGAGATGTTATGACCGGTTTGGTCTATACAAGGAAGAGGCCCACCGGGCATTAGTATTAGGGGCTTCACCCACAAGTTATCTTAGGCAAGTTATTTTAGGCAAGTTATCTTAGGCTAAAGTTATAAATACTAGTTGCAAGACATCGTTTGAGGTCAAGCAATAAAGATATTATCATCTTCTCTTGCCCGGCTCCCTGAGGAGCCGGAACCCTAGCCGACACCAGCCAACCGCCGCCGCCCCTAAACCCTAGCCGCGACGGCGCCTACTCGCCGGCGCGCCCGCTCCAGCCCTCGTCCACCTCCACCTCATCCCTATAACCTACGTAGCCGTGCTGGTAGGAACCCTAGTCCTACCAGGTATGACCTAATTAATCTGTACACGTAGACACACAACCAAGGTATGAAAAACCTGCTCCAGAGATCTTCAAAATAGTACAATATTAGGTATTGTAGAGTACAATCTGTTTAAGCTAATTTTACATTTGAGGTGTAATAGATATACATGCCTGAATCTGGATACACTCTGGTGCTGATGGTAATACTTTCAGCCACTCGCAAACAATATGCTTTAGCATACAAGGCAGAGTTCAATGCTATTGGACTCGGGTGCTGGTATACGATTTCTTGCATCTATTTATATTTTCTTCGAACAAAACAAATTTATGTTTCCAGCAAAAAAGTTGGCCGGCTCCAGCAATAAAAAGAACTGTTCCAGCAAAAGTAGACCGTCGGCGCAGTCACAGGTACTATATGGTTCCACTGTACATCTCTGTAGTTATTTGGTTGGTTGAAGGTGTGCATTCGTGGTTGGCTGTGATAATACAAATAGTAGACATGTTATACCAAGTAGCAGAACTTCACGGAGATTTGCTGAAGGAGTTGCATCATCCTTGATCAAATATTATTTTTATTATTCCTTCTTGGTTTTAGACAATAACATTAGAGAATCTAAATCCTTTTACCCCGTATCAGTACATGTAACAAAGCAACTCTTGGTGCAACTAGCTGCAGCAAGGACCAACTTGACTTGATGGTATTTTTTGATCTGTTCACCTACCCTCCATTGCTCAATTTTCTTGGGAAAAACACCCGCACGACGAAGCCATCTCCATGTCGCATACCTATTGCCACAACCAACTAAGCTAGCCCAGTGTTTTGTGTGGAAAAGATGGTTGTTCCTTCTATTAAATAGTCCCACATCGCCCCCTTACACCCAATCCTCTCAATTTATATATGCCTTCGAATTTCCTAGGTGTTAACAAGCAGTCTTCGGAATCATCAATAAGCCAACAGTGAGAAATTAGTTTCAGAAATTGAATTCCCTTAATAGGGAAACAAATAGGGCACAATCAGATGAAGCATCAAGGCAATGGATTGAACAATCAGATGAAGCATCCAGCTCGTGGAGAAGCAAGGTCTGCAGGAAGACCAATCGGACTGAGGCAAGATAGTACAATTGATGGCAATGGACGGATGAGGGCAAGATGGTCTTCGCGAAAAAGCTTGGCCGCTTGCTCGCCGGCTTGGAGGCAGCTAAGCCCTGGGTCTGGCAAGGCAATTGCTTGCTTACTAGTGGAGAAGGCTTCTTCGGGTAAAATCAAGAAGGTGAAGAAGGCTCTCAGGAGCATAGGTAAGAAGAGTGGCGCCATTGGTAAAGCGTCCGTCGCTGATTAATGAATGATACTCAGTCTCTTCGACCATCATCTCTGATTGGCTCATCTTGGTGGGTTTGCTAGTGTTTGTTGTCTACAGCTTTGGATTCGTTGGGGTTTTCTTTGCGATGCAGAAGTGCGAGCGATTGTGGTTGTTGCTCGTTTTATATTTTTGTCAGGTTGACCGTGGGGTCATGGAGTTTCTTTCTTTGTGAGTAGTCCGCATGTGGTCTATATGTAACGGTTTTCGCCCGGTTTTCCGTTAATTAACTGGGCAATTCTCTTCCTCTTAATTAATCGATGAGGCAAATCTTTTGCCTCCGTTTAAAAAAAAAATGAATTCTGCGTTGGCTATCCCCTCTTGGTGCTTTCAGCTACTGCATGTTCCATTACGGAGAAGTGGTACTTAGTTGATCTTAGGAGCCAGACTCCGCTTTCCTTGCAGGGAGAATTTTAAATGGTGCTATTACTCTCCAACAATTCTTTTATATACACTACAAAATCTGTAGGAACCTTATTTTTCCCTGAGATACTGTAATTGAGGAACCGAGTGCCGCGAGGAACACTGTATTTTGCATTACATCCTGTCTTTGCTTTGTGGGAAGCTGACTTGAGGACAAGTGTGTCGCTCAATTTTCGCTGTGAGTGAATCTTCATATGCCGGTAGTGTTGCTTGTGTTCATAATCGTCTCTACGTAATATTTCTGGGTGGCTGAAACTCTGTCGCTGTTAACGTCAGAGAGAGTTGCAACGCCTTAGTCTTCTTGCCGAGTTGCAGAATGCTTTTGTTCACTCTGCAATAGGATGGATGAACATGGTTTTCTTTATTTTACAGCGTATGTGTTGTGGTCGGATGCATGATTGCAACAAGATTCCCAACTAGAAGAGGAGCCACCCAGCAGAGTTTTGCAAGTTATCATCACATACAAGCCTCCAGCTTGATCCATAATTTATATGATCAGCAAAAAATAATGTACAATTTATAATTGTCACAACGCATGTATTCTATGATGCCCAATAGAAACAGCATCGATTATTTGGTTTGAAGATGCTTGGACAGCCAAGTTTTATTCTGGACTAAACAAGCCTAAGATGATACATTTGCAAGAATTTTACATATAAGGTCAGACGCCAAAATCTCGATAAGCTTTCAGCATAGTTGACCTTTTTTGGGTGAAGGAATAGGCACTTGAATGCCACAGAGATACACCATCACACGTCTTCGGTCTCATCAGTGTCATTCGATGTGGATATCTCCATTATGCTTTGACTCATTCATCAGAACGCATAATGGTGAATGTATCATTCCTCAAGTTCCGACGAAAATAATAATAACGAAAATAATAATAGCTTATTTCAGATTTAGAATCCTTATTTTTCAAGCTGTCTAAATAATCATGATGTCTTGCTTATGACTTTTTCATTTGCAGCTATCAGTTTAGTTAGTAATGTGTTTCACTCTGAGCTTTTCGGTTACACGCACCTAGATGTGATTTTTTTTATTCAATATGATCCTCTAGGTCAGATCTACAATCTCAAGGCTGATAATACGGATACAACGTGAACCATGTTGTTTAATTTGCTTGAAGAATTATTTTACGTAGTTTCCTCTTTCGAGTTGACTCCTATACATATGTGATCTGCTGAACAATACATGTGCTCACTCACACATTTTCATTGTCAACTGCAATAGCTAACAAAGGTTTGTATCATGCTTAGCAGTAACAATACTACAACGGTCATGAGAATGAGTGAAAGAAAGGTACTATTGTTTTATGTAACTAAGTTTAATTTATCGTGTCGACATATTACTTTTGGATTTTTCACATCCTCTATTATTTATTGATATTCAGTTCATTGTATCTATTGGCATGGGCCCTCTATCGTACTATTATAACCAAACTGAAAGGATTGAAGGATTTTGGAATAATCTATTTTGACAAAAGGAGATTATTACGGAAATAAAATGAGTTTTTCTTAGAGCATTATCTTTAGCTGATAATGAATGTTGAACATGGTGTGATCAAGGTGACCTGACTGGAATTTTTGGCTAGCTTAGTAATGAAGTGTGGGGATTGGCAAAGGTCAGATTGTCTCTGTAATCTTTTTCTAGCAGCATGTTTCTAGATTGTCCCGGCGGCCTGCTTTTTGAATTTCGTTTTCCATTTTCGTTTCTTTACCTTAAATAATTTGGGACTTCAAAAAAGTTCCAAAAAATGGGATTTTGAAATAAAATATTTAATAAATCATAAAATGTTTGTGCATTCAAAAAACATTCGTGATTGTGTAAAAAATTGTTTGATTATTCGAAGAATGTTCAAAATTTTGAGAAAAATGTTCGCAAAATTAGAAAATTTTAATTAAATTGAACAAAGTTTCCCAATTCAAATAATATTCATGAATGAAAAATATTCTAAAATTCAAAAACTCTTTATGACTTACAAAATAGTTTATTCATTCATAAAATGTTTGCTGATTCAAAAACTGATCATGCATTTCAAACAATGTTCATTAAATAAAAAAATGTTCGTAAATTTCAAAAATTGTTCCACCAATTTCTGAAAAATTTGTTTGTCAATTCTAGAAATGTTTGCTGATTCAAGAAGATTGTTTAAAAAATGTTCACAATTTTTAAAATGCGTTTGCAAATAGGATAAAATGTTCATGAATATAAAAAATGTTCTTGATTTTAGAAAAGTTTCATGAATTTGTTCACGAAATTACAAAGTGTTCACGAATTTTAGAAAAATGTTTATAATTTCAAAAGTTGATCATGACTTCACAAAATTGAGAGTGATAGTGTATCTCGGTGATAGTGTATCTTGTGCTATGCTTAGGATTGGTCTTGTCCATCACATCATTCTCCTAATGATGTGATCCCGTTATCAATGACATCGCCCATGGTCAGGAAACCATAACCATCTGTTGATCAACGAACTAGTCAACTAGAGGCTCACTAGGGACATGTTGTGGTCTATGTATTCACACATGTATTACGGTTTCCAGTTAATACAATTATAGCATGAACAATAGACAATTATTGTGAACAAGGAAATATAATAATAACCATTTTATTATTGCCTCTAGGGCATATTTCCAACAGTCTCCCACTTGCACTAGAGTCAGTGATCTAGTTCACATAGCTATGTGCTTGCAATGAATCCAACACCCATGGGGTTTGATCGTATCTCGCTTGTGAGAGAGGTTATTAATCAACGGGTCTGAACCTTTCAGATCTGTGTGTGCTTTATAAATCTCTATGTCATCTTCTAGATGCAGCTACCACGCGCTACTTGGAGCTATTCCAAATAACTGCTCTAATATACGAATCCGGTTTACTACTCAGAGTCATCCGGATTGGTGTCAAAGTTTGCATCGATATAACCCTTTACGACGAACTCTTTTATCACCTCCATAATTGAGAAAATTCCTTAGTCCACTAGTTACTAAGGATAAGTTTGACCGCTGTCATGTGATCCATTCCTGGATCACTCTGGTACCCCTTGATTGACTTCATGGCGAGACACACTTCAGGTGCGGTACACAGCATAGCATACTGTAGAGCCTACGTCTAAAGCATAGGGGACGACCTTCGTCCTTTCTCTCTCTTCTGCTGTGGTCAGGTCTTGAGTCTTACTCCTTCTTTGCCGATCTATTTTGAACTCCTTCTTTGCCAATCTATTTTGAACTCCTTCAAAATCTTGTCATGCTATGTGTTCATTTGAAAGTACTATTAAGCATTTTTGATCTATCCTTATGGATCTTGATGCTCAATGTTCAAGTAGCTTAATCCAGGTTTTCCATTAAAAAACACTTTTCAAATAACCCTATATGCTTTCCGGAAATTCTACATCATTTCCGATCAACAATATGTCAACAACATATACTTATCAGAAATTTTATAGTGCTCCCACTCACTTCTTTGGAAATAAAAGTTTCTCATAAACTTTGTATAAACCCAAAATCTTTGATCATCTCATCAAAGCGTATATTCCAACTCCGAGATGCTTACTCCAGTCCTTAGAAAGATTGTTGGATCTTTGCATACTTGTTAGCATCTTTTAGGATTGACAAAACCTTCTGGTTGTATCACATACAACCTTTCCTCAAGAAAATTGTCGAGGAAACAATGTTTTGACATCCTATCTGCAAGATTTCATAAATAATATAGTAACTGCTAATACAATTCCAATAGACTCTTAGCATCGCTATGAGTGAGAAAGTCTCACCGTAGTCAACTCCTTGAACTTGTTGGAAAACATCTTAACGACAAGTCGAGCTTTCTTAATGGTGATACTTACCATCATTGTCCATCTTCCTTTTAAAATCCATCTGTACTCAACAGCCTTACGACCATTGAGTAGTTCTTCCAAAGTCTATACTTTGTTTTCATACATGGATCCTCTCTCGGATTTTATGGCCTCGAGCCATTCGTCGGAATCCGGGCCCACCATCGCTTCTCCATAGCTCATAGGTTCATTGTTGTCTAGCAACATGACCTCTAAGACAGGATTATGTACCACTCTGAAGTAGTATGCATCCTTGTCGACCTATGAGGTTTGGTAGCGACTTGATCTGAAGTTTCATGATCACGATCATTAGCTTCCACTTCAATTGGTGTAGGCGCCATAGGAACAACTTCCTGTGCCCTGTTACACACTAGTTGAAGTGATGGTTCAATAACCTCATCAAGTCTCCATCATCCTCCCACTCAATTCTTTCAAGAGAAACTTTTCCTCGAGAAAGGACTCATTTCTGGAAACAATCACTTTTGCTTCTGGGTCTGAATTAGGAGGTATACCCAACTATTTTGGGTGTGCTATGAAGATGCATTTATCCGCTTTGGGTTCGAGCTTATCAGGCTAAAACTTTTCACATAAGCGTCGCAACCCCAAACTTTTAAGAAATGACAGCTTAGGTTTCTCTAAACCATAGTTCATACGGTGTCATCACAACGGAATTACATGGTGCCCTATTTAAAGTGAATGCGGTTGTCTTTAATGCCTAACGCATAAACAATAGTGGTAATTCGATAAGAGACATCATGGTATGCACCATATCCAATAGGGTGCAGCTATGATGTTCGGACACACCATCACACTATGGTGTTCCAGGCGGTATTAGTTGTGAAACAATTTCCACAATGTCTTAATTGTGTGCCAAACTCGTAACTTAGATATTCATCTCTATGATCATATCATAGACATCTTATCCTCTTGTCACGACGATCTTCAACTTCACTCTGAAATTACTTGAACCTTTCAATAATTCAGACTTGTGTTTCATCAAGTAAATATACTTAGCATCTACTCAAATCATCTGTGAAGCAAGAACATAACAATATCCACTACGTGACTCAGCACTCATTGGACTGCACATATCAAAATGTATTACTTCCAACAAGTTGCTTTCTTGTTCCATCTCACTGAAAACGAGGCCTTTCAGTCATCTTGCCCATGTGGTATGATTTGCATGTCTCAAGTGATTCAAAATCAAGTGAGTCCAAACAATCCATCTGCATGGAGTTTCTTCATGCGTATACACCAATAGACATGGTTCGCATGTCTCAAACTTTTCAAAAACGAGTGAGTCCAAAGATCCATCAACATGGAGCTTCTTCATGCGTTTTATACCAATATGACTCAAATGGCAGTGCCACAAGTAGGTGGTACTATCATTACTATCTTCTATCTTTTGGCATGAACATGTGTATCACTACGATCGAGATTCAATAAACCATTCATTTTAGGTGCACGACCATTGAAGGTATTATTCAAATAAACAGAGTAACCATTATTCTCCTTAAATGAATAACCGTATTGTGATAAACATAATCCAATCATGTCTATGCTCAACGCAAACACCAAATAACAATTATTTAGGTTTAACACCAATCCCGATGGTAGAGGGAGCGTGCGATGTTTGATAACATCAACCTTGGAAATACTTCCAACACATATCGTCACCTCACCTTTAGCTAGTCTCCGTTTATTCCGTAGCTTTTTATTTCGCGTTACTAACACTTAGCAACCGAACCGGTATCTAATACCCTGGTGCTACTAGGAGTACTAGTAAAGTACACATCAATATAATGTATATCAATATACTTCTATCAACCTTGCCAGCCTTCTCATCTACCAAGTATCTAGGGTAGTTCTGCTTCCATGACCGTTCCCCTCATTACAGAAGCACTTAGTCTCGGGTTTGGTTCAAACTTTGGGTTTCTTCACTAGAGCAGCAACTGATTTGCCGTTTCATGAAGTATCCCTTCTTGCCCTTGCCCTTCTTGAAACTAGTGGTTTCACTAACCATCAACAATTGATGCTCCTATTTGATTTCTACTTTCGCAGTGTCAAACATCGTGAATAGCTCAAGGATCATCATATCTATCCCTGATATGTTATAGTTCATCACGAAGCTCTAGTAGCTTGGTGGCAGTGACTTTGGAGAACCATCACTATCTCATATGGAAGATTAACTCCCACTCGATTTAAGTGATTGTAGTACTTAGACAATCTGAGCACATGCTCAACGATTGAGCTTTTCTCCCTTAGTTTGTAGGTTAAGAAACTTGTCGGAGGTCTCATACCTCTTGACGTGGGCACGAGCCTGAAATCCTAATTTCAGCTCTTGGAACATCTCATATGTTCTGCGACGTTTCAAAAATGTCTTCGGTGCCTTAATTCTAAACCGTTTAACATTACGCACTGAACTATCACGTAGTCATCAAAACGTGTATGTCAGATGTTTGCAACATCCACAAATGACGCTCGAGGTTCAGCACACCGGGCGGTGCATTAAGGACATAAGCCTTCTGTGCAGCAACGAGGACAATCCTCAGTTTACGGACCTAGTCCGCATAATTGCTACTATCAACTTTCAACTAAATTTTCTCTAGGAACATATCTAAAACAGTAGAACTAAAGCGTAAGCTACGACATAATTTGCAAAGATCTTTTGACTATGTTCATGATAATTAAGTTCATATGATTATTTAATGAACTCCCACTTAGATAGACATCCCTCTAGTCATCTAAGTGATACATGATCCGAGTCAACTAGGCCGTGTCTGATCATCATGTGAGACGGACTAGTCATCATCGGTGAACATCTTCATGTTGATCGCATCTGCTATACGACTCATGTTCGACCTTTCGGTCTCTTGTGTTGCGAGGCCATGTATGTACATGCTAGGCTCGTCAAGTCAACCTAAGTGTTTTGCATGTGTAAATTTGGCTTACACCCGTTGTATGCGAACGTTAGAATCTACCACACCGATCATCACGTGGTGCTTCGAAACAACGAACCTTCGCAATGGTGCACAGTTAGGGGGAACACTTTCTTGAAATTTTATGAGGGATCATCTTATTTATGCTACCGTCATTCTAAGCAAATAATATGCAAAAACATGATAAACATCCCATGCAATCAAATAGTGACATGATATGGCCAATATCATTTTGCTCCTTTTGATCTCCATCTTCGGGGCGCCATGATCATCATCGTCACCGGCATGACACCATGATCTCCATCATCATGATCTCCATCATCGTGTCTTCATGAAGTTGTCTCACCAACTATTACTTCTACCACTATGGCTAACGGTTTAGCAATAAAGTAAAGTAATTACATGGCGTTATTCATTGACACGCAGGTCATACAATAAATAAAGACAACTCCTATGGCTCCTGCCGGTTGTCGTACTCATCGACATGCAAGTCGTGATTCCTATTACAAGAACATGATCAATATCATACATAACATATATATCATCCATCACATCCTTTTGGCCATATCACATCACACGGCAAATGCTGCAAAAACAAGTTAGACGTCCTCTAATTGTTGTTGCAAGTTTTTACGTGGCTGCTATAGGTTTCTAGCAAGAACGTTTCTTACCTACGCCAAAACCACAACGTGATATGCCAATTGCTATTTACCCTTCATAAGGACCCTTTTCATCGAATCCGATCTGACTAAAGTGGAAGAGACAGACACCCGCTAGCCACCTTATGCAACTAGTGCATGTCAGTCGGTGGAACCTGTCTCACGTAAGCGTACGTGTAAGGTCGGTCCGGGCCGCTTCATCCCACGATGCCGCCGAATCAAGATAAGACTAGTAGTGGAAAGTAAATTGACAAAATCGATGCCCACAACAACTTGTGTTCTACTCGTGCATAGAAACTACGCATAGACCTAGCTCATGATGCCACTGTTGGGGAACGTAGCAGAAATTCAAAATATTCTATGCATCACCAAGATCAGTCTATGGAGAGACTAGCAACGAGAGAGAGGGGAGTGCATCTTCATACCCTTGAAGATCGTGATGCGGAAGCGTTACAAGAACGCGGTTGGTGGAGTCGTACACGTAGCGATTCAGATTGCAGTCGATTCCGATCTAAGCGCCAAACGGACGGCGCCTCCGCGTTCAACACACGTACAGCCTAGGGACATCGCCTCCTTCTTGATCCAACAAGGGGAGAGGAGAAGTTGAGGGAAAACTCCAGCAGCTCGACGGCGTGGTGGCGATGGAGCTCGTGGTTCTTCGGCACGGCTTCGCCAAGCACTACGGAGGAGGAGGAGGTGTTGGAGGAGGGAGGGGGCTGCGCAGGGAAGAGGTGCGGCTGCCCTCCCACCCCTCCACTATATATAGGGGCAAGGGGAGAGGGGGAGGCACCCTAGGGTTTCCCCTAGGGGGCGGTGGCCAAGCAGATTGGATCTCCCTAGGGAAAATCCTAGGGAGACTTGCCCCCCAAGCCAAGCAGGTGGAGGATTGCCTCCCAAGCCAGGTGGAGGCGCCCTACCTCCCCAAGTAACATGGGAAAGGGTGTGGGGGGTGCACCACCCCTTAGTGGGCTGGTTTTCCCCTTCCCCTTTGGCCCATGAGGCCCTCCAACACTTGCCGGGGCTCCCGAAACACCTTTCGGTCATGCTGGCCATAGCCTCGTACCCCCAGAACACTTCCGGACTCCAATACCCTTCATCCAATATATCAATCTTCACCGCTGGACCATTTCGGAACTCCTCGTGACATCCAGGATCTCATTCGGGGCTCCGAACTACCGTCGGTAACCACAAACTATTTCCCAAAACAACTCTAGCGTCACCAAACCTTAAGTGTGTAGACCCTACGGGTTCGGGAACCATGCAGACATGACCGAGACGTTCTCCGGCCAATAACCAACAACAGGATCTGGATACCCATGTTGGCTCCCACATGTTCCATGATGATCTCATCGGATGAACCACGATGTCGGGGATTCAATCAATCCCGTATACAATTCCCTTTGTCAATCGGTATGTTACTTGCCCGAGATTCGATCATCGGTATCCCAATACCTCGTTCAATCTCGTTACCGGCATGTCACTTTACTCGTTCCGTAATGCATGATCCCATGACTAACTACTTAGTCACATTGAGCTCATTATGATGATGCATTACCGAGTGGGCTCAGAGATACCTCTCCGTCATACGGAGTGAGAAATCCTAGTCTCAATTCATGCCAAACCAACAGACACTTTCGGAGATACCTGTAGTGCACCTTTATAGCCACCCAGTTACGTTGTGACGTTTGGTACACCCAAAGCATTCCTACGGTATCCGGGAGTTTCACAATCTCATGGTCTAAGGAAATGCTACTTGACATTAGAAAAGCTTTTATCAAAAAAATACACGATCTTGTGCTATGCTTAGGATTGGGTCTTGTCCATCACATCATTCTCCTAATGATGTGATCCCGTTATCAATGACATCCAATGCCCATGGTCAGGAAACCATAACCATCTGTTGATCAACGAGCTAGTCAACTAGAGGCTCACTAGGGACATGTTGTGGTTTATGTATTCACACATGTATTACGGTTTCCAGTTAATACAATCATAGCATGAACAATAGACAATTATCATGAACAAGGAAATATAATAATAACCATTTTATTATTGCCTCTAGGGCATATTTCCAACATGATGGTGGTTCACATTTTATTCATGGTGCTTTCCGTAAGATGCTTGCTAAGTATGATGTCAATCATAGAATCGCATCTCCATATCATCCGCAGTCTAGTGGTCAAGTAGAGTTGAGCAATAGAGAGCTCAAATTAATTTTGCAAAAGACCGTGAATAGATCTAGAAAGAATTGGTCCAAAAAACTTGATGATGCATTATGGGCCTATAGAAATGCATACAAAAATCCTATGGGTATGTCTCCATATAAGATGGTTTATGGAAAAGCGTGTCTTACCTCTTGAACTTGAACATAAGGCATATTGGGCTATTAAAGAGCTCAATTATGACTTCAAACTTGCCGGTGAGAAGAGGTTGTTTGATATTAGCTCACTTGATGAATGGAGAACCCAGGCATATGAGAATGTCAAACTATTCAAAGAAAAAGTCAAACACTGGCATGATAAGAGGATACAAAAGCGTGAGTTTAATGTAGGAGATTATGTGTTATAATTCAACTCTCGTTTAAGATTTTTTGTAGGAAAACTTCTCTCAAAATGGGAAGGTCCCTACATTATCGAGGAGGTTTATCTTTCTGGTACTATAAAAATCAACAACTACGAAGGCACAAATCCGAGGGTGGTAAACGGTCAAAGAATTAAACATTATATTTCAGGTAATCCTATCAATGTTGAAACAAATATTATTGAAACCGTGACTCCTGTGGAATACATAAGGGACACTTTCCAGAACATTCCAGACTCCAAAAAGGTATAGGTATGTGGTACGGTAAGTAAACCGCCTCCAAAACAACTCTAATGGCAGTTTTTTACCAGTTTTGGATTATTTAAGAATTTTAGGAAGAAAGAAGTAGTCCAAATGGGATACAAGGCTCCCATGAGAGTGGAGGGCGCCCCCCTATAGGGCGTGCCCCCCTGTCTCGTGGGCACCTCGTGTGCCTCCCGGACTCCGTTTTCTTGCACGTTACGTATTTTGGTCGGTAAAAATTCATTATATATACTCCCGAAGGTTTTGACCACCATATCATGCAAATATCGTCTGTTTTCGTTTCGAGCTGTTCCTATTGAAGAATAAAGCAAGATGTCTTCTCGGGAGTCAGTTGGGGAGAGTCGGGTGTCTCACCCAACGCCGGGTCCAGGAGCAAGTAGCGATGCCTATCACTTTGGACCATCAACAGAGGATGAGATGGAGGCTGATTTGAAAAGGATAGATGCCATGGAGGAAGATGAAGAAGTCACCTCTCGTTTTCGAGCAGAATTCATGATGGGGGAATTACCGAGCATGGCTATTCCAACTTCGGTCATCCCTTCCAACTCTAGATTTCTCTCTTATGAAAATATGAAAAAGAGTTTCACTTGTTCTACAGAAGCTATGCAGCATCCTTGGGTAAAAGGAGCTTTGGCCGTTACAGGCAAGCTCCGTAAAGAAATTATGGACCTCAAACAACAAGTCAATAAGCTCGAGGAGGAGAACCGTATCCTGAAGGGCATCATTGCCAAGAAGATCATAACACCAACCGTGAAAAAGGAGAAATAATCACACGGGTATGGGCACTCCCCTTGGCAACTGCCAAGCTTGGGGGAGATGCCCTGGTATCGTATCACCATCACACTCCTATCTTTACCGCTTTATTTAGTTCGATCCTTTTAGTAGTATCTTGATCTAGTAGATTCAACTTTTTATATCAAGTAGTTTTGAGTTTTGCTTTGTGATCTCTTTTTGTAACCGAGTCGGTGAGCTATCTATAATAAAGATTAGTGTTGAGTCAAGGGCTTTGCTATGTTGCTATGATCTTGAGAAAGTAGAAAGAATAAAATAGTTCATATTGATCTTATGGATAGTGATGACTTCACACATAGAAAGTATGAGGCATAAAAATTGTTGAGAGTTGATGAACGTAGCCTTGGTCATCATTGCAATTAATAGGAAGTGATAAGGAAAGAGGGGTTCATATATGAATATATTATCTTGGACATCTTTTATGATTGTGAAGCACTCATTAAGTATGACATGCTAAAAGAGTTGATGTTGGACAAGGAAGACAACGTACTGGTTTATGTTTTCTGACATCTCAGTTAAAGTATATTGTCATTGACCTTCCAAACATTGTTGAGCTTGCCTTTCCCCCTCATGCTAGCCAAATTCCTTGCACCAAGTAGAGATACTACTTGTGCTTCCAAATATCCTTAAACCCAGTTTTTCCATGAGAGTCCACCATACCTACCTATGGATTGAGTAAGATCCTTCAAGCAAGTTGTCATCGGTGCAAGCAATAAAAATTGCTCTCTAAATATGTATGACTTATTAGTGCAGAGAAAATAAGCTTTGCACGAACTTGTTGTGGAAGTAATAAAAGCGACGAACTGCATAATAAAGGTCCACATACAAGGGGCAATATAAAGTGACGTTCTTTTGCATTAAGATTTTGTGCATCAACCCTAAATGCACATGACAACCTCTGCTTCCCTCTGCGAAGGGCCTATCTTTTACTTTATGTTTTGTCTTTACTTTATGTTTGAGTCAAGGTGATCCTCACCTTTTCCTTTTTCATTTTATCCTTTGGCAAGCTCCTCGTGTTTGAAAGATCATGATATATATATTCAATTGGATGTAAGTTAGCATCGGCTATTATTGTTGACATCACCTAAAGGTGAATATGTTGGGAGGCAACACAATAAGCCCCTATCTTTCTTAGTGTCTGGCTGGAACTCTATAACCACAAGTACTGCGTGAGTGTTAGCAATTGTAGAAGACTACGAGATAGTTGACTATGTGAGCTTGCTGAAAAGCTCTATTGTTGACTCTTTCTGATGTTACGATAAATTGCAATTGCTTCAATGACTGAGATTATAGTTTGTTAGTTCCCGATGAAGTTTTTGAACCATACTTGGCATTGTGAATTGATTGTTACTTGAGCATAAGAAATCATATGACAAAATCTATACATGTTGCTGTTATTACAATGATCATGATGCCCTCATGTCCGTATTTTATTTTTATCGACACCTCTATCTCTAAACATGTGGACATATTTTTCTATTCCGGCTTCCGCTTGAGGACAAGCGAGGTCTAAGCTTGGGGGAGTTGATACGTACATTTTGCATCATGCTTTTATATCAATATTTATTGCATTATGGGTTGTTATTACACATTATATCTCAATACTTATGGCTATTCTCTCTTATTTTACAAGGTTTACCATGAAGAGGGGGAATGCCGGCAGTTGGAATTCTGGCTGGAAAAGGAGCAAACGTTGGAAACCTATTCTGCACAGCTCCAAAAGTCCTGAAACTCCATGAAACAACTTTTTGGAATTAATAAGAATTTCTGAGCAAAAGAAATACGCCAAGGGGCCCACACCTTGTCCAGGAGACAGGGGGCGCACCCCCCTATAGGGCGCGCCCCCTATCTCCTAGGCCCCCTGGTGGGCCTCCGGCATCCATCTTCTGCTATATCATCACTTTTAACCTGGAAAAAATCATGGGCAAGCTTACGGGACGAAACTCCGCTGCCACGAGGCAGAACCTTGGCAGAATCAATCTAGGGCTCTGGCGGAGCTGTTCTGCCGGGGACACTTCCCTCCGGGAGGGGGAAATCATCACCAACGTCATCACCAACGATCCTCTCATCGGGAGGGGGTCAATCTCCATCAACATCTTCACTAGCACCATCTCCTCTCAAAACCCTAGTTCATCTCTTATATCCAATCTTGTATCAAAACCACAAATTGGTACCTGTGGGTTGCTAGTAGTGTTGATTACTCCTTGTAGTTGATGCTAATTGGTTTACTTGGTGGAAGATCATATGTTTAGATCCTTTATGCATATTATTACTCCTCTGATTATGAACATGAATATGCTTTGTGAGTAGTTACGTTTGTTCCTAAGGACATGGGTGAAGTCTTGCTATTAGTAGTCATGTGAATTTGGTATTCGTTCAATATTTTGATGAGATGTATGTTGTCTTTTTCCTCTAGTGGTGTTATGTGAACGTCGACTACATGACACTTCACCATTATTTGGGCCTAGAGGAAGGCATGGGGAAGTAATAAGTAGATGATGGGTTGCTAGAGTGACAGAAGCTTAAACCCTAGTTTATGCGTTGCTTCGTTAGGGGCTGATATGGATCCATATGTTTAATGCTGTGGTTAGGTTTACCTTAATACTTCTTTTGTAGTTGCGGATGCTTGCAGTAGGGGTTAATCATAAGTGAGATGCTTGTCAAAGTTAGGGCAGTACCCAAGTACCGGTCCACCCACATATCAAATTATCAAAGTACGGAACGCGAATCATATGAACGTGATGAAAACTAGCTTGACGATAATTCCCAATGTGTCCTCGGGAGATCCTTTCTCATTATTAGAAATTGTCCAGGCTTATCCTTTGCTACATAAAGGATTGGGCCACCTTGCTGCACTTTGTTTACTTTATTTACTTATTACTCGTTACTATTTATCTTATCACAAAACTATCTATCACCTACAATTTCAGTGCTTGCAGAGAAAACCTTACTGAAAACCGCTTATCATTTCCTTCTGCTCCTCGTTGGGTTCGACACTCTTACTTATCGAAAGGACTATGATTGATCCCCTACACTTGTGGCTCATCAAGGAGCCTTCGGCGTGGGTTCGCGGGGTGGCGGCACGCACCGCCACGGCATGCTCGCCACGACCAAGACCCTAGCGGCGCTGGCCGCTGCCTCTTCCTCTGGAGCCTTGCGCCAGGGCATACAAAGGCAGCGGGTAGCTGTGGGGAGGCCGCTCGCACCAAGGCCTCGTCACTCCCGGCATGACGATGACGTCGCGAGAGCAGGCCAGCCTCTTATTCTGTGGGAGTGGCCCTGGTTGTTCGCGGGGTTTTTTCCCCTTCTCAGTAGCGGAGAACCTCCGTACCGGCGCCATGGGTGTCGCTGCAAGGCGGTGGAGCAAGGAGGAAGAAGAAGAAGCGGGCGGAACGGAGGAAGAGATGAGTGACAGGGGCTCCGCCCCTCTCCTCATTTATAGCCAGAGGGAGGACAACCGCCGGCCTCCACGATCGCAGGTAATGATGGTCTTTCTGCATGCAGCAAGGACTCGTCAAGTCGGGCAGTTGCCGATGCATCATGGGGAAGCAGAGACGCCCACGTCCAATCAATCGCCATGCGTCAATCAAGGCCGCAGGCTATTAGGGCCCGCGGCGCTCCGCACTTGACCTTTGGCTTCTCCTTGAAGCCATGTCCGAGCGCGCCTTGGGCCCGGGGGCTACTGTCGGCGTCCTGGGAACGAGGGAACCCAGACTTGCCTGCCTGCGGCCCAGGGTGTGGCTCAGCCAGCGGCCTGGTACGACCCATCTTCATCAGCAACCATTCAAGACCCTCGCGAGGGGCCAAGCCTCGTGAGGCGGACGACACAAGACATCCTTAGGGGCAGCCTCACTAGGCTGGTTCGCGGGGAGCGAAGATATCTATGCAAGGGGCACCTCACGAGGTGCGCGTGATGTGAGCCGTGACGACCAAGGCCAGGCGGGCGCCAGCGGGCGCAGAGTGCCAGTTTCCTCTTTGGTGCCAAAGGGGCAAGCGCGGACGAGGAGTTCTGAGGCGTCGGGCAAAGGTTTCCATATCGGTGCAACAAGACCAAGACCAGCAGGACGGCAAGACGGAGGTCACCGTGGAGCCCACAGTAGCATCACCACCATATTCTTTGGCAGGCGAAGACCACCTTTTGTTAGGGTACGTAGCTTGTACTAGTTGTCCCCTTCAAACTTGGCCGTTGTGGGCTCCCTTCCCGCCTAGTATTTGGGAAGAGGACCAGGGCCTCTATAAATAGGACTAGCCACCACCATAGAAAGGGGTGAACTCATCGGGGACGTATCATTCAGACCACCCTTGCACCCACTAGCTCACCGAACTCAAGAATACCTCTCCTCAGGAGGCTGTTCTTCCCTTGTACTTGTTCATCCTCAGCCTTCAAGGCAATCCACCACACCACACTGGAGTAGGGTATTACAAAACAACGGTGGCTCGAACCAGTATAAACCCTCGTGTCTCTTGTTCTTCGAGTTCGTCGAGCTAGGCCTTGAGATAGTTGCGAGAGCAAGCTAGGGAGAGAGAGATCTTTGTGCACACCCCAGTGTTTGAACCTCAAGGGTTTGCTGGAACCCAGAATCCGACAATGCCCCCCCAACCCGTGTCAGCATGAAGGGAATCCTAAGCTATGAATGCATGCCCCCCTAACCGAGGTTCACCTAGCAAAGTACGAAGTAGCTAGCAGCCCCCCCTCGCGTCGGCACGAAGGGAATCCTAAGCTATGAATGCATGCCCCCTCCCCCCAATCGAGGTTCACCTAGCAAAGTGCGAAGTAGATAGCAGCCCCCACCCCCCTTTTGTCGCCACGAAGGGAATCCTAAGCTATGAATGCATGCCCCCCAACCGAGGTTCACCTAGCAAAGTGCGAAGTAGCAACCCGCCCCCCCACACTTTTAGTCGGCGGACCATAGAGGCATATATCTCACCAAGATGGATCATAAAACGGACCAAGAATAATCCACCTTGGTCGTACAACCTCTCTCTTGTTGTTGGCCAAAGTGATGGCCGTCCATGCAACCCCAGAGATGGGCTAGCTTGCCAATAATCACGCAAGTAGCTAGTCCCCGAATACAACCATTGCATGCGTCTGGACCAAACATATGTATGGAGAGGTGTGTTTTTGAGTAACAATGGAACAACTTTGATGTGGCACCGTGATTTCGAACTAGAAATCCCCACACTGAGTGAGGGTTAGGTTGACGATGCATATGTATGTTACACCACACTTCAAGCCAACGACGGGGATTCATGCATGCATGCATAGTATATGCGCTCAAACTTAATTAGGTCTGAATCTCACCATGACCTATACTACGATAACACGAACCAAATGAAGAACCCGCCATGGTAACCTATCTCGTTGTTGGTCAAGGTGATCATGGATGTCCACGCGGGCCCATGAATTTATAGGCTTGTCGCCGATAACCACACGAGGGAATGTATTGTTCGAAGGCAACCACTACATGCATATGTATGAAGGTGATGCGTGCATGCATGTTTGAATACAGAACATTGATGTGGCGCGGGTGTCAAAAATCGTACACTAGCTCCCCACACAGAGCGAGATCGGTTCATGATGTGTCATTGTACTAGCCACTTCGACTCGATGGGAGGGATTCATGCGCACACATGCATGTGTATGTGCTCAAACTGTATCATGCATGTCATACCAGAGCAAAAATAATAATCCCCTACTAAGTCAAATTAACCTCTCTTGTTGTCAGGCAAAAAGTAGTGATGGACCAAGCGGGCCCACAGATGGAAAGCATCGATATCGCTGATAACCACTTAAGTGGGTGCGAGAGGACAAGCACCACCGCTTTGCATGTGGGCCATATATATATACGTTGAATACCCAAAATGCACAACTTTGATGTGCCACATGCCTCAAAATCCTAAACCATGCACCCACACAGAGTGAAGTTCATATCAAGCGTACTACATATGATGGCCCCCTTCCCCCCTCTTCACTGCATACTACATGCTCCTGCCGTAATATAGGTACAACCCAAAAGAAGCCTCATCGATGGTGAAATTAATTAACCTCTCTCGATGTAGGTCAAAGTGATGCATGCATGCATCGACGATGGCCTCATGGGCCCACAGATGGAAGCGTCACACGTGATTGTCCTAGCTAGGATATGCATGTGGCCTAAAAAGGTGTTGTGTGATGTTTGAATAACCAATTTCACAATTTTGATGCGGCACGTGCCACGGTAACCAAAAAGTCCCGACACTAAGGGAGGTGTACTTGTTCACGGACGCGTACGTATAGTATATATGCTAGTCCCCTCCCACCTCTTCTACGCGTACTATATACCACCATAACACAAACAAAAAAGATTCTACCTTGCTGGTCAAATTAACCTCACTGCCGGCTGTTCGTCAAAGTGATGGACGACGACCTCGCGGGCCCACAGAAAGCGTCACACGCGAGTATCGAGTGTAGTGTAGGACAACCATCGACTGCATGTGGCCAAAACATTTGTGTATGAAAGGGTTGTGTAATGTTCTAAATAACAATTTCACGACTCTGATGTGGCATCGGCCTGCCTAACAAAACGGCCAACCCACACGGTGGCTCACAACTCGTAGTGTACTGCGAGCCACCCGTCACCCCCACACGCACACGCCCAATCACACACCGCGAATCCACCGCAACTATGATGCATGTTAAATTAATTATCCCGCGGTGAACATACATGTTACCAAAGGAGGGACATTTTAATTTCAAAGAAATCACAGAGATCATTAGGACGTTTTAGTCCATTGATTGATTGATTTTCTACGGGTATAATGTGCAAAAATCAAATTTGAGCTACATGCACACGTGACAGTGCACCTAAATGGATTGCAAAAACACATGTGTCTCACTGGGTGCATGTTTACTCCCCGTGCAACAAATTTCAAACATTGAGAATCTTGAATTTTAAATTCTAGTACATCCAAAACTTATTTGAAGTTCATGAAACTTATCGTGTTGTCATATGGACACCAATACAAAGTGGCATTGTACTTTTTTGTCAAATTTGAGACCAGTTTTGATGTAATCTTTATGTAATTACAGATGGGAGATTAATAATAATTGGGAACCAATATCCCAAACGGATTATTTATTCAAACCGTGAGCGTTAGACCAACAATAGATATGTGCCATGCTTCGGTTAAGCAATAAAGAGGCAGCATTAATCATCCAAATAGAAAAACAATATACGTGCCGCCGCGCGACCCGTGTGGCATGCGAGCAGGCATGAGTTCATGGGACGCATGCGAGTAGTCCGCCGCGCAGGCAGACGGGGAGGCGTGCGTGCACGTGTGTGAATTGATGGAGGCGTGCTCGTTGCGTAGTGTCATCGGGAGGCATGCGAGTAGCTGTGTGAAACTTTGGTAGGCATGCCAGGAGTCCGGTGCGCAGGCTCACCGGGAGGCGAGCCATCGGTTTGACCACCGCCCGCCTCTCTCCCACAACTCCCACTACTCCATATTAATGGTGCGTCCGAGCGGCCGCACCCTCCATCCTCGCTACACACACACAATCCTCTCTCTCCTATTGCATCCTCGATGCCGCTCTCAGTCCTCAAAGCCAATAGTGTATGAGGATGCCGCCGAAGCGGCCCATCGGAGGGAGTGGCGACGGCGGGGCTGCTGAAGCACCGGAGCACGACATGGAGATGGAGACAGAGGTTGCCGTCACCGCCGGTGAGTTATCGCTGCACCCTGACGTCGTCGACGGCGTCGAGTTTCCACAGCCGGAGGTGGAGTTCCACACCGACTCCGATGACCACTCCGGCGACGACTTCGATGACCACTTCGGCGATGACTCCGACGACCACTCCGGTGACGACTCCGACTACGACGGACAGCTGGTTAGTCATCTATACCCATTTATGTGTCAAGATCCTGAGGGAGCTTTATGTGGGAATGCATAACATGCGTATTAGGACCTCGAACGGCGGCTATGGATGCCCATTTTGCAACCTGAAGCTTCATGACGCGTATCTAAGTGTTCTGGCGCATGCAAGAGGACAGACCGCTGGCTCCTTCAAGCAGAAGTATTCTCGCAGGATGGCGCATGGCGCATACGCCGAGTACCTGGAGAAGCTTCAGGATCGTGTCGGCCGCATGTGAGATGAGATGTGGGATGGATCGAACTATGTACGCTTGAGTATGCTTAATGCGGTTGAACTATGTACTTATGGTTGAACTATGCTTATGTACGTGTACGCTTATTATCTATGTCTGAGTATGTTAAATATTTGGTCAAAATTTGGTAAAAATTATAAAGGGGGGCCTATAAACCAGGACGGAGGTAATATGTCAATCACACACCGTTCCCAAAATTGGAACCATGTGCAATGACTTTCATTTTGCCTGCTGCGACAATCACACGCGGTTCGCTCTAGCAAACCGTCGCCCCCAAAATGCTTTGTGGGACAGAAAACCCTCACCACCCAATTCATAAAAGAAAAAATAAAACCCTCACCATCCCCATGTCACAACAACCCTCACCCCGCCCGCCACCCCCTCGGCCCCTCCGGTATCACACCTGCACAAGCTCCTCCGCGTCTATACCATGGCACCGCCTATCGCGGCGGTAAACACTTAGTTCAACGCCTGCCGCCGCCGCCAGGATGTCGGCAAAGCCAACCGCATTTCGCCACTTCCGCTTCCCGCCGCCTATCGCCATCGACTTTCTCGATGCTGCTCGCGGTCGACCCACCTCTGCTAGTTTGGGGAATCTGCCTTACTGAGGGTCCTTTCTCATGGACGACAAGGTAACTAATTTAACGAGATATTATGTCATCTCTTATCCTAGTTCATCTACCTCCTTTAATCACCCGGCGGAAATCACCGTGAATTCATTTTTATCCGAGCTGATTTGAGGGTTTTCTTTCATTCATAGAATGTACAGTGCGCCGACACTTCAGGACTTTGCAATCGCCGCCATAGTTCCATCTCTCCGTACCAGATAAGTTGAGGACGCGCGCGGTATGTTCAATCTCACCCTAAATCGGTTGGCATGGCCTACTTTCCTGAACATATTCTAAATATTGCTACATTTGGATAAAAGCTGCCACATGCACCATATACGTCGAAGGGGATTTTCCCCCTCTTCTTTCTATATTAGGCAAATTAATGATGTATTGTTCTTTCGATTACTCTCATTTTTCCATGACATCATGTTTACCCTATCTGTTTAATTATTGATTTTTGTCCTTCGGTTTCAACTGCTGTACAGCTCTTTCAATTTGGGCCCATATTTGCATGTTACCATATTTTCTTTAACAATCCTACCATTTTCTGCAGAACATCCCTCGCTATGCAACAGATTATGTAGTGCACACTTTTTCCCTTTACATAGATCAAGGCTCCATGGATGTCATACTGCACACAAACCATGGATTTACAATCGTTGCTACTGTAAGACTTGATGAACGTGGTTACTCCTATTTTGGCACTGGCTTTTGGAATGAAATTGCAAAGTTTTATGTACTGAATGCTGGCACTAAAATTGCACTGCACATAAAAGGGCCTGGTCATGAGATATATGCTAACTTCCCCGACAAAATCATCCGTCCAAACTTTGTTCCAAGTAAGTTTTCTTTTCAACTATCTACATATGTTGACTTACCCAGAAATGTCAAATGAATTGTGTAGTATTTAAGCAACAAATTGTTATTCCCTTTTCTTACTATATTCCTACCTAATAACTTCTAGTTACCAATACACTTTTCTATTGCTCTGTTTTAACTACATATTCCCTGTACTCCCATTTCTATCAGAAAGCGCCACTGACAAGGAGACTCTGGAGGTGGAGAACGGGGCTTCCAACAAGCGGAGGCGGGGCGAGCTAGAACCGCGAGCGACTCAGAGCAGGCCTAGACTTAATCAGCAGCCTCCCCGATGATATGTTGAGAGTCATCATCTCCCTCCTCCCAATCAAATATGGGGCGCGGACAACCCTCCTTTCCCGACGGTGGCGCCCCCTATGGAACTCCATCCCTCTCGACCTCATCGACACCCATGAGCTCTGCCATGGCTATCGCAAAAGCTTGGATGCATTTTCCAAGATCCTCGACAGTCACCTTGGCCCAACCAAAGGCCTTAGAATGGGCAAGTTCCGTTACAACGGCAAGGACCGAGCCAAGCTCGATGACTAGTTCTGATCCCCCGCCCTAGATCAGCTCAAGGAGCTCACTTTTGAGGATGGGCATATGCGATCGCTGCCAATGTCCGCACTCCGCCTCGCGCCCATGCTGTGCGTCGCCAAGTTCAGTAACTGCCATTTCCCACCCCTTAATGACGCGCCCGCTCTTATTCTACCACGACCGAATCACCTCGAGCTCATCGCCGTCTTCCTCTCAAAGGGTGACAAGGAGCACCTGCTCCGTGGATGTACTACACTCGAGTACCTTTGTCTTCAGGCGATCAATGGGTTGAGTACCTTCCACATCACCTCCATGACTCTCTGGACTATTTATGTGTGTTGCTGGTGCGTAGACATCACAAGATGTGTACCACGGTATGGTCATCCAGGACACACCTGCAGTTGAGAGATTACTTGTAGTTGATCAAGAAGGTCCAACAAGAATCAATGTCATTTATGCGCCGAAATTGACAGTGGTGGGCTACTCGTCTGACAAATACTCCGAACTTGTTATTGGATTCACACCCGTTCAGGTACAACAGCCGCCTTCTACCTCTCCTTCTACAACTTAACATTATTTCTAATTTTGAAGATGTTTGTTCGTCTGTCATTCAGAAAATGATTCCAACAAGCTTGACCCCGAAACTGTGCACAGTGAAGGTCTTGGCACTAGAATCTATTGGGGCCGACCTGGAGCAAGTTGTCAGTTTCCTGAGATGCTTTCCGTGCTTGGAGAAGCTATATATCAAGATGATGTTACTTTCCTATTAAATGTTAACAATAAGGGAGTTCAATTTGTGACACCTTTTTCGAAGTTTACAATGAAAAGGTACTACGATTTCTGAAGGTTGTTTTGGAGGATTTCAGTACATACATGCCCCCCCCCCCATATTGGTTGCTTGATCCATATGGTTACAATCAATAAGCATTTCTCCTTTGGATACATCTTTACTAGTTTTCTTAGGGAACTTTTCATCCACTCCAACCTCTTGTGAAAAAGGCTACATTTTTCTAGAATGTAATCAAATGCCCATGTTAATCATGTTAGATCGAAGATGGCATGTTAGTGCATTTTACAAATCCTACAAACCAAATAGCTAGGCATGTACTAATGTTCAAAACTGCATGTAGGCACTAACATGTTTTCTTCTTTTGTAGATAAGATTAGGCCTAGTGGTGGATAATATGATACAATATAACAATCACGTCGAATGCCTAGATTTGCATCTCTCAGAAATTACTTTGAATTCCTACCGAGGGACCTTACAGGAGATTTTATTCGCCAAGTTCTTTGTTCTTAGAGCAAGGGTGCTGAAGGAAATGAGGTTTTCCCTACATTTATTTCGCAAAAATGAATGGTTTGTTGATCAGCGCCGGCGTCTGCGGCAGAATGGAGTAGGCTCCAAAAATGTTGAATTTCATTTTGGAACTTCAGATGACAGAGTAATCAGAAGTCATCGTGTCAACCCCATACATGACTTCTCAGTGGCTAACCCCTTTGCAAAAATTGTGAGGTTTTGAAGCCAGACTTAAAAGCGGTGATATTAGTTTGAACCTCTCTGATATCCATGTTCAGCGGATCAGCGCGAGCGTTTGCAGCTAATGAGCTGAATTTCATTTCTAATATCAGCTTGAACCTTGTAATCTTCGAATACGAGCCACATAACTCTGGAATTTGAACCTTGTAACATTTTGAGCTTTTGTGGTACAATCATTGAAATGGCATCGTATGAGACTCGTATATAGCTAGCACTATTTTGACCTTAATATGCAATGGTCTTAGATTTTATTAACCTTTCTCGAATCAGTTTACCATGTCGATCTCACAGCACACGATCTGTATAGCTAACTCGACTGCGATCTTCGACATTATTGCACTATCAGGACCCCGATCCTAAGTCACACCGATCTAGCATGTAACACATCATATCACTTTGTGGCCTCACGCACGGTATTCCCACGGGTGCCACCTTACCTGCCCCGGGACCATTTGCGCCTTTTGGCTCATGTATATGATAGTGTCGCTAGCATCCATATGACAAAGAACCCGGGCCGACATGAATAGTCGTAAACCCAAAGTGGCACTAACTTACAGGGACACACATACATGACCCAGCAACAAATGTGTCGGTCATCAGCGAGTGAATTCAGGCTGTAGCAGCTGGGCTAATAGGACTCCGGAGTATCCGGGCTGTAGCAGGCTAACAAGACTCCGGTAGACACTGCGTGACATTTCCCCGAAGGGACAGACACAGGAATGAAGGACACATGCCGGCCAGCCTAAGTGTTCCGGAGCAGTAGCAAGCTACCATGTCTCAGTGGAAGCACTAGGAGATATTTCCCGGTAAGAGCGGCTACCAAGGATAAACAACTAGGTTGTCGGATCCCACACATAGCAATACACATTACACATACGCATAACATGCAAGTATGTGCTGTACAACATGGCATCACAACATAACTCAACAACTCATATAGATAAAGGCCCAGAAGAGCCACATAGCATTTATTACAAACAGGGGTCACATGACCCATCATTCAGAGCATACAAGCAACGGAAGCACAAAAAGTCTGAGTACAGACAACTACATATGAAAAAGGCTGAGAAGCCTGACTATCTACAAGACCCTCCCAAGGGTACAAGATCATAGCTTAGGTAACAAGCTACTCGTCGAAGTCCAAGCGGAACTACTAGTGAGACATATGTCTCATCTGCAAAACATAAATTAAGCAAACATGAGTACAAAGGTACTCAGCAAGACTTACATCAGATCCTATCATACATGCATTAGTATCAAGAAGGCAATGTGGGTTTTAGTTGCAGCAAGCCAACTTTGACTTATTGGAAATCATACATACTGATGTATGTGGTCCGATGAATATTGAAGCTCGCGGCGGGTATCGTTATTTTCTCACCTTCACAGATGATTTGAGCAGATATGGGTATATCTACTTGATGAAACATAAGTCTGAAACATTTGAAAAGTTCAAAGAATTTCAGAGTGAAGTGGAAAATCATCGTATCAAGAAAATAAAATTTCTACGATCTGATCGTGGAGGAGAATATTTGAGCTACAAGTTTGGTTTACATTTGAAACAATGCGGAATAGTTTCGCAACTCACGCCACCCGGAACACCACAATGAAATGGTGTATCCGAACATCGTAATCGTACTTTACTAGATATGGTGCGATCTATGATGTCTCTTACTGATTTACCGCTATCGTTTTGGGGTTATGCTTTAGAGACGGCCATATTCACGTTAAATAGGGCACCATCAAAATCCATTGAGACGACGCCTTATGAACTGTGGTTTGGCAAGAAACCAAAGTTGTCGTTTCTTAAAGTTTGGGGCTGCGATGCTTATGTGAAGAAACTTCAACCAGATAAGCTCGAACCCAAATCGGAGAAATGTGTCTTCATAGGATACCCAAAAGAGACTATTGGGTATACCTTCTATCACAGATTTGAGGGCAAGATTTTTGTTGCTAAATTCGGATCCTTTCTAGAGAAGGAGTTTCTCTCGAAAGAAGTGAGTGGGAGGAAAGTAGAACTTGATGAGGTAAATGTACCTGCTCCCTTATTGGAAAGTAGTTCATCACAAGAACCGGTTCCTGTGACAACTACACCAATCAGTGAGGAAGCTAATGATATTGATCATGAAACTTCAGATCAAGTTACTACCGAACCTCGTAGGTCAACCAGAGTAAGATCCACACCAGAGTGGTACGGTCACTACAAGAAATATGTCAACTTGTGACCTTGACTATTGGTCACTGAAAGGTCATTGTTTTTCATTTGCGACCTTTTTGTGACCAAAAAGAGAAGGTCAAAAGCTGGCGGTCGTTAACTGACTATAGCGACCTTCTCTGTGAGAAGGTCGTAGACGTTTACGACCAAAATATTCCTACTGTGGTGTTTTGGTCACTAGCAACCTCCCCAGGCCACGTAGGCATCCAGCGTGGCAAGATGATGTGGCACAAGATTTAGCCCGGTCCAATTCGGTTTTCTACATGGGCCTAGCCCAACAATTCGACCTTTTTAATGTATTTTTTTCCTGTTATTTTTTGCTAGCTACATGGGCTAGGCCCAACATTATAGCCTTTTATTTTCTGGCCGTTTTTCATTTCAGCCTTTTTATTTTCTAGGCCATGGCCTTTTGCGGACCATTTCTTATTTGGTCTCTTGTATTTTTCTTTTGGGCCTAGGCCTTTTACATTCTATTTCCTTAATTTTCAGCCTTTTTCCTGTGAATATTATTTGGGAAACATCCTTTTTAGATGCCAAATACTATTAGGTCCCACTTGTCAGGTACATCCTAGGTTTCAATTTCCATAATTTGAAGCAATGTTTCATTGACAACAGTTAACAATGAAAATTATCAATACACATGCCAATTTTGGCTAATACCACAAGCTTTACATAGTACATTTCACCCAGATACTATCACAACATATAACTAGCTCTACAAGTATACTTCTGCTTTCTTCACTTTCAGGTTGGAGCTCTTGTTTGTAGAGGCTGAACATACAAAGGCATCTAACAATAACACAATCTTGTTTGGAGAGGCATCTACAAATAAACAATAGGAGTCAGAAGCAGAATAAAAACAAACATACAAAGCAGCTAGGGACTGAATCATGAAGCATATGTACATGTAACAGTAACAACCACAAGGACAACGCAACACAAGAGAAGAAAGCACAGTTGTAGCATTAATACCAACACGGACAGAATGGTTCTAGATGTTGAACGCAAAAAATGATCCATTCTCAGATGGTTCATTAAGCATGCCCAAATGACTTAAGATAACATGACAAATCTATTGCTAGATGCTACTCAGAATAAGAAATAAAAATTAGATTAATGCAATGAGACTAAGGATAGGATAAATGGTTTATCAAAACTTATTTGCAACATAATCATCCTCATATAGTTAAGTATCACAAAGAGGCATCTATAAAGCAATACCAAGCAAATTATGCATTCAAACAGATTATTGTTAGGATTTAGGAGTGCTGATACAGGAGCTACAAGACAAATTTGTGAGTGGGTTTTAGTAATCAAAGATGAGACATAATACAAGTTTGATATCAAACCATGAAAAATGGGTAAAAGAATTATGGTACAAGTTTAATTATGGTAAAACTGGAACTTGATCCATTTGTGATGCACGACATAAGCTAAAAATACACATTCCACCATGTGGAAACAATTATCAGACAGGTTCAACGAGATAATGTGGAAACAATTATCAGAAAAGCATCTGCACTAATCATTTCAGAGATCTCAGTCAGGTCACACTTGTAGTTGGGAAGAGAAGAGTATGCAAATGTCTCCAAGTGAATTAAGCAGTAACAGTTTCCAAGTGAATTAGTCCTTCTGAATATAAACACATCAGGAATCTGAGCCAAACAAACGGTGCACCAGCTGTAATTCTTGCACAAAGGCAAAGAGTATGAACTCTAACAGAGTCCAACAGTCCAACAGTCAGCCAAATTAGTGAATTTCACAGCAGACAAGGCAACTTTAAGTGTGTGTACACACTCCAACAAGGTTGCAACCTAGCATAGCAAGCTAAAAACACCACTAATCAGAACTCCATGTACCAAAAGACTACATGATATGCTTATCTAACACAGCAACAGTAGCAGCACAGCACCAATCAAGAAGCTGATTCCACTAACAAACAGTCTAGCAACACATCCGAGTCGAGTAACAGCGCCAAAGCAGGGGGGAAGGAGGAAGCGGCAGCGCATACCTTCATCTTGGACTTCTTGGCCTGCAGCTTCTTGGCCTGCTCCTCCTTGGCCTTCTTCTCCCCTGTAAACACACACACACACACACACGCACACGATCAATTCAAACCCAAACAAATCAAATCACGCTCTTCATCTGAACTGCTACTGATCCATGGAGAAAGAAACCGACATGGAGGGGAGAAAGAGCATGAGCAGGCGGTCGAACACGGTGATCGGGAGCGCCGCATCCTCGGGCACCTCCTTGGACAGGTACAGCGGGTACCACTCCTCCCGCCAGTCGTACCTCTCGGCCGCCTCGCTCCCCTCCTTGGGCAGCATCACGCCGTCCTCCTGCGCGCCGGCCTCCTCCACCGCCACTGCCAAGCACCTCCCGATGGCCCGGCTCCTCCCACTCCTCCTGTCGATCCGGACCCCCTGCCACCGTACGCCACGCGCTGGGCTCGTCGCCGCCGAGATCTTGGTTGGAGGGAGGGGCGTGGCAGTGCGATGGTGGGGAACTGGTTGCTCAGAGCAGGAGGGAGGAGGACGTTGACGGGACGTCGGCGACGAGGTGAGGGAGACGAGGGAGGTGGGTGGCGGCGATGGGAGGGATCTGGATCTGAGCATTAGGGTTCGTCGCGCGGGGAGAGAGAGGAGTGGTGTGTGGGGCTGGAGGTGGAGGTGGAGGCCGCGCGGAGGCGGGCGAGGATGGGGTAAGCGCAGAGGCTGGCGAGGACGGGGTGCGCATGGAGGCCACGGT